>NC_084706.1:26995292-27335067 GCF_033807575.1 Cydia pomonella | reverse complement strand
TCCCCCGTACTGCGTGCAACTGCGCTCGCTAACTCCTTACTCACGGCACTACCAGAGTGTGATCTGTTTGCGACAGGGATAGGAAGGCTAATATCTGAGTGGAAGGGAATGCTTGAAAGGATGCAAGACAGATATTCGTAGATGTAAGTTAGTTTTTAATTAATAAATAAGTAGTTTTTAAGATATGAATCTACGTAACGCTTTGGCGTAAGCTGTAATGTTATGATAACTTGATTCAATAAATAAATAAAATAATAATATCAGTAAGTATAACGTTGTCATGTACCCATATAAGCTTTCCTTAGTTTGGAGGTCGATCTAAATATGTAAGATTGTTTCCTAATATTTATTTATTTGTTTATTTTATTGTCTGAATTTCTCTAAGCAAGCAACGTTTTGGCTATAATTTTCTTTTCAATCAATCTTCGACAAATTTTGATTATGATAACGATTTACTTGGTAGAATGATTGTCATGTAGATTAATTGTGACACACAAAATTTTGTTTCGTGAAATCATTAAATTTTTTATTATAAGGTCTAGTTATTTGACAACGACAACGAGCTAAGCGAGGAGGAGCTTATTAGATTAACTGCAACCAAACAGAATCGACTTTACACCTAAAACTTTTTAAAAGTGCATTTTTAATCTATACCCCTAGTGTAAATTCAGTGCCGGATTAACCATTAAGCAAAATAAGCACTTGCTTAGGGCACCACGTCTAGGGGGGCACCAAAATCAAAGGAAAAAAAAACGCGCAGGCTGCATCAGCATCGCAGTCGTAGTGTAGTACTTATGTACACGAAACTTTTTGATACGTGTGCAAGTACCCATCTAATAACGAAGGGTCGTAAGAGAGTGAGTACACGTAAGCACATCTCCAACCTTACGCGGAGGCCATCAAAGCTCATGGCCAAAAAATCTTACCGTCGGGCTTGTGGCCAACCGATTTTCTCGACGTAGATTACCGATTTTGTAGCGTATTTTGGTCTCTTGCACACCAGATGTGTCGGCCAGGCCGAGTTGCTGCAGAGCCGCGATCCTGCGACCTAATTGTCAAAGTGTAATAAAGGGCCCTGCGAAGGCCGAAAAACAAAAGCATCTTATCAAGTTGCGATTTCGAGTTAAGGCAAAGGCTGAGCAGTAGGAGGACCGTGATTACATAGGTTCGATTTCAAGCCACTCTTTTGCAGTTCGGCGTTAGGTCTTATGCGACGCCAGGCCTTCTACTTTATGCAAACTGTCCCACTTTCGCTTGGCCATGGATCCAAATCCATGCTGTCCTCTTTCGCAGCTGGGCTGCCTTGCTCACACCTCGCCATTAGTTGTATTATATGATAACGCGCCGCGATCGGACGCTGCGGACGTCCAGCTATTCATACCTCGCCATTGGTCAAATTCAAGCCTTGCTTTCTTCCAGCTCGACCTTTGGCCTCATCCGTAAGCGCTGATCGAACGCTCGGCGCATTCAGCCTTAGACTTTGCCTTTAAAAACACCTTCACGATTTAGGCCAATCAAATTAGATCCAAAAATAGCGTTTTGAGGAATTAATTCAAGCAAGCTGGAAATTGTTTTAAATAAATAAATATAAATAATAATAATAAATAAATATTATAGGACATTATTACACAAATTGACTAAGTCCCACAGTAAGCTCAATAAGGCTTGTGTTGAGGGTACTTAGACAACGATATATATAATATATAAATATTTATAAATACATACTTAAATACATAGAAAACACCCATGACTCAGCAGGAACAAATATCCATGCTCATCACACGAATAAATGCCCTTACCAGGATTTGAACCCGGGACCATCGGCTTCGTAGGCAGGGTCACTACCCACTAGGCCAAACTGGTCGTGTTTTACATTTATTTGGTCCTAAATGCGTGTAATCCCAGTTTGCTCTATCCCAGGAGGTGTGCATACATTTTGGGATCCTTAGGAGATAATTTTTTCCTTTGGATTGCCAAACCACTCGATGTAGAAGGAACCCACTATCAATTACAATAGCACTTGGTGGATCAGACACTGGTAAGAAAGCGTTTTTGGATTATTAACATGATTTTACCAAAAATAAGAAAATGGCGACCTAATTTACAATTTAGGTACAACGAATACATGTTAAGGGGTACCTTAACAAATGTGTTAATGTGTTTAAGGTATTAAATCAATCAATCAATCAATATATTTTATTGCAAGAACGTAGTTAAATTACATTTCGGATCCTTAGATATCAATTTTAATAATACTTGTAATTAGAACAAATTTTCCGTCGGCCGTACCGTTTTCGATTTACAAGCAAAAAAACTGAAAACGGGGAAACATTTATGTACACGTCCTGGAATGGAGCAAACTCGGATTACACGTATTTTTAGGTCGAAAAAATCTAATTGTATTGGCCTAATTGTGACACATTATTATTTAAGAAAACGGGACTTATTCGCGCGTTTGATTAAGTTCTAAAATTACTTCCAACGTCAAAATAATGATGTCGACTTTACACAGTCTTCTCCGAGACCATGGAGACAACGCCGTCCTTGAAACGTCGGGTCAGAGGTAATTTTAAAACTTACCCTATTAAGTCCCGTTTCCGTAAATAATAATTTGCTATTTAAAACATTTGTGGCCATTGGTACTTGTTCTGACAAAAATCAATGGCCAATGGCTAAGCCCCTACTGAAGCTTGGCCTTTGCCCTCACATGAATGAGCTTCGCAGGAAAGCTCTAGAGGTTCCAAAATCCTGTGCGGAATACTGCCTATGTCTTACGTCTTCGCTTACACTTGGACCATGGTTGGCTTGGCCTCCGGACTTATGCGAAGCACGGTCTTCGAATTTGCTTACACTTGACCTTACCTACTCTTGGAACATTAATACTGCAGTTCTGTCAATTTCCGTGATAAAATGATGTGACGGATTGAAAATTCTATTCTCAGAAGTAATGCGGCAATAAACGTCACTCAATTTACCAAGAAAATTCAATGTAATCTTGATGAGGGGGCACCATGGTCTAGAAATGCTTAGGGCACCAAAATGTCTTAATCCGGCACTGTGTAAATTTATTCGATGGCGTAACGTGACGAACGCGTTTGCGTTAAGAGGCTGTCAATACCTAAAGCGCGCACACTGTCTATTTGTATCGGAGTAAATGAGATAGCACTGTCGCATGTTACTGGGCCTGGGCAAGGGAATAATAAGAAAAATATTGAAATAAAAAAAAGTGGATTATTAGTGTAATATTTTACTCAACAGCGGTTTAGATATAAATGTTTTGAAATTGTGATTTTAATTGCAGACCCATAAGTCAAAACAATAAAGACATAAAACGGTTTAATTGTGATTTTAAGACCAATCTTTGCAATTATTTTCTATCGAGCCGATTTCGTTCAATCATGTATCGAGTACAACGACGGTCTTTGAAATATAATTAATATGAACATATATTTTTCTTATTTGACTAAAACAAATAATCTTTCTTAAAAAACTGTTTAAGTAACATCAATTTCAAGGACATTGGGTCAACACCCTCTTAAGTCTCATTTTGTATGGGATTTTAAGTTTTCAAAACGTTCCGCTTGGCGCGCTGTGTCTAAATCCCATACTAAATGAGACTTAACGCAAACGCGTACGTCACGTTTCGAAATCGAATTAATTTACACTCTGTCCAAACATACAGTGTTGGTTAGGAAATCATAGGTATTATTGTATTTAAATAGTTACCTCATGGTCATTTGGCGACATAATATGCGAAATAAAATTGACATTCGGCGAAAAAAATTGACATTACTGCTGTCGCAATGTCAAAGTCAATGTTGCTGGATGGATATTTGACATATATCGGTGTAAAAAGTGCTGGTGGCCTAGCGGTAAGAGTATGCGACTTGCAATCCAGAAGTCGCGGGTTCAAACCCCGGCTCGTACAAATGAGTTTTTCGGAACTTATGAACTATTTGCCAGTCGCTTTTCGGTGAAGGAAAACATCGTGAGGAAACCGAACTAATCCCATTAAGGCCTATTTAGCCTCTGGGTTAGAAGGATAGATGGCAGTTGCTTTCGTCGAAACTAGTGCCTACGTCAATTCTGGGGATTAGTATCAAACGGACTCCAGGCTCCCATGAGCCGTAGCAAAATGCCAGGACAAGGCGAGGAAGAAGAAGAAGAAGTAGGCAGTAATATCGTGCATCACTGCAGCAGTCGGAATTCTGGTGAAGTCTGATTCCGAAAGATACCTTATAATATATGTAACCGTGTGTGTTTGTCTACGAAAGATCTTGGGCATATCACGGCAGGACAGGGTGACAAACCAAAAGGTTCTAGAAATCGCACAGCTGCCCAGCCTGACCGCGCTTCTCAAACAGAGGCGACTGCGTTGGCTGGGGCATGTGTACAGGATGGAACCTTCTCGACTGCCACGCCGTGTTCTTCTAGGTGCGGTAGCGAATGTGAAAAGAGATGTTGGGAGGCCATTGCTTCGCTTTAAAGACTGCGCCAAGAGGGATATGGAAGCTTTTAAGATCGACCATCGAAACTGGGAGAAGCTTGCGGAGAAGCGAATGGAGTGGTGCAAGTGCGTTGGAGATGGTCGCAAGTTATGTGACGAGGCCTGGTTTGCGGCACTAGCAGACAAAAGGGAAAAAAGGCACCGTAGCGAAACGTCACAGTCCGTCGCGAACTACCCTTGCCAGCTCTGTGGCAAAGTATGCCGCTCTCGCATCGGTCTTTTCAGTCACCAAAAAAGATGTTTTGCGGACATTTCACCATAGATCGTCTGTAATAGACGCTAAGGCCAGTACGGTATGGTGTGTTCATAATCATTCACTGTAACTTTTTCCGATACCTTTATCAGACCATGAGCTCCCAGTGCGCACAAGTTTTTGCAGAAATCGCCAAGCGTCTGGTTGGCGTTACTATGGTGTTGCTGGTGACCGAAGAGCTGGCGGCTTCCTCGCACAACGTATCAGCATTGCGATACCACGAGGAAATCGCCAGCATCCTTGGTACAATGCCTCTAGGGCCTATTTGAGCTAGATATTATTAGTAATACCTTTATATATATAAAATACAAAATTTAGAAAATAGCCTTTTACATAAACAAGGAAAATATATTCAATCAAAACATTTGCCTTTTCCAAATCCCAAAAGCATTGAGCTTTGATATGTCTTTTCTTATCTTACCTTTTTTCTATGGCAACTTGTTACCTGGAATGTTATTATAATCACTTACACACCTACTACTTCTAAATCGCTGCACAAAATATAAGTTTATAATTTGTTACGACTTTACATAATTCCTTTTCTTTATAGTCTGGCTAGCCAAATATTGTTGACAGATATTTCCATGTTGTATCACCAATTGTCTATGATTTAAAAAAAGCTAAAAGTCTGTTGTCAAATTATGTCATTCATTCAAATTGTTAGCGGTTTATCATGGGTTTATTTTAAATAATATTAATAATGACTATACCGAGTGAGGTCCGCCAACTATTATTTAAGCTCATAAATAATTACGATAATGTGCGAAGTCGACGTGAAGCGTTGTATAACGTAAAACTGCTATGTTTACAAGTCGTAAACAAATTAGTAGGTTGGTGATCTATTAATATTTTGATACTTTAAGTATACTAGCTCTAACATTTACCTATAACTTTGATTTAGTACCTGAATTTATTAATACCTGAATCTCATGAACAATGAAGTGTGTAAAGAAACGGATAAACTAGAAGTTCTGGAAAATATCAATAAAATAAAAACATTGGAACGTAATGAGTTACTGAAAACTAATATTTAGAAGAAATCTATGTAAATACTGGTTAGTAGTAAATTGATATAAAAATATAAAATATACAAAAATATCTTGACGAAACATATCTATATATGTCTTTGTACTTTACATAGAGGTAGAAGTTACGTCAGCTGACTTTAAGTGCTAGTCAACGTATATTAACTTATTTCCTTAGGTACCTTACGTGTGCACAGAAAATCACACACACAAAGTCACACAAAGTGTGACCAGCCGAAGATTTTTTGAATTTCCCGCCAAAATATTGTGTAATATTTCAGTAGCCAGACTCTAACAATATTAAAAGTTGAAATAAAAGGAAACTTCATTCGATATTTGAGTTGTCTACTTCATCCTGTTTTACGGATGGAATATAAATAAGTATATTGCACTACTTTCCACGTATAAGAATGGATGGAACTGTAAAATCATGCTTTTTGTGGAGGCTCATCTTGTAGGGACGAGTCACCGTCTGCCGGAAGTAAAATTGGATACCGTGTTATTAGGCAGACGTCCGAGTTTTTATCCCATAACCCAGTATTCGTTCATCGCTTTCACCCAATAGCGCAGTTCATTTTAGATTCCATCGACTCTCACCCTGGCAGGTGCTGCCTGTGCATGCGTCCCATGATACGGGCAAAGGCGGCATCCTATTACATTTCATTAAAGTGTCAAAAGGGCTTCTGCGTGTTGGCTTCGGCTCCGCGCACGTCTCCCAAAGGTTTACCCGAGGGTCTAGGGGTTCTTTAAAAAAGGAGTGTACAGCTTTTAAAAGGGTCGGGAACCTCTGGAGTTGCTATAAGCTATAGGCCACGGTGACTGCTTACCATCAGGCGGGCCGTATGTTTGTTTTCCACCGATGTGGTGTTAAAAAGTTAGGGATTTTAATAGAGAGTAATCATTAAGTAACCTAATAGCTTGAATACAAATGAGTGATTGAGTTTATAAATTACCATCAGTGAACTCGAAATAACTATAGAAGTCTGACTCAAAAACCCCACGGGGATTGTGCCGCGAGCGACTCAACTATACTGCGCGCATGTTGACATCTTTTTTTTTTTATACTACGTCGGTGGCAAACAAGCATACGGCCCGCCTGATGGTAAGCAGTCTCCATAGCCTATGTACGCCTGCAACTCCAGAGGAATTACATGCGCGTTGCTGACCCTAAACCCGCCCCCCCCCCTCGTTGAGCTCTGGCAACCTTACTCACCGGCAGGAACACAACACTATGAGTAGGGTCTAGTGTTATTTGGCTGCGGTTTTCTGTAAGGTGGAGGACTTCAAAAGAAATGCCCCTTAAGAGGTTTGATATAATAGAATATTATTTTAGCCAATGAAATTTTTTAAATTACCAATCACAATTTTTTAATTTGCGGGAAATGGTGTATATTTATGGAGAAGGGATAACATTCAGTGATACGTGTCGGATAACCGTCAGCCGAATGGACCGTTTTAATGTCAGTAATGTACTAGGAGCTTCTTCTTTATATATTCTGTCACTGATAAAAAATACATTACTGTAGGGCTAAGATGGTCGGCTCCTTATCATTTGTCGCCATGCCTGTCACGTTCTAACAAGTATGTAAGCGCGAAAGTGACGGGCATAGTGAGAAGTGATAAAAATGGAACCATGATGCCACCGCTGTACTTGATATGGTTGAAGCGATTTCTCGTTTAGCAATGCCAACAAGATCGCCAAAAATAAGGGTTAGAGCTAAGTGAAACATTGCCTCTGAATCCCGACAAAAGGAATTTCTTAATATAAAAGGTTGTAAGAGATAAATTTCTCTACCAACTTATATCTTTCTTTAAAGACAAATACTTTTGATCCCAAAGGACATTGATCTTGGCCTTGGACGTATCTTAGATACTTCGAATGCTTAATGCTTATAGTTACATATCGGAGGTAAGTCGAGCTTTGTCAGTGAACTTGAGAATTTAAAATGCCTTTGTATAATTTACTTTCTTTGGCGAAAGACTGCAGGGCCCAACTATTCAATTCAAAATTCAAAAATTTATTCTGCAAGTAGGCCTCAAGGGCTCTTTTACAAGTCAATACAACATTTATAGTAACATCATATAGTGACATGAAAAATACATAACAACATTTATAAATACAACAGCCAATACCTGGGTAAACATTACATTATAAAATTAATACAATACAATAGAAATGTATAGTCTCTATGGTTAAAAACACATTAAATCTGGAGATGGAGACTAGATGGTAGGACCAAGAAAAGAAGGTCACCTCAGGCAAACTCCATCAAGCGGTGAGGGCTACGAGATATGGAGACCGATGGAGACAAATCACAGGAACTGCAAGACCAAGTGGTCACGATCCTCAGTAATGAGGGACCGGCATAGAAGAAGAATTTACTTTCATTTCATGCACTCATTTACATACATGCAGAAATACGTATAATCATGCCTTTTTCGCGAGGAGCAGGCAGAAACGACGGATTCCTTCTTGCTATTTCATTCGCTTCCTTCACTTTTATAACACTCCTTATATACGCTCGCCGGTTTAGGGTGCTCTTGACCTGGCCTTTCTTCAGGAGTTCCCTGATTTGATTAGAAAAAGTCCGCCGAATTGTACCCCTTGCAGCTTCCTCTTCTACATCTCCCGTATACACTCTCTTTGTTCTTTATTTGTCTTGTTCACTCATTCAATACTATTGAAAGCAGAATATTTACCATGTACATTGTTTATTTATGGTCTATTAATTTTTAAAACTTTCGTGTCTTTAACAATTATAAAAAAAATATCGGGTTTATCGCTAATTATATTGTTAACTCCATTTCCAGCGTGTGACGCAGGTTTGATCATGGTCGAGGATAAACTGATGTCCCAGCAAAATGTCAAGTAACTACCCGACAAAAAGATTACGTCCTTCTGGAAGCTCTTAACTAAGCTACCGATGTTTGCTTGACTCAAGTAAATTTTTACAATTTAGCACATTTCATATCACCAAAGAATCCTTTAGCATTTCAGATCCTATGCTACTTTGCTTTAAATATTATGACCGCTTAGAAGTGTTGGCCTAACGTTAATTAGAATTGAAAATATTGAAAAAAACCGTAAACCGTAACGGACGGTTACAGTTTACGGTTCAATTTATAATGGTTCATTTTCAATATTTCGATTCTAATTAAAGTTCGGCCAACACTACCGCTAAGTGTGGCTTCCGCTTATAAATATGAAATCATATAAAATAGGCCTGATTCAAACTTTAAGATATGTTTCCTCAACAAAAACGTCACTTTTGATTCTGACATATCATTAGGACAAATATTAATTTGACGTATTTAGTTTGAATCGGGCCGATAATATGTGTACCGTATATAATGTAAACCGTTACACAATCTTCAATCTTTCATATCAATAAATCCTGAAACATCTTCACAGGTAAGTTTACTAACAAGGCCGAAAGCTGAAAAGGATACCTTTGATGTTCCAGAAGGCGCCATTATTTGATCGGAAACGGAAATAATTTTGGCATTACCAATTTTCTTTGTCTGTTCACAAAAGATAAAAACAGTCCCCATACTATAGGTAATACAGGTATGCATGTCCTCGTACGTCCAATCAAATTACTTCAATCACACGCCCATGCTCCACATATGAGTCACTAAGAAAACAAAGCACGCGCTCGAATTAGAACAAAAACTTTCTATATGCTGTTGTCTAACAAGCCAAAAATATAACTATATATGAATTATCCCTATATTATCTCGCAGTATGAAGTTATATTAATCTAATTGTCATATTTTTGTGACCCATAAGTGGGGCACGGACCTGTCGAGATAGTTCAGCGTGACTTATATATGTGTACTGGACTGTCATGAACGATGTATTATTCTTATATAAAATATTCTAGCAGGGAATTCATAAAATGCCTTCAGGGACTCAGCGTCATTGACTGGTATTTAGTATTCAAGCGACGGTGGCACATTAAAGGGGCTTTTATTCACAAGTGCACCTGGCTTTATTCAGGACGCTAACAAAACAAGTAAAGTCAGTCTTTATGGCACAGTTATGCCGCGCTGCAAAGATAACACTAATACTAATTGTATATAAAATGACTTGTAAATGTAAATATGTACCAATAAATATCATATCATATCAATGCAGCCAACTTCATTACTGCAGGAAATGTCATAAAGGTCATTTTATCGAAATAGTACATTATACTATAGCGGACGGGAAACGAAGGGTTGCAGGCCAAGTAGATATAGACGGCCAAGCGTAGCGAGGTCGGGTAGGGATACGCGGCTGGCAACCCCGTTTCTCGCCGAGATTTGTATAGTGCTTTTCACAAACTTGCAATGAAATAATAATAAAAAATAGGATGATGATGATCATTGTTTCATGTCCTAATGTCACAGGTTATTCAGTACGTCGGGTACCAAAGGGGAACGAAAATTTGGTTATTTTTGCGCCACGACGCACGGTTTAGGAGATACAACCCTATAAAAATTTCTTCATGACGGAAAAAAGAACTTTATAGGGCTGTATCTCCTAAACCGTGCGTGTAGCGCAAAAAAAATTAAACTTTTTTATAGGTTTTTTATGGTTGAATGCCAAGACGTGCCATAATTTGACGTTTAAAAACAAAAGAACGTTGCCTTACAGGCCTAGGTGTGTAAGGCGGTATAAAATTCCTTTACATATCATCTTCACTCATCGCACCTGATATGTGGTATTTCCGGACCTAGTATGAAGTAAGTCATGTCAACATTTCATTACAAGTTTGAGAAAATAATATTAAATTTGACTATTTCTACCGTAAATGACAAAATCAATGTTGCTGCTGAGTCAGCCCGACAGTCGTTGGGCTTAGCTGACTTGAGTTACTTGCTGGAGTCTTCTCGGCGAACCAGCGAACTCCCATTAGGTAGTATACTACCTGTAGGAAACCGTACGTACGGTTCCATCACCATCCACAACCAGATCAGGTTTATCAACCTGCTCAACTGATCTCACTGAAATGCAAAATTTGTTCTCTGCACGCTTCGTTGCCTAATGACGGTACTCGACTGTAAAGCTCTCTATTATATCACGATTCTATAAAATACTATTTTCTACTCCCGTACTTTTATTTGTCATTTAAAGGGTCGTGCACACATCTTTAAAACCCTACCTTATAGTTGTCAAGACAAGTCTTTAGTCTATTCATCAAAAACGCATTTTTGCATACACGCAGTATCTTTTTGGCACTTTTCGATACTTCGTGTAATGACCACTTAAAGAATATTGTATGGAATTCATTGTAACCTTATTTTAAATGTCATTTCTGACAAATAAGTGAACCATAAACAAGTTTTTTAATTTCATTCATTCATTTTCCCGCCCATTCTTTGCTACTTCTTGAATGTGGTTATTGTGGTTGTAAAATAAAAACTTAATTTTTGTATTAAAAAACAGTGTGTCTTTCAAGTTAAAATGGATGAAGACGAAAACTTAGTGTCTACGCCTGAAGAAATATCAGTGATGGCCCATGACCCATGAAGTCACTAAAAAATTGCTGCCTTCAAAATCGCGATAGATGACATGAAAAATATTTGTTAAATTCACAATTTTATTTCAAAGTAAGTGCTTGGTCGTAGAAAAAGTATTGTATGCAACGTTGTTTAACTGAGTCAAAAAATACTCGTGGCGTCTTTATTAACAATTTTCGGCTTCGCCTTAAATCGTTACTTACGCCACTCGCCTTTTTTGACCTCTCTTAAACAACGGTTGCATAAAATACTATTTTATAATCGTTATTATTTACTAATTAAGGTTCTACAATACTTTTGGATATAAAATAAAATACAAAAACATAAAAATAGATAAATAAAATACTTTTTTTTTCATTTCCTTTTAAACATTGAATGCAGGCATGACCAATATCAAAATTAAAATAATGATTTAAAATATTATCATTGAGAGAAAATTAACATTATATGTCATAATTAAAAAATACGTGGCTAAAGTTTGTAGGTTTATTACAGCACACGGTGAATAAATCCGAAGTGCTAAAAGCATAGCGTCGTTAATGTGTTGAATAATAGATGGCGCTAAATGCGGCCCGTTGTTTATCACCCCTGGCGGGTTTACTAACTGAGCGTTTTCTTATGAATTATTGAATAAGTTCAGAATCTATCTTTTTTCTTTTTTGGACAGAGAAGCATGGCGGTCTTTGGTGTCAGAGGCCAAGATCCACTTCTGATCGCTGCAACACAGCAGTAAGTAAGTCAGAATCTATCTATTCAACGGTACTTAGGGCATCCAGACGGTCTTCGGCCATTTGGAACTCGAATGTACGCCCTCAGACTGCACGTTCTTCACCCATCGGGAATACATGCCCGAGCCATCGCTCGTGAATGCGATACATGTGCGAGCCACTGGAGAGACGAACGGCGCGATTCGAAGAATGAGATACGATAACGATAAGTTCTGGTTTAGAGAAGTTCTCATATCGTTTGTATATCGTATAATTGAAAGAATCAGCTCGATTCGGGCAACCAATGTCACTTTGACGTTAGAAATATCGTAGATAGATCTTATCGGGATCACAGCGGAATCGAAATCAACGTCAATTTTGACATGTCGTTTAGTTATCGATCTTGTAAAGATATTTCCAAGATGTTAAACGTGTCTTAATCATTTTTCGAATCGGGCCCGAAGTGCAAGAAGACCTTTGCGAACTCGGCGCCGTCGACTGGACAGAAACGGCTTTGGACAGAGAAGCGGCGGCCTTTGGTGTCGGAGGCCAAGATCCATTTCGGGTCGCTGCGCCACAGCAGTAAGTAAGATAGTATCTATATTTAAAGCGACACGCCAATTCGAATGTAAGTAAGTAAGTAAGTAAGTAAGTAAATATTCTTTATTGTGCACCATACATTTAAAAATAGACAGGGAATGAAAAAAACACGTAAAAGTTAGGTAACAACAGGCGGTCTTATCGCTAAGAAGCGATCTCTTCCAGACAACCTTTGTATACATAATGTACACTGACATCAGAATAAAATTTGAATAATTTTATTTAGTTTTCGTGCGTCTCGCCCGCGCCTATACATGCACGGACAAGTGCGAGCGAAATGTACTATAACTGAATGACATTAGTTAAATGTCATTTTGATATCCTGGTACGCTTGTGGGCCTATTAACCGATCATGTTAGCTATAGTTTTAATTGAAACTACCTTAATTAAACCAAAGAGAATTTGAAACAGAGTTGGGCTGTCAAAGAAAACTTTGTAGCCACAGTAAACTAACTGCTATCTTTCGGCACATGAATAAAACTTTAAGAACGCCATTTGACTTTGATATTTATTTATTTATCCTTTCACTGACAATTATTTATTTAATTTGTTAAGAGGGAAATATACTACGTCAACATCCATACGCAAGGAGAAAGCGTTTTTTCACTTCTAAATACATATTTTCCATTTTCCATGTTTTTTAGCATGTTATTGACACAATAAAAACTAGGTTTATAAGTTTTCGTTTTTTTTTTAATGCTAAACCTATAAACCTAGAAAATGTTATGCTGAAACGATCGGCATCAAAATCAAAGTGATTTGTTATGATTTAGTTAGTGGAAAACGTTTTCTCCCGAAATGGACTTTCATAAAAAAAATGCAGTTATTTAGCTAGGATCGCAAAGCTATTCTTCCCTCTCAAATTAAAGGCCAAAGGTGTGGCGGCATCGTATCGAGTGATGGCGCCTCAACCTTTGGGTTTTGCCCGGTAAGATGGCGCCACTTTTTGATATTTAACAAATTTAACACATATCAGTGAAAGGATAAGGATCTAAGTCAAAGTACGTTTTCTAAAAGTTTTAATCATGTGTCTAAAGATAGCAGTAAATTTACTGCGGCTACAAAATTTTCTTTGACAAACTACGTCTATTTCAAATTATCGGCCCTATCTAAACTATCAAACCGAAATCAAACCAAGTTGAGATTTTTACAGTTCGAATATAACTCATGTCATAGACAGATACAAATGCCTCTGTCAGGAGATCGCCAGTGTAACGATGATATCATTTTGTACGTCAATAGATCCGGTTGGGACTGGAGCACAGATCACTAACTACAAGATGAAACAGAACGACTCGTGGTCACTGTGTGGTGTAGTGTGGTGAACTGCCCGAAGGTGCGGTGTGGAAGGAATTTCAGCGGTTCCGCTGTCATCTGCCACCATGATTTGTGACGCAGCAAAAACAAGTAGGGCTAAGATGGTTGGCTCTTTATCATTTGTCACCATGCCTGTCACGTTCAAAAAAGTGCGTAAGCGCGAAAGTGACGGGCATGTCACTATGCTAAAAATTAAACCATACTGCCACCGCTGATGTGTACTAAAAATGATTTTTAGCTTTTACGATTATAATATTTACAAATGTTTTACAAAGACTTTTGTTTCCTCACAATTAATGATTTTAGATTTTATTTGATTTGTGCTCCAGTGCTGATTTAGTATGGGATAAGGCCTTACCCTTATTTAATTATCATTAAAATCCAACAAATACATATTAAAAAGCGATTTTTGATTTTGACATGTTATATTTATAAAGAGATGTAATACATTCTTTTAAATTGTTTAACATGTATCAATACTTTGTTTTTTATTTATTAGTTTTATTACCTATATTACATTATTTACACTATCATAATTATTAACTAAAATTTAATAATAGTTATAAATTACGTCGTTGTGTGATGACCTCGAGGCCACGTAAATATTTTGTAAAGCGGAGTCTGAAATAGTACTCTATGAACGGATCGGATAATCAAGAATGCTTTGTAGGGGATATCTTTGTTGTCAACTGTACGCGCTGATAGGTTTAGGGGTCCATCGGGGTACAATTTGGATAGGCTGGTCGATTTTTTTTGCCTTGTTTCGGACTACCCCGTCATGCTTTTTTTATTTTATTTTTTAACCTAAAGATGATTACAAAAAGCCTCAAAAGCCTTTTATTTCTGTAGTATATCAATTTAAAAAAGACGAAGTGACATTGTATGTCTTTTTAGATAGATTACATTTAACATGGGAAAAATTAAAAACTAAATTTCATCTCATACCGATAGCTCCTCTCCGTCCAATTTTTGGTGGAAAAAAAAAACACAACGAAAAGAATTTTGACCCAGGCCCGAACAATTTTTTTAATATATTATAATGTTATTAGGACAATTTCACACAAATCGAACTAGGCCCATTCTATTATCGTAGGCTTGTGCTGTGGGTAATATATATTTATAATAGATAGATATTTTTGATAGATTTTCGTAGATGTATATATGTACGCAAAAAATATTTTTTTTAATGTTAGTATAGTCAGCAAACGAGCAGACGAGCCACCTGAAGGGAAGCGGTCATCGTCGCCCATGGACATAAGCAACACCATAGGAGCCACTTAAGCGTTGCCGACCCTTGAGAACCCTAAATACCCGCTTCTTGATGAATCCCATGTAGTATAAAACAACTTTTTAGGGTATGATAGCTCATTGGACCGATATACTCGTACCGGAACCCTCATGAACATTCCGTTTCAAATTAACTACACAGCTCCGGGCTCGGACTCGTTACAACACATCAAAGGAGCCGTGCGATTGTTTACGGCCGTGAGCTTTCACTTTTTAACCGACTTCAAAAGAAGGTTATTAATTCGACCTTGTTTCCCCACGTTTGTTCCAGACATTTGTTGCCTACGTAGATTTATATACTCGTGTGTTGTAATATACCGATAGACTTAGCCAGTAATTTTTAAGCAAGACAAACATTGTTAATTTGCTGTGAAAGAGATTTTTAACCTTTTAAACGCCACGCCTATCGTACGCGGCGCGTAATCGTGAACCTTGTCGGTACGCATGAAGGTTGATATTGGGCTGTAGCCGCGCGCGTCATTTGACGTCTTTGGCGGTCAAAAGGTTAAGGGCTTATACTTTATGTTTTGCCTTCCTCAGCAGTATTTTAGTGGATAGCCACCTTGGATTAACTTGCACATTTAATAGGTGTAAAGATAAATTGCTAGTTACCATTTTCATTTGTCTTAGAACTAAAACATATGGTCTGCATCCCAGTTGCAACATACTACAATCTACAGTCAAAAGATTTAATTTGGGACCCATTTCGTACCTTGTCTCAGTTAGACGTTAGACGGTGCCGACTTCCTTTGTAAAAGTTACTAAATTTTCTTAAATTACCTAAATGCTAAGTCAACATAGAAAACCGATATACTTTTTCTAACTCTATTGTGAGGAATTATTTTGTGCATGTTTCTAAATAGTGTAAGTATAAATCGCGGTAACGCTTTTCTGAGTAAATGTCAGTATTTACGCAGTACCCGTATTGTTTACTTGCTGCTCTGCTTCCCGCGGCGACCCTGCCACGTGCAAAGTCGGGTTCGGAACTCGGAATTGCAACCGCGCTCTTTAGATGAACAAAGTGGATACAATTTAATACCTTTTATTTCCTATTCGACGTGTGCCAGAATAAACATACAATTAAAAATATGTGCAATACCAGATAGGAAAAAGATGCTGTGTTTATCACCAAAAATTCTGCTGGGAAAGGCAATAATGATGCGACGACTGAAATGAAGAATCACCTATCGATGATTAGCTTTTAATAATTTCATAATTGTTATGTGCACCTTAATCTGTATTAGAAGTTTATAGGTACATTGTCTACAAGCTGTATAAAATATGCTATGAATCATGAGCTGTCGACTGGATCAATAGTATATTTAAGTAAAGCCGAGCTTTAAATTAAGTCACTTACTAAAGCTGAAATTAGCTAACCGGACTTAACTAGCACAAATTATGTAGCTGCATTCCATTTCACGTTTAGCCTAACTAGCATATACGTTTCAACAGAGTACCGAGTATTTACCTGGAATGGAAATACTCGGTACCTAGTTTAAACTATGCTTCCAAGAGTAATCCACGTTCATAAAGTCACTTTTGGTTGAATTTAAATTGTCGTGAGTCATACTTATTTTAAGCTTGTTTTACGGTTAAAACGATAATAATAGTAAATACTCGTATTATGGGAAATTCTTACACAAATTGACTAAGTCCCACGATAAGCCAAGAAGGCTTGCGTTGTGGGTAATCAGACAACGGTACATATAACATACAAATACATATAATACACCCAAGACTCACGAGAAATATCTCTGCTCATCAGACAAATAAATATCCTTACCGGGATTTGAACTCATCATCATCAGCTTCATAGGTAGGGTCACTGCCCACTAGGCCAGACCGGTCTTTGCTCTGATAATTCGGGTGAAAGATATTTATTATTCTCAAAAGAAATTAACATTTCACTTCATGAGACTTAAAAACTATTTACATACATGCCATGCAATTGCGCCCGTGAGCTGTGATTTTATACTTAGCTTACGATAATTATATGTAATACTGTCTTACTATTCATAAGTGCTTGTTGCTAGGTCTACATGAATAAAGTATATTTGAACTGAACTGAACTGGTCGTCAAAAGGATGACTCAAGCTAGACCAGGCCGGGCCAAAGCTTCCGGCACTTCGTTTTCTATGGAAAGCACCATGCTTACCGATCACTTCCCACCACCTCCTCATGGTCTTTCCTGGCTCGCGCCGTACAGACCGAATCGCGGGAGCCGTGCCGAGTTTTTGCCGTCTTCATGACTTCCTGGCGTGTCTCGTTACACGTTGCTTCTTGTCTCCCTACAAAATTATCTGTAAGATAATTTTTAATTTAAATGTCCCTGGCCATTCTCCCTTTCTGGGCAGGCCTGCTATCTTAGCATTTCGTTCGCCCCCAAATTTGGGCTTGACAACACAAAACGTTACTCAGCGTCATCTACAACCTTGCAGTTCCGTCCTTACTCTTCAAATTCCCTTCGCTTGGTGTGCCAGGAGTGCGCAAATCTGCGCAGCGCGTCGAAATTCTGTTCGCACGAAACTAGTTCCTCATGAAATACTGGGCCAACCATTGTCCTCTTCAGTGAATCCAGCATCTCCGACCGTTCGTCCGCGTACAGCACACATTCCCAGAGGGCGTGATCCCGGCTCTCGTTGTACTCGCCGCATGGGCACTCTGCAGACTCGCACTGGCCTAGCTTGTGTAGGCGCAGCCTGAAGCATCCGTGCCCGGTGAGGATCTGGGAAACCACGTAGTCCGGTTCTATCCAGTCAGAACTTAGCCTCACGCCCACATCTGGGAAGAAGCTGTACAACTCGCGTCCGTCTTAGCTGGTCCGCCATCTCTCCTGCCACTGAGCCACGATCTCGTTCCTCACCGTCGACTTGAGTTTCCGGTGCTCCCTGGGGTCCAGCTGGTCTCCCTCCTGAGCAATCCTTCCTGCACGACAGACTTCCAGATCGGCAGGTAGAACCCCCGCTAGCACAGGTAACGCCGCAGAGCTACACGACCTGTAAGCCTTCGTAAGTAAAATTAGTGCCGGTCTTTGCGTCTTAATCAGCGCCCGTTTGACCACGAAGTTAGATGAGCATCGGCACCATACTGCAGCAGCGTACGTGACCGATCAGCCGGTCCGGGTCGGTCTTGCGTGAGTCGTCCTGTAGTTGTTGCGAGACTTCAGTCAGGCACCATGCATACCGGTCCGGTCCGGGCCGGTCTTGCGTGAGTCGTCCTCTAGTTGTTGCGAGACTTGAGTCGTTTTGTACCGGCATGTGGCGGCATACAGCAAAGGCTTGAAAGGACTCGGCTTGGACATGTTGGTGTAGTAAAGCAGAACCAGATAGCGATCCTAACGAAATAACGGTACTTTTTATATGAAATTCCATTTCGGGAGTAAACAGTTCCCACTAAATCTTAACAAATCACTTTGATGTTGATCGCTTCAGTATAATATATATATTTTGGGTTTATAAGTTTCGCTTTTTTTTTTGTTTTGAAATTTTTGAAAAAAGGAAAACCTGTCAACCTAGTTTTTCATTGTGTCAATAACATATTAAAAAATCATGGAGAATGGAAAATATTTAGAAAAAGAAAAACATTTTTTTTTTTATATGGACGAGTAAGTAGACTTCTCACTTAAAGTTAGTGCACTTAAAAAAAAAAATCTCAATTCAAACATTTTTTTCTCAATCATGTGCAGAAATATTAGAAATATATGAAAGCGAATAAATAATGTTATCTAGACGATTACTTGTTATTCATGAAATAAAACTATTTAGACGGATTATATCGCGTATAATGTATTAGAAATATATCCCGACGTTTCGAACCCTTTACAGCGTTCATTTCAGTTCTCGATTTGGGACCAGTGTGCGGTAGTACCTACTCAGCAACACTGAACTGGCTACCTATAGACCTTACTCGTTTACAATAAGGTCCATAATCGGTTGTCTATACCTACTTGTTTTATAAATAAATACCATAGAATGTTATTACAAAAATTGACTAAGGCCCCACAGGAAGCTCAATAAGGCTTGTAAAAACGATATATAATAATAATTATATAAATATTTTTACATACTTAAATTCATAGAAAACACACATGACTCACGAACAAATATTCGTTCTCATCACACAAATAAATGCCCTTGCCAAGATTTGAACCTGAGACCATCGGTTTAATAGGTAGGGTCACTACCAACTAGGCCATACAGGTCGTTTTATTTTTATATTAATTTCCTTTTCCCGCTTGTTCCTCATGCCTTAAACCATCCATGACTGAACAGTTCAAATATTTGCAAAGCGCGCCACGTAATATGAGCTCACACTGTCCTATCTTTTATTTCGAGGATTTGACCGACTTTCCAACTTGTGTTGTGAACTCGAGTCTTTGAGAGAGAAGACTCGACTCGTGACTTAAAAGACTCGAGAGTTTTTTAAACGCAGCCCCGTTGTTTTCTTTCGTGAACCTGTTCACAAGGACCAACAGCCGACTCTAAGAGTCGTGATGCGATGGAGATGGATTCAAAAAGGTGGAGTAGAGAAAGAAGCCAGCTCGTCAGAATAAGTGCGGTACTGCACCGACTGGACCCAAACATTTGCTGCGTCCTGCAACACCGTCGACGCTGCTGTATGTGTCCCGTCTACATTACCTTACGAAGATCGAGGACATCGTAAAGTATGTACGAGTCAAGTCCGGATTCGCCCTGAGGGTCGCGAAGTTGGAATCTCGACACAATGCGAATTTTAATTCTTTTGTGGTAAGCTTTCCGACTGAACATCTAGCGACCTTCACAGAGGGGTTTTGGCCGAAGGGTGTCAAGTTTCGCCGGTTCCGAGGTCGGGTCTCTGACACAGCGGGGTTGCGAAATGCATTGCAGCTGTAGTATGAGTTTTAGTTTTTAATATATATTTTATAATATGTATGCTAATTTTAAGATATAAATATAAGATTTTCTTAATATAAATCTTATAAGCATTGTTAATCTTATAAGCGTTAGTGTGTTAATTTAGTATTGGAATTGTTTAATGGAGCTATTCATAAACGTCTGTCAAATCTAACAAACCGTTGATAATCGTTTGTCAATATCCGACATTTTGATATTTCTGTTTGTTAGAAAGAGACAAAATTTAACACAGATTTGTAAAAGTCGCTAAGTTTTATGAATATCGGGGTTAAACTTTTGGTTCATCTCCAGATTTAATGTGTTTTTAACCATAGAGACTATTCATCTCTATTGTATTGTAGTAATTATTTATTTTAAGATTATTATAATGTAATGTTTACCCAGGTATTGGCTATTGTATTTATAAATGTTGTTATGTATTTTTCATGTCACTATATGATGTTACTATAAATGTTGTATTGACTTGTAAAAGAGCCCTTAAGGCCTACTTTCTGAATAAATTTTTGAATTTTGAATTTGAATTTTGGTTGAAGTCTGCCATTAAATACAAAAATAGACTTGTTTAATAGAGGCTTTGATCAGATATTTGTGAACACCTTGACCGCAACGATATATCTGATGGCAACAGTACAAAACCAATGTTTTTATACGTGGAAAAAATACTGCCTTGGGTGACATTAATAGCATCGTTTGCAGACGATCCTTCTTGTTAATAATAATTTAGTAAGACTGGTCATGGTCATAACTGGTGAATTTCCAATATGACTTGAAACTCCGTTAGCCGTTTAAGAAGTTAACTTAAAGCTCTTACGGTAGAGGTCGCTAGGATCCCCTAGACCCATATGGTGGAAAAATTCGCTGGCTATGATTGAGGTCTTGGTGGCTCAGTTGGCAGAGCGCTGGAGTATCGGCCAAATGCCGTAAGTTCATCTCACGCAATGCAGTAATTTTTCCATTTTTACATTTATTCTACTCGTAAACTTAACATCATAGCTCGCAGATGTTTCTGCATGTTAAAAATTAATGCAATTATTAATTTTCTGACCGAATTTAACACGCACGCTGAAACTTTACCACCACGAAACGTCGATCACTAAATTTTAGTTAGCCAGCCCGTAATTGAAGTACGAATACTAAATTGAAGAGCAAAATAATTGGTTGGCCATTGAAAACGGGCCGAAATGTTTTTGATGGTAAATTGGAAAATAGCCTTTGTTGATGCAGTGCATCATAATGAAAGTTATACAGTGCTCGTTTGCCCAGACAGACCATGCTGAGCCAAATTGCATTAGGCAAACGGAACGTGGGTCGACCTTTGCTCCGCTTTAAGGACTGCGTAAAGCGCGACATGGTTGCGTTTAATATCAATTGCGACTCATGGGAAGAGCTCGCAACAAACCGCGTTGAGTGGAGGAACAGTTTTTTAAGTGGTCGCGAAACCCATAATAGGTCCTGGTTTCAAGACTTGGCCCGAAAGCGGGCATTAAAACAGATGTTCGATGAGGGTCGCGTCGGTGCGGACCCTCAGTTTATTTGCCATAAATGTGGGCGATTATGCCGTTCAAGAATCGGTATGTATAGCCACGAGCGGCCCTGTCGCTAGATCATAGATGCTGCTTAAATCATCTGTAAAGATGTACAAGGCCTGATGATGATGATGATGTGTGTGTAAATACGTGACATTGTGTGTATGAATATGAATGTCTGTCAACTTTCAACTTTTTGTTCTAACTGAAACCTATGAAAGTACCGATTGTAGGTAAAATCCGTCTCACACGTCCGCGCCAGTTAGCAACGCTCATAGTATTTTTCGTTTACCCGCTTACCCGCTCCGTGCAACCGCGCCAGCTAGCGAACGCCCTTTGCTTCTTTTTTCGGAGAAACTAGTTTAACAAAATAAAACTCATGAAAGACTAACATTTTCTTATACCTGCTGCATCCATTATTATCATCCGTATTATTTGTGTTCGAAACTGTCAACTTTTTGTTTTAACTGACATGCCGATACCATCCGGCGGGCGGACAGTTAATATTAGTAGGCACCTTAAGGAATTATACAGTAAAGGAAAAAAGTGGGTTAAATTATGATTTAAACATTCTTTCCACAAATAAAATGATAACAAGTGGAGAAAACGAAGGGAAGCCTTTGCCCAGCAGTGGGACAAGAAATGTCTAGAAACATTATATGTGATAGTTGTTCCATATAAAAATGAACTGTCATTAGAAATCATTGGACGTGCGAGGTATATATACAATATAAATAAATATTATAGGAACTTTCTTACAAAAATTGACTAAGTCCCTCGGTAAGCTCAAGAAGGCTTGTGTTGTGGGTACACATACAACGATATGTATAATATACAAATACTTTAATACCTAGAAAACATGCATGGCGCAGGAAAAAATATTTGTGCTCATCACACGAATAAATGCCCTTACCGGGATTCGAACCCAGGACCATCGGCTTCATAGACAGGCCTACCTACTAGGCCAGACCGGTCTTAAAATATCCTAATATCTTGCGCTTAAGTCATATCCACTCCATCATTCATTCAGTACTGTTTTTGCGATTAATATTATGTGTGGCTGTGTATATAATAACTTCAACTCTCCTGCCGATATCTATACATACATAAGTTCAATTTTAACAAAAAAAAAATCATAATAAAATTGTGTTATAAGTCTTAAAATAATATTAACTTAAAACAATAAACCGATATCCTCATCAAAATCCAATAATTCTCCATCTTTCATCGTTCATTTCACAATGCCATCACGAGACCAATAGCTCCCTAGAGGATATAACGAAATCCTTCGTTATCACCAGAGACAAGTTAACAGTACAGACAGTTTTCATACAGACGGCGGTCAGAGTGAAGATAATCTATCATCGTTAATTTCACAATGCCATCACGAGACCAATAGCTCCCTAGAGGATATAACGAAATCCTTCGTTATCACCAGAGACAAGTTAACAGTACAGACAGCTTTCATACAGACGGCGGTCAGAGTGAAGATAATCTATCATCGTTAATTTCACAATGCCATCATGAGACCAATAGCTCCCTAGAGGATATAACGAAATCCTTCGTTATCACCAGAGACAAGTTAACAGTACAGACAGTTTTCATACAGACGGCGGTCAGAGTGAAGATAATCTATCATCGTTAATTTCACAATGCCATCACGAGACCAATCGTTCCCTAGAGGATTCAACGAAATCCTTCGTTATTACCAGGGACTAGTTAAAAATAAAGACAGTTTTCATGAAGACAGTGGTCAGATTAAAAAAACTTTGGTTAAGGAAAATATGGTGATTAATCCTCCGACTTTAAATGAAACCTAGGTTAGGTAGGTAACTTATTTTCGTGACATGTATTTCTGTTTTTAGTATCGATTTTCTTTCCACTTAAAATAAAAATAATCTTTATTCATCTGTATGAATAAAGATTATTTGTTTGTAGGCCTGTGCCTAGCAACGAGAACTACAAATTCTCAATTTCTTCATATTATCACAAATATCTAGGAATTGTTTGTCGACCGGTCTGGCCTGGTGGGTAGCGGTCCTGCCTATGAAGCCGATGGTCCCGGGTTCAAAATTGGTGGGGCCATTTATTTGTGTGATGAGCACGGATATTTGTTCCTAAGTCAAGGCTGTTTTATATGTTATATATTATATTGATTGTTCCGGACACCATATCTAGTTTAGTTTTATTTGTTTTTTTTTGAGTCATTTCATTTCTATATCGTTAAATGGAACATATTAATTAGCGACAGTAGGTAGGGTACTTTTTAAGCGCTGGTGGCCTAGCGGTAAGAGCGTGCGACTTGCAATCCGGAGGTCGCGGGTTCAAACCCCGGCTCGTACCAATGAGTTTTTCGGAACTTATGTACGAAATATCATTTGATATTTACCAGTCGCTTTTCGGTGAAGGAAAACATCGTGAGGAAACCGGACTAATCCCAACAAGGCCTAGTTTACCCTCTGGGTTGGAAGGGCAGATGGCAGTCGCTTTCGTAAAAATTAGTGCCTACGCCAAATCTTGGGATTAGTTGTCAAGCGGACCCCAGGCTCCCATGAGCCGTGGCAAAATGCCGGGCCAACGCGAGGAAGAAGAAGAAGTAGGTAGGGTACTTTTTCGAATATTTTTTGACATTTATAAAAGCCAGTTGAAGGTAGATGATTCGATGGCTGCTCATGTCGTATGCGCAAGCTCGTGCATCATAAAAAATAAGAAATACGTTGTCGATTTGTGTGCTAACCCTCGCCGGAGCCACTACAGCATCAGCTCGCCAATGAAGAGTGTCGGTACCGACAAAGCTGATCACCGTGGAGAGACCGGGTGAGTTGGCTTTCGATCTATTGGCTTTCACTGGCATAGAGTGTTAAATTTTTCGCTGTCTAAAACAATTTCCCTATTCGAGGGCGATTGTCCATATATCGTTGTCTAAGTACCTACAACACATTTGTAAAAGAATACCCTCATTTCTTTAAAACTAGAGAGGAGGCCTATGGTTCAAATTCTAGATGGAAACAGAAGTTAACTTTGCCTAAATCCAACTTAGTATTTTTCCAAAAAAATGCTTACTTTATGGCAATAAAAGTTTATAATAAATTACCTGATGATATAAAAAACAAACCAACAACATTATTCAAAAAGTATTTAGATTATTATCTACATAACACAAGCATTGTTTTTATAGAGTAAAAGTTTATAATAAATTACCTGATGATATAAAAAACAAACCAACAACATTATTCAAAAAGTATTTAGATTATTACCTACACAAGCATTGTTTTTATAGTGTTAACGAGTTTCTGGACCATAGTGATTAGTTTTGTAGTTTATTTGTTTGATTGTTCCTAGTTTTGATTTCGTAGGTGTTTTGTGTAAACCAAAAATATAGGTGTAAGAATTAGATATAAGTAAAAATATTTGTACACCGCCTTCACGGTAGAATATGAAAGCACTAATTCTAATTTAAGATCAAATCAATGTACCATATTCTGACAAATAAATACATTTCATTTCATTTCACAAACCTTAATTAAGCTTACTGTGATTATTTCTTTATAACATTATTTATTTATTCTTTGTTTATTTATTCATGCTGTTTTTTAAGTTCAAAAAGTATTATATTTACCTAATAATGTATTACAAGTACTAGTTTCATTGTACTTTTTTTTCTCTTCTTAGAATATGGATTTTAATTTAATAACTAGTGCAGTAAACTTTTCTTGTTAAGAAAAATGTCAAGAAAAACCCCAGTATAGGTAAAAAACTTAAGTAATCACCTGTTGTATGTAGTTGTGACGTGTTCGAATAGACATTTGTTTTGTTTGTGTGTGTCTTTTAAACATGTATTGTCTATTCGAACACGTTACAACTACATATAACAGTTGACTTACTTAAGATTTTTACCTATACGAATACAATGTATTGACACGCTTTCTATACTATTTTTTCGTCTCTGGTTATTATTAAGTTGGTTAGGCTTTAAGATAAGCTAGGTCACCGATAACGGGTAGAATGGGGACTAAGGGATCTCAAACTTCATTCTCTTAAGATCGTTAAGGGACTTTTAAAACTTTGAGAAGTTTTGCGAATTTGTTACAAATTTGTTTTTAAGGACAATTTCAACTGTCTGACGTTTTTTTGGGTTTCATTTACTTACTTTGTGAAAATGTTTTTTTTTTTTAATTCGAGTAATTTAATTTTACTTAGGATAGCCTAATGAGTCCCAGAGGCCATTATGGCGACTGTATTCTACGATTTAATTTTAAGTTTTATAAAAAAAAAACGAAGCTTCCAGAAGACCAAACCACCTTACATTTTGACATCAAAATGATATCATTTAGGTACCATAAGTATATAATTATCTAAATAATGTTATTTTATTATGATTTCATGATCTCACGAGCTTCCTGCCGAGGTTTGTCGACGGGTTACAGTATGGGGTTTTTCAAAAAAGGAGTGTACAGGTTTTTGCATTATGCATGTAATATCTCTGGTGTTGCAGGCGTCCATAGGCTACGGTGACTGCTTACCATCAGGCGGGCCGTATGCGTGCTTGCAACCGACTTGGTAAAAAAAAATCACCCGTGTATATAAATATTTATATAATATTATTATATATAATGTTGTCTAAGTACCCTCGACACAAGCCATGTTGAGCTTACTGTGGGACTTAGTCAATTTGTGTAATAATATCCTATAATATTTATTTATTATTATTATTTATAAAAATGGTATACTATTTAGTCCCGCCCCGCGTCCGTTTCATCTTTTTAATGAGAGCGCGGCCGTACGTGATTGGTAATTTTTTTAAGTATACTACAGCGTATCGAAATGAATATTATAGTTGAGTTCAGCAAATACATGAAAAGTACGCAATTATAGTTCGGTATATATGAAATCTTAATTAAACCGTTACAGTCGAAGAGTAGAAAAATAATGTTATTCCATTTCTTAATGTCATTTACATTTTTTGTATAGTTAGTTACCTACAATGAAAATGAATGACCTTTTTTTTTTAATACCACATCGGTGGCAAACAAGCATACGACCCGCCTGATGGTAAGCTGTCACCGTAGCCTATAGACGCCTGCAACTCCAGGGGTGTTACATGCGCGTTGCCGACCCTTTAAAAACCTGTACACTCCTTTTTTGAAGAACCCCATACTGTATACCCTCGGGAAAACCTTTCTGCAGTCAAATAATACATTTCTAGATGAAAGCATTTTTTTTTAATTAATGAATTTATTAGCTGAAAGCATGTTAAATGAATGTCTGAACCAGCTTATTGCTTTCCATTTGTTAGTAATAATGTTGTGAAAGTTTATATTACTGTTTATTCTCTTTGATCATTTTTGTGTTTACATTTAAATTAATGTTGAAATTAAAGCAGCTTCGTTCATTTAGAGGACCGGTCTGACCTAGTGGGTAGTGACCCTCCCTATAAACCCGATGGTCCTGGGTTCATCCGGTATGGGCATTTATTTGTGTGATGAGCACAAATATTTGTTCCTGAGTATTTGTATTTTATATATATCGTTGTCTGATTGTCTGAATGTCTGATTACCCACAACACAAGCCTTCGTGGCTTACCGTGGGACTTAGTTAATTTGTGTAAGAATGTCCCTATAATATTTCTGTTTATTTATTATTTACATATTTATTTAAATATATAACACAGTTACGTCATATAAATCGTTGAAGGTAGACCTTAAAAAATACCGTCTAACTTTGCCTGCAAGGGTATCTACGTAGGGTAGGGTACGTTTTTTTTGCAACACCTACTCTTTTTGATTAATTGTTTTTGTTTCCGCTACCCAAAGGTTGTCTGGAAGAGATCGCTCTTTAGCGATAAGACCGCCTGTGTCTGCCTCTATCACTAATCAATTGTTTTCTTTAAGCTGTATTTTTTACTGAGGTGTGCCAATAAAGAGTATCCTATCTATCTTTGCCCAAAAAAACATTGAAGTGATGCTAGTTTAAACGTCGTTTTAGCTGTACCCCTAGTGTAAATTTTATCGACATCATAACGTGACGAACGCGTTTGCGTTAAGTCTCATTTTGTATAGGATTTTAAGTTTCCAAAACGTCCCGCTTGGCGCGCTCTTTCTAAATCCAATACAAAATGAGACTAAACGCAAACGCGTACGTCACGTTTCAAAATCGAATTTATTTACACTAGGGGTACTGTATTCTTCGAAATCGACGTGGGCAATGTTAACAAATATTGAGATAACTTTACCCGCCATCAAAATTGCCGCAAAAATGCTAGTAAAACACATTATTGCACAAAACAAGTACATATGATAAGATGAACTTATCCATTTAAAAGTTAGTTGAATGATGATTAAAAAAATATGTCTCGAGATAGTAACGAACTTATCACCTGATTAAGGTTAGAGTTATGTTTATTCCGCAGTATATACTTAAAATACTATGCACTATTACAAAGAACATAAAATTAATGAAACCTCTCTGAACAAGCTCTTATTAAATAACACAACACTCATAAACAGAAGCCTCTACAATAACCTCATTTACAGCACTATTTGTCTGTCCAACTTTACCCTCAAAGGTACTATAACTACTAACTCACACCTCACCGTTACGCACAACACTACTCAACTAACATCCTTTTGCCATGCTAATACTAACCTTAAAGTAATAACTTTAGGGTTTAAACTCACTTGTTTAATCAGTGGTAGTTACGCTGTTTAGAGACTATCGCGTATACTTGACCATAACATACAAAATGACTTAACTACCTTCGCCTTCTCAATCTAATATCAACCTTAAACTGTAATATTAGGGTTTAAATTCGCATGGGTAATGAGTAGTACTTGTTTTGTTTGGGAAGAGGAGGATTGTTTTTCAAAGCCGCCTCTCTAGTTGATGTTTGCGTTTAGAAATGTGGGCGACCCGGATAGTGCACTTTGTACACTTGAGAGCAATGGAAACGCGTCACTATGTATGGAGACTTGCAATGTGATTTTTTTTATACAGTACATGTTCAGAATAAAAAAAAAATGTCACGACAAAAAATAAATGTCAATGTATACATAGCTAGGGCCAACCTAGGTATAGGGAGCGTGCATGAACTGTAGGAGGCAGCACAGGAGCCGTCAGATTTTTGGCGCGAGGCGTAAATGTGATGTTACAAATTTGACACATGCAAATATTTTGCTAATATTCTTAACTATGCTTAATTTACTTACTTAGCTTTAGTCATCTATTGCTTGTATTTAATTGTTGGCAGGTGTTCTTTTAGTTGTAAAAATGTCTGCCTGTTACTTGGAATTAAACTTGTTCAATGACCCACAAATGATGCAATCCAATCGAGATACTAGGTTGTATTTAATTACTTACTTTTGTCTCTTGATAATAAATGCATCGGCCTGAATCATCGCCTGCGCGGGCGCAGTTTGCGTCACAAGTTGCGTACAACATGGCACGCACAATGCGTCCCGTAGTCTAGTTAGACGCAGTATTTTGCACTAAGTATTGCTGTTTCATCTTGCCTATGAGAAGAGAGCAGAGCATCGTCTTTTTTTTTTCTTTTTTTTTTTACCTGAAAACCAATTGTCCATCAATACCTAAATACAAAACAGGTACCTGAAGGCTATTATGCACAAGAAAACATGTGCATGTTTATGGTTCCGATTCAGGTCACAAGATGGCAGACCCTCCAACGCGCACGGTCCCATTGTCGAAATGTAAAAAATACTTAATAAAAAAACAAATATATTTACAAAAACACTAAGTTAGACATAACTTTATCTGTAAAGTAATTTAAATGAAAAATAGAATGAAAATATATTATATGTCAACGATCTCATTCACACCTGCCAAGATACGTACGGCTCTTTTTTGTAGTTTAAAGTTTAAATACTTTGAGTTTGTCGAGATTCCATACAGAACTATAATACCGTACGATATGATTGAGTAAAAATATGCATAATAAATCTGAAGTAATGCATCACTAGAAACAATTGGTTTCAGTTTGCGCAGTGCAAATAAAGCACTGCACAGTCTCACACAACTGGTCTACGTGTGCTTACCAGTTCAGTTTGGCGTCAAATTATGAATCCGAGTAATCTATTTGAGTCGCAGCGTGACATCGGACTCTGCATTTGTGGCATATTTTTTGTGTTATTTCCGATTGAAAACAGCATCACATTGGATTTCGTAGCATTGATGATGAGACCGTTAATATGACTTGGAACTCCGGTAGACGAGGTTACGGTAGATGTCGCTAGGGTCCCCTAGACCCATATGGTGGAAAATTTGCTGCCTATGGATGAGGTTTTAAAAAATGAAAAAATGAAAAAAGAAAACGAAAAATGTTTATTTGGGTAACAAATAAATTACAATTATAATATAATGGCTGGAGTTTCCTAGTAGATGAATATATACATCTGTGTCAGGAAACCCCGCTCTTCCGTTTGAGGTTTACAATAACTGTTTCCTAAATTAACTAGGTACATATTTGCAAACTGAAATTCATAGTACATAATGACAATTTCACATTACATGTGTATGTGTGTGTGTGTGTGTGTGTGTGTGTGTGTGTGTGTGTGTGTGTGTGTGTGTGTGTGTGTGTGTGTGTGTGTGTGTGTGTGTGTGTGTGTGTGTGTGTGCGCGCGCGCGTGCGTGCGTGCGTGCGTGCGTGTGGAGTGGGTTTTGGTGGCTCAGATGGCAGAGCGTTGGAGTATCGATCCAGAGGGCGTGAGTTCAAGTCTCACCCAAGACAGTAATTTTTCCACTTTTAAATTTATTCTAAGCTTAATAGCAACGTTCGCAGCCATTGCTGCTTGTTAAAAAAATAATTTATTCATATATTATAGTCTCGGTTACAAATTCATTTACTTTAAAATACACTGCAACTACTTATTTAATCTTCCGCCATTTGTACCTTCATGTATTGTAAGATTAAATAAATAAAGGCGATATTCATATTCATATTCCTTTATTGATAAAATTACAAATTTTACATGTCAAAAGGTAATACAACATATAATTAGGTTGATGTCAATTTAAGTACAAATAAGATAATAATAATCAAATTCAATTATAGTAAAATAAAACAATATAAAAATAATCAAAACAATTCAAATATCCAATAAATTAAATTAAATCATTATTATAATATTCTGACATGTCATAATTATCAAATCAAATAATATAAAATATAAAATAGTAATAATCAACACAATTCAGACATCCAATAAATTAAATTAAATTCAAATCATTAGGTATTATAATATTCTGACATGTCATAAGGTATTTGTAGTCAGCCTTTTTTTTATCGAGTGTAGAATATCAGATCATTTTCAATATTTTTTATGTTGTCGGGTAGTAGGTAGGAGGATAAATGCGTCCTCCAATACGCTGCTGTCCGCAGTGAGAGTTAGACGGTAGCCCGCTTCATGAGCGCTGGAGGACCTACCACAAACCTGTCACCATGAAGTCGGGGTCAACCGCTCCTAGGCCTATTAGTGAATGCTAAGTTGTAATTCTAATCTTTTTTTATTATTATTAAAAGGTAAACATTTGACCACAATCTCACCTGATGGAAAGTGCCGATGCAGTCTAGGATAGAACATGCTTACCTAAAATATGTCTACTGCCTTATTTAGTTTTTTTTTATTTATTATTAATTGTAGACTTTAGTTTTAATAGTCTTATTTTATTGTACATACCTATGGAAAATTATTTCTAGAATAAAACATTTCATTAATTCACATGTTTGATAAATATCCATCCAGCAGTTTGAACAGTATCGGCTCTTTTCCAAAACGGCATTTGTTCTAATATAATTTGTTCCCTTCTAATGTACTGGCTTTGTACCCCTTCTTTAAATACATACACTCCATTCTAAAACACATAAAACACTGGAAGGTGAACTTGCAACACAGACAGATAAACAAAGCTTGTTGACTTTCAAGTAACTTGTTCAGGTAAGAGGTTGGGGCGTGAAATGTCCCGTATTTACGAAGTCGTACTTAATAGTAGATTGTTTACCAAGGCATGAAAGGCACTCATTTCTGTTAAGGTAGTTTTTCACTCGAACGCAGAGTGCCTATTGTCCGAGATTGAAATGATGCTTTTCACACGAGTTAAACATTCTACTTGTCATTTTAAATACGAGAAAAGTTAAATAAATATGAATTTTATAAACACTTCTAAGTACATATAAACTTCAGTAGTATTTCTTGAGGGTACTTTGAATTAACAATTGAGATAGAAATATTGTTATTTATGGAAAGGGGAGTTCATTATCAGCATGGAGATTGTACAACAAATCCATTTAAAACCAAAATTTTAATTGCTAATCATAATAAAGAGAAAAAATCATACTTAGTAAATTCAGTGCTCTAGGGCAGAGACGTATCATTTTCTGCACACTCTTTAGAACAACAGGGAACCACTTTTTTTTAAATTGGACATGTTAATTTATTAATAATTTTTGTATTCATTATTTCAACTAATTTTTATTTCACTATGAATCGTAATTTCATTGTTATTATGTCAATATTATTTATTATTCATATTACATAAATGTTTGGATTTTATTTTAATGTACTTACTAACCCCTAGCTATAACGATGGTACTAACAATGTTTTATGGAATTATTATGGTTCTGAAATAAAAAATATTTTATTTATTTTAGAGCATGAGAAATGAAAAAGTTTATACTTAGTCTTGTTTTTTTAATACAAATGTATTTTTCTTTCTTCGTAGGTATTTGAAAAAGTAGAATGTTTAACGCAGCAGGAAAATTACACTCATTTAAGCCTAGATATTTTGGCGCACGAACGCAGTGTACCAATAGTTCATCCCTTTGTTAACAATCTACCATTTTAATTGGTTCAAGATTATTTCTACCTATACAAAGGTTTCTTTAAAGAAAATTAACTTCACCTTACTATCTTCACTTGCGCCGCGCCTAAACATACTGTCAACATTTGTCTCCGGGACACCAACAAAAACATGTCCTAAAACTTTGTCCCAAATGTCCTAAACAACCTAAATGGGATAAATTAAGCACCGGAAACCAGAACTTTTTGTTGAGGACGGTAAGATGTTTTGTAAACCTTTTGGCTAAGTTTGTTAGGAAGAATTTTAGAAATGCTGCTATAAAATGTTTAATAGTTATTTGTTTTACAAGGGGCCAAAGTTGTTGTTTAACCGCTCGTGCTAATATTGATACCCGAGCAAGCGAAAGATTCCAAAATTGAACCACGAGCGTAGCGAGTGGTTCGAGAAGTGGAATTTTGAGCGTTGCGAGGGTTAAACAAATTTTGCCTCCGAGTGAAACACAAAAATTTTCACCACACCAACACGAGGAAACTACTAACTATGAAATACCAAAAAACTCAAGTGAAATCAAATCCAAATGAACGTAATAAAAAAAATTTCATTCCAAATCATCATTTGTGACATCCCACGGGCAAAGGTACCTTATGGCGGGTATTGAGTTAAGCATACCCTAATAATCTATAGCTTTTAAGCTATCGATAGCATAAAAAATCAGCTTCCTAGGTTGTATAATTACCGAGATATACATTTTTGACATTTGCATTGCTAAATCAGTGATTTCGGGAAATTGGCAAATGAAGTTTAACTCTTTCAAAAACTATGTTCCTGCTGGAAGTTACATAGTGGGCTACGAAAAATGATTCTTTGGGCTTTCTTTTATCAGAAAATATTAAAACAAGTCATGTAAGTATACTACCAAACCTTTAAATTTATCAATTAATATGCCTACTAGCCAATTTTTAAGAAATCGTGTTTAGCTTAAGTTTTCCTTTTTTTCGCGACAAGAATGTCAGATTTGTATGTCTATGTATTGTACAATGACTACCAAAGAAAAAAAATTAAAGAATAAAACAAAAATTCAAAGGAAAAAAATATTTTTAATATTTTCATGCAAAATCACAGATAATGACAGTTTTTAGTCTTAAAGTAACAAACTATATATTTTTTCTACATAAATCAACAAAAGTCTTTAATTAACATAATATAAAACTTTCAACAACGTTATTAGACACTAATTTTTACTTTTTGAGGCACTTAAAGTTACATAAATATTTGTTTTATAAACAGTCTTTGTTCCATACATTTACGAAAAGGTACCTTATGGAGATTAACATCTACTACGTCAGTACAATCAATCAATTACTATGTTGTACATTCTCAAAAACACTTCCATTAATTTCTATTATTCTCTTAATACTTAATAATTACGAATATAATCAGTTATTTGTCATAATATTATTTAAAAACAACAAATACACTACATGCAAAGAAAAGGTGCCTTATGGCTCAGTTACATGATATTAAGGATTTGCTTGTTCAGAACGCCTTTTCTTACAAAAATAGACACCGCCACGTACTTGGTTTCTATGACCCACCTCACCACAGTATGCGCATGTAGGCTTCTTACGTTTTGGAACAGACACCAGACCACTGGAACTGGGCTGAGACTGAGGAGGAAGCACTTCGGGAAGAGCTTGCAAAGGAAACGCTTTGGGAAGAGATTCCATAGGATCTTCATCCCGTGATACTGGGAGTTGGGGTGTGGGGCAAAGTATGTCTTTTGATTCAGGTGGAACAAATTGTCTAATTTTTTCAAAAAGATATTTTTGCCTCTCATGCGAAAGCCCTTGTGGTTGGATAACTTCAGGCATTTCGTCGTGATCAAATGTATTTTTAAACACAAAGTGCTGGGCATCAATTCCGTCAGATATTGATTTTTTGCATAAAACTTGACCAATTGAAGATGGATCAGTATTAAAATGACTGTACGAAAGTAGCTGTGGTACGGTAAATGGTTTATTGGATTACCCAATCATAAGTTTTTACATTAATGGTATCATCAGACTCGTTCCCGACCATGACTGAGATTATAGAATCCGTCTTTCGGCATGCTGATACAGCTGCTTCGCAAACGTCTTTCACCGTACTGACTTGTGATTTTCGGAATTTCTTTTTGAACAATCCAAAATACTGGTCGGGAGCGAATTTGGTGTGGCCCACTGGTAGAAACGAAAGGACAAAAGCCGGGCAAGTGACGACAAGAATTTTCTAACATTTCTAAATTACACCGCCATAAGGTACCTTTTGTACTAAACTTTAGAAGCATATTATTCAGCTTGTAGTTCACCTATAATAAAAATAAAGGCAGGCAAAGACGTGTCGTAACGTACAGTTTACTAAATAGACATAAAATAAAAATCACTATTTTTACCGATTTTTACAAAACATTGAATATCTCCGTAACTAGAAACCCTCATAAGGTACCTTTTCATGTAAGATGTCACATTTAAAAGTCAATTCTACTAGCTAACATAAGGAAACAACTCAAAATTTGCATCTGATTACTTTGCCCCACATGTGGATAAAATGCAACTTTCTCATTTGTTTTTGAACAATCAAGAAGGCCTTTACCAGTTGGTGTGGTGAAAAAAATATTTCAGCAGCTACTAAAGTCGACAATTGGCAAGTTTTAAGTTGACCTATCTTTTTTTTATACTACGTCGGTGGCAAACAAGGTCGGTGGTAAGCAGTCTCCGTAGCCTATGTACGCCTGCAACTCCAGTGGAGTTACATACGCGTTGCCGACCCTAAGACTCCGCACCTTCCTTGAGCTCTAGCAACCCTACTCACCGGCAGGAACACATAACCATGAGTAGGGTCTACACAACACTATGAGTAGGGTCTAGTGTTCCTTGGCTGCGGGTTTCTGTAAGGTGGAGGTACTTCCCCAGTTGGGCTCTGCTCTAGATCTGGAATGACATCTGCTGTGCTGTGCTACCACACACAGCGCGATGATATTCACAATGCCCATACCTCTTTTTTGGATGTAGTTTAAGGACGTACTAGGGTCCTGAAATTTCCGAGAACTTTTTCAACTTTTGGAAATTTTATGCAAACTTGCATATATGTATACGTGGTTCACGCATTTGTATATGTATACAAAATACTATAAATTATGACGGAACCCTAAAAAACTACTATTAAAAGCGATATCATCGATAGCAGCCATATTGACTGTCGCCATATTTTTAAAGCGACGTTTATGGCGCCATCTATCATACTTGAAGATCGCCAATTTTATTGGCCGCGATAGCTTTTATTTATTTTATATCAAGTTTTGTGCTAGTTTTTAGACAAAGAAATATTTTATACGTTACTTTTATAATAAAATTGAGCTTACAGTTTATTGTTGGTATTACGACGACCGGTCCTGCTTATGAAGCCGATGGTCCCGGGTTCGTATCCCGGTAAGGGCATACATTTATTTGTATAATGAGCTCGGGTCCTTGTTCTTCAGTCATGGGTGTTTTCTATGTATTTAAGTCTGTATTTATTTATTTAAGTATGCATATCGTCGCCTAGTCCCCATAGTACAAGCTTAGTTTGGGGCTAGGTCGATCTGTATAAGATTGTGCCCAAATATTTATTTTCGATAAAAAACATACGTTAATATTCTGATATTTAAGTTTATTACAATAATGTGGATACAATTTCAATTATATAACTAAACTATACAACTTAAAACCTAAATCTAAATATAAATAATACTAAAATAAAATACTAAAAAATATCTCCCTGCGTCATAGTGCCGTAGATGCTGGCAGCATTTCCTCGCTGTATTCGACTTTCTACTCCGTCTAAGCGGGCGGCGACGGAGCAATACAAGCGGCGCAAATATGCTATCCTCGGCGAGGGCTACATATTTGCGCCGTTTGGCGTCGAAACTCTGGGACCGTGGGGGCCCCGCGCGAAATCTCTGTTTAAAGAGATAACCCAGCGCTTTGTGGATGCCTCTGGTGACCAGAGGGCTGCAGCTACTTCGGCCAGAGACTAAGTCTGGCCATCCAAAGGGGTAAGGGGTAAGTCTTCTGGGTACCATAACACATAGTGACGACTTGGGGAGCATTTTTTATTAAAAGTTTATTTTAAGTTTTATAATATAGGTAGTTTATTTATTTCTTATTTAAGTTTACTGTATTTGATCATTATGTGTTGTCTCAATAAAGTGTAATTCTTAAATATTTGATCACACATGACATATTATATTGCGCGTTAAAACAGTGCCAGATAAAGTGAAAATTAAGTATTATATTAATTAATAAAATTATGACGTAAGACAGTACCGTTATGTAATTTTTTAAAACAGTATAATAGCTCTTACGATAAAACGATCTGAATTATAATTCAATATAAACTTAATTATTGTCAGAATAACTAGAGGTAACGTATTAACAGATATAATTTAAAAAAAACCCCAAAGAGGTTTGCAAATAGATAATAAAGGAAGAAGGATAATGGTTATTACTTCAAGGATAAGTCACATTTGTTATTAACTTACATGACTTAATACTTGCTTGTTATCGATATCGATATCGATACCACTAGATTCGATATTTAATTAATCATTAGCACTGGTACGTTTTTGCCACTAAAAATCGGGTTACGATACCATTGTTCGCAGTGATTGGTGCGTGCGAACTACGAAACGCACTTTCATTTGTTGCCACAATTTCAATTTTATTTTTAACACATACACTACTGAGCTACGGTCGCAGCGCTACGTCGTAGCCGATAACATGGGTTTCCTGGTATGTAGCGAAAAGTCTACGTAGAGGCAAACCGACATGTCAAGATTAGCGCTTAATGGGTTAAATTGTCCGTCTAATTAAAAGGTACTCGTTGCCTTATCTAAAAAAAAACCTCGGAACGTGTAAACTGGCATCAGTAATGGAAATCTAATTACGTTGCGATTAATTAGTATAAAAATGTGTTTACCCTAAGGCATTTTGAATTCAATAAACAAATAAAAGAAAATGCCAACGCTGTACCTAGTTAGTTGGTTTAGGCAAAATAAAAATGGACGAACGAAACAATTAATTGGCAAATATTCGTTGCTCGTGTAGCATTTTCAGCTGGGTGGTAAATGGTTATGAAATTTGCTATCAGATGATACAGATTTCGTAAATCTAGCTTCGAATACAACAGAGTTATCGTCAAAAAAGTTAAATTCGCCAACAAAACGTGTAAAAAACTTCACCTTTGTCAAAAAGCTGTGTTTTCAATCTCCATCCATTGTTGGCTTTATTTCCCGATAGCAAACAAAAATCCATCGAATAGAGGAATTGTGCTGTACTTTTCAATCAGCCCTCACAATCAGGGATACTATTTACAATTCCTATATAACAGTTTGCTAGAAATGGACCAGCTTAAGTAAACCTATGCTCTACAATGAACTAGAATAACCTATAGAAGATCGAATATTTAGCCATTTGAGGGTAAATGACCCGGACCCGGGTACGTCCTTAAACTACGTCCACAAGAGAGGTATGGGCATTGTGAATGTCATCTTGCTGTTGGTTAACTGATAAAAGTTACAGTTAACCAACCAAACAACAGTACTGACCAAGCGCTGGTGGCCTAGCGGAAAGAGCATGCGGCTTGCAATCCCGAGGTCGCGGGTTCAAACCCCGGCTCGTACCAATGAGTTTTTCGGAACTTATGTACGAAATATCATTTGATATTTACCAGTCGCTTTTCGGTGAAGGAAAGCATCGTGAGGAAACCGGACTAATCCCAACAAGGCCTAGTTTACCCTCTGGGTTGGAAGGCAGTCGCTTTCGTAAAAACTTCTGCCTACCCCAAATCTTAGGATTAGTTGTCAAGCGGAACCCAGGCTCCCATGAGCCGTGGCAAAATGCCGGGAAAACGCGAGGAAGAGAGAGGACTGATAAAAGTTTCAAGTATATAAAAACACATTGTTAACATTTGTGCCTAAAAATACAGATCATAATATTTGACGTATCTTAAAGTTCGATTCGGGCCGTTAAGCTCAAAAATTACTCCACATGTGTTATGCTACGAGCGACTTAACTATTGTTGGTTAAGACTCGTGTCCTTTGAGCCCTCTGCTTTGAAACTCGACTCGTTTTTCAGACTCGCATATTAAGTCTCAAATCGAGTTTTGTAGGGACTTGAGTCCTTTACAGAGAACTCTCAATTTTTCGTTTGCAAAATCCCGAAATGTTTTGTCTTTAAGTAATAAGTTATAGCACACAAATAATACAATACCGCTTTTCTTTACTTTTATTTAGGTTAAACCTATGAAATTGTTGACGGAGTCTTTATTCGAAGGTTCGAGTCCTTTTGAACTCTTAAAAAAAGACTCAATAAATGACTCGCCTCGGGACTTAAAAGACTGAAGTTTTTTAAGCGCCGAGTTTCGTAAAAACGAGTCGAATTCTTCAAATACTGACTCAAAAGACTCGAGTTCCTACCAACACTAGACTTATAGAGTTGTAAAAAAATTAAAAATTAAAATTAAAATTCATTTATTTCAGACAATTGACAATCCATAATTTATAAAGTTAATTAATTAGAACTAAAATTAAATAACATTAACATAAAATTCTATAAATTAAATACTATTAGACTTGAATAAATAAAAATTAAAATTAAATATTAATAAATAATAACTAACATTACATTAAATTAAATTTCCTGTTAAAACTGACATGCAGGTATGAACTGCATGCTGTTGTGCCCGCCCGGTCTTTACAAAGAGCGCTCCGATCTCGGTCAATCGGTCAAAGGAACTAGTTCGCTCTTTTAGTTCCTTTAGTTCACTTGCAATAATGAGGATGACTAGGTATGTGTCTGGCTCTCGCTCGCAAATAAACAGCGAGAGCGTGAGCGAGTGACCTTCTTGACCTTGACTCATTCCAATCATTCGCTCCCGACCGATTTGTTACTAGGTACCGACGTGCCGACTACTGAACTAAAGGACCCAGACCGATTAAGAGCGCTTAAGATGAACTAGTTCCTTTCGATCCGTGGTGGCATTTCATTCCTTTTAGTTCTTCGGTCCTGATCGTCTCAAGCCTAAGACTTAACTGGATTGACTTAGATCATGTCAGTCATGGCAACGCGTGTTTTGACTTATTAAAGGTTCGATTTGACAAATCTGCGCTTTATTGTGGATGACACCTACCTACTACGCGCAGCTTGACAACGTCAAATATTGGAATGCCGCGCAAGATTAACATTTTATTTAAGTCCGTCAAAACTTTTAATGACTGATCATATATTTTTTTAATAGCGGTATTGTGCATGTTTACTAATACTTATTTTCTTGGATTACCGCAATACTATTTTTATTATTATGATTCTCTTTATTTATCTTGAGTCTTAGGTTAAGCATTTTATAATATGAATATAAGCGTAAAATACAAAAACCATACAAAAAGAATACAAAATACTTTATAAAAAACCGGGACAGGGCCCAAGCTGCCGGTGGTCAGGGTTGCAGAGAGAGGAACCGCCGGACTATCCGCGCCGTGTCCAAGATCACCGTCTTCTGCATGTGAACGTTTTGAATCCTAACAGCGCTCGTGACGTAACGGAAGTCTCCTTAAACTTCAAGATCTTCTTAAACTAGATAACAATGTTGTCTATACAAATGTTTTGTGAATGAACAAGCCTACAGTGGTCTTTTGCAGGAAGCCATGGTAGGTTATCGAAGGCTTATCACACACAAAGGAAGAGGTTTGTTTAAAGCACAGTTCGGATTTACACTCCAACAGCCTCACTGCACAGTATTGCTGCGTGACTTTGCTACCGCAAATGACAAAATTCCGGGCATCAACCTCGACTTCTGGCAGCAATGCAGTTAACAGTAATGTCGCTCTGCAATACTACTAATTTTATCGAGAGATTTATATAATTAAATTTGATACTTTCCTGCCGCAAATTCTAATTGTAGTGTTAGTGGGTCTTTTGAGTACCACGTCGACCAGGTATTGATCTATTGTAACGGACCTTTAATGTACATTACAATACAAGTGCGAAAAATAGGAAATTCGTAACGAGTGTCGATAAATTAAAACACGACCGAAAGGAGTGTTTTAAATCGACACGAGTTGCGAATTCTCTATTCGCACATGTATCGTACAACGTTTTACAGTACATATGGCCCTTTAAATGTTCGACACAGTAACGTAATATGCTAATTTTAAAATAGCACCATATGTACTGTAAAGTTTATTACTAATGCTCGTTGAATCAAAGAAATTCCATATTCTTTGCCGTTATAATCTATACCTCATGAACATAAACATGCAATAACTGCGTTATGAAAGCAAGCTATTCAAGGATAATGCATTATCCAAAATATTTCCGAAAATATTTTTCCGCTCTACTTGGACTCTAGTGCAGTATATAAATATGTGGACTAGGTCTTCTTTTCTGTTACAATGCTCGCACATGTTTGTATCTCTTTTTTAGGGTTCCGTAGCCAAATGGCAAAAAACGGAACCCTTATGGATTCATCATGTCCGTCTGTCTGTCCGACGTCCGATGAATTTTGGTGGTTCCCTATACTTAGAACTGAAACTCAAAAAATCTTTTTTCATCAAACCCATACGTGTGGGGTTATGGGTAAGTCTTCAAAAATGATATTGAGGTTTCTAATATAATTTTTTTCTAAACTGAATAGATTGCGCGAGAGACACTTCCAAAGTAGCAAAGTGTGTGCCCCTCCCCCCCTGTAACTTCTAAAATAACAGAATGAAAAAACTAAAAAAAATATATGATATACATTACCATGCAAACTTCCACCAAAAATTGATTTGAACGAGATCTAGTAAGTAGTTTTTTTTTTAATAAATGGTACGGAACCCTTCATGGACGAGTCCGAATCGCACTTGGCCGCTTTTTCATGAGGTGATAATTTTTTTTTTAATGAGAACGTAACCTCGGTTGTGCCCCCTGGTTATTTTCATGTTCAAAGTGCCCTTACTTGACAGATTGGCGATGACACTTCTATTTCACGACAATATCAAAAATTACCTCCAACTCATCCTCCGACATGTCACACATGCAGACTTGAGAGCGAAAAGTAAGTCGATATTTTCTGCCTTAACACAAAGTGGTTAAGGTGCAAAATTGTTAATAACCACATACCTTTATCTGCTGTTAATCGTAGCTTTGGACACCAACCAGTGAATTCCCAAAGAAAAACCAACATAAGGTGATCGTAATACTCTGTACGTATTGTAAGGCCAATTTTAAGCTGGGTTTCATTTACTAAGCGTATGTAACAAATTTACGTTGACACCTAGATACGTAGCAACAAAATGTAAACGGATATCAAAGTGTTCTTGTTGTTGTGTTGAGCGATAGTATAGAACTATAGACTTATCGGTAGATTTATCGGTGGATTTATAGCTTCTGTCAGCGTAAAATGCGCTTATATCGCAGGTATATGTTGCCAACAATCAGAATTCAGGAGAAATATGGCTTCCATTCAAAATGAATAGTCCTAACATGCTACAAAATCGGTCAAGTATCGAACTACGCACAACAGGCTGTTTTTTGTTGAGATATTAAATGAAGTTTAATTATGGAAAAAAGCTTAGCTTTTCCTGAAGAAATGCAGTCGGCAGCATTACTCCAGCAGTATTGTAGCGCGACATTACTGCCGAAAATGTCAAAAAACCTGGTAAAAGTTAAAATCACGGCTTAGATATAAATGTGTTGATATTGTGATTTTAATTGCAGACCCATAAGTCAAAACAATAAAGACATAGAACCGTTTAATTGTGATTTTAAGACCAATCTTTGCAATTATTTTCTATCGAGCCGATTTCGTTCAATCATGTATTGAGTACAACCACGGTCTTTGAAATATAATTAATATGAACATATATTTTTCTTACTTGACTAAAACAAATAGTTTTTCTTAAAAAACTGTTTAAGTAACAACAATTTCAAGGACATTGGGTGTTGACAGCCTCTCCCGGCGTGATTCCTTGAATCCCACTGGGGGTACTCGCAGGGGTAGAGCAGGGAAGGGGTTTGCTTGGTCCCTGAGGGCTTCCCAGACCATGAGCGCATGGACCGCAGAATGGGAACCATGCGCTTTAATTTGCTAATTGCATTTATTGGCAAAAGTATAAAATCACAATAAACACTAATAAAAGTGTAAATAGGCCCCAATGTGATGCGAGAAACACTTACCCATATTATAAATAAATAAATAAATATTATAGGACATTATTACACAAATTGACTAAGTCCCACAGTAAGCTCAATAAGGCTTGTGTTGAGGGTACTTAGACAAAGATATATATAATATATAAATATTTATAAATACTTAAATACATAGAAAACACCCATGACTCAGGAACAAATATCCATGCTCATCACACGAATAAATGCCCTTACCAGGATTTGAACCCGGGACCATCGGCTTCATAGGCAGGGTCACCCACTAGGCCAGACCGGTCGTCAACATAATGTCATTGGTATTCTTACCTTAATTTAAATTAGGCCTATAATTCTACCGCTATCTCTGTCACATTAACCAACTCAATGCGAAGTGAAAAGTTTTTCAATTCGACCGGGGGCAGTAAATTCACGTGGACTTGCTTAGCAGAGGGTATAATTGGCTTATCGGCTTGAGGTAAAAATTAACTTGATTTATAACTTTTGAGTTTTCAATTGTACCAACCTGTCACGTCGAATGATAGCCCCAAAATCTTTTTTACCACACCAACTGGTAAAGACCCTCTTTATTGTTCAAAAACGAATGAGAAAATTCCATTTTATCCACAAGTGGGGCAAAGTAATCAGAATTGACTTTTAAATGACGATTATGAATGATACAATTTTATTACGTTCATTTGGATTTGATTTGGTTTGATTTTTTTTTGCTATTTCATAGTTAGTATTTTCCTCGCGTTGGTATAGTGAAAAATTTTGTATTTCACTCGGAGGCAAAGTTTGTTTAGCCCTCGTGCCTTGAAACCCTCGCAACGCTCCATATTCTACTTCTCGAACTACTCGTTACGCTCGTGGTTCAATTCTCGGGCAGAAATATCACGAGCGGTTAAAGAACAACTTTGCCCCCTTGTAAAATAAATAACTATTTCATCACACTTGCTCGAAAAAGATTAGGTTACCTATCTTATTTCATGCAGGTGTACTGAAGGACAAATTCCTATATTGTTCCCGTGGGAGTTATGGATGGTGAAAAAAAAAATGTAACTCCCTAGGCAGATATAGCTTTTTTAAAATTATGTCACTTATACAAACCAAGCAAGTAACATAAATGAGTTTTACTTTTAAAATACTGACGTTTATAATTTAATATTTTTGTTTATGTTTAAAATTATTTAATTTGAGTAATTTAACAGCTATTTAAATATTTTTACACAATTTTCAATCGTGGCTGAATACCAAATAGGTCTGTGCCTCGATGTCTAACCTGTCAAGAAATTACAAAATGGCGGACGAATGTTTGATATTATACCTAACCGTATTTAAGAATTATTTCGCTTAAAATTTAGTTTTTTCTTCGCAAGTATGATGAAAAACGTGTGTATTGCAAATTGCAAGCCCTATCACAATGCGCAATGCAGCTGCAATTGCCACTTTCGGCCCGATTCGAAGAATGATTAAGACACGATAAAGATCTTGGAAAGATCGATAACTAAACGACATGTCAAAATTGACGTTTATTTCGATTCCGTTGTGATCCCAATAAGATCTATCTACGATATTTCTAACGTCAAAGTGACTTTTGCTGTTCTGTCAATTATACGACATATAAACGATATCTAAATGAGAACTGATCCAAACCAGAACTTATCGTTATCGTATCTCATTCTTCGAATCGGGCTGTTTAAGAGGCTGTCAATACCTAAAGCGCGCACACTGTCTATTTGTATCGGAGTAAATGAGAAAACACTGTCGCATGTTACTGGGCCTGGGCAAGGGAATAATAAGAAAAGTATTTAAATAAAAAAAAGTAGATTATTAGTGTAATATTTTACTCATTAGCGGTTTAGATATAAAGGTTTTTAAATTGTGATTTTAATTGCAGACCCATAAGTCAAAACAATAAAGACATATAACCGTTTAATTGTGATTTTAAGACCAATCTTTGCAATTATTTTCTATCGAGCCGATTTCGTTCAATCATGTCTCGAGTACAACCACGGTCTTTGAAATATAATTAATATGAACATATATTTTTCTTACTTGACTAAAACAAAATAGTCTTTCTTAAAAAACTGTTTAAGTAACATCAATTTCAAGGACATTGGGTGTTGACAGCCCCTTAAGGTAATATTCGGATCGCCAGCACTAATGGCAGTGTGGCTCTTGCACGCCTTCATGCAGCGTATCGAGTACATTTCCATAATGGGCCAATTTCAGAAGTAGGCCCCGCTGCCTGCCAAGACTGTTTACTGGTTCAGCCTAATTTACGGCATCGCGTAATAATACGGTTGTTACGGCTTTAATGGTTACGGTATTTTTAAATAGTGCTGGGTCATAGACATTTTATTGCACGCTTAACACGTTCGTGTCTTTCTTTTAAGTAAAACTTAATTAGAATAATTTATTTATTACTATATTGTTTATTTATTTCACAGCGGGTCAGGGCTACAGAAAGAGGAATTGACGTACTATATGCGCAAGTGTCCAAGATTACCGCCTTCTGCATGTGGCCCTTGATGCAGTCTTCCAACAAGAGTCTATCTAGGTGATGGTCGAGACTCTTTGCTATGAGACCATTCGCTGACACGACTATCGGAACAATGATCGTCGAGTCAACATCCCACATGGCGGTTATCTCGTGAGCCAAGTTTAGGTACTAGCTGGAAATGTCCTTCTCGGCTTTCACGAGATTCTCATCATGAGGGATGTTGGCGTCGATGAGCACGGTCCGGCACTGCGATCGGTTTATCAGCGCAATTTCAGGCTTATAGCCTAATATAGTCCTGTCAGTGATGATAAATCGATCCCAATAGGTTGTGGCACGACCATTTTTGAGAATTGGCACAGGTGAGTAATTGTAGTACGGCACTTCGCGGTCCACAAGACCGTATATGCACACGTAAAACCCTAAATTTCTCCGAAAAGGTCCCGGAATCGTAACCAGTTCACCGACGCGAGCAGTTCTACATCGGGTCTCGCGAGGGACTTGTAGAATCGCCCGTGTAGCCCCTTATCCTTTCATAACGCCTTGCCGTCCTCGGTGCTGTACTTTAGGTTGTTATGTGTATTATTAGAAATACCTTCAAAAGGTAAGTTTCCTGAAGATCAATTCAGATTTAACAACTTGTCACGGTTTTGAATCAATTTCGATACGACCTTGAAGATCGCTTACGCTGTCTGGTGCAAGCGAAATGAAGTTCAAGTCCTGCTTGAGATGCGCGCCAACCACCAAGATGATCCTCATCATCATCACAGGCCTTGGCGTCCATTGCAGACAACTTATGCATTGCTGTTTAGACAATGGGTTTGATGACTGTGGATGCCGATGCGTGAGCGGCACGATCTTCGATATTTTTGGCAGAGAAACCTCATGCCATCTGAGGTTCCTGTCCTAGTTGGCTTTCTGTGACACCTTCTGCTATCTAAAGCATTAAATCAGGCTTGGTCACATAGCCTTCTCCCCTCCACAACATGCCTGCGCCATCCATCACGGTCTTCAGCTAAGGTTTCCCAGGCATGGTGGTCGATTTCAAATGCTGACATGTCTCGCTTAACACAGCCTTTAAAGCGCAGCATCGGTCTTCCCACGTTCCTTTTAGCATACACAACTGCACTAAGTAAGACACGTTGAGGTATTCTAGAGGGTTTAAATGTCGTATTAAAACCGTAACAAGTTATTATATCTGAATTGGGTTTCTGTTGTCCACGCAATTTATAGCTTCAATAATCTAAGGGCCAATTTGAGACGATCCACTCGATCGTGAAAACCTTTCGTAAAGGCTTGTACAATATCGACATACCAAATTGTTAATATTACTATAATGGAGGGCAAACTTGTGGAAGAATATCTGAGAAATGGGTATTGGGAATTTATTTTTAACTTTGCTCAAACATACACAATTTACTGATTGAAATAATTTTATATAAGTATTAAGTACTTGCTTCTGCCCGCGACTTCCTCTTCCTGGAAAGATGATAATGATTAACAGTGTTCAATGATTCACGGTTAGTTTCACTTATATTGACCGAGATATGGACCGTGATTACCTTTTGTATTGTTTTCGAGCTCCCGATATTTCGACACAGTTACATGCATCTTGTTCACGGGTAACTGATGATAGCAGATGGGTGTCAAAATTGTGTAGACCGCGCTCGGTCTACCCTCATTCGTGCGCGTCGGCTGCGTTCAATCAATATAATAAGTCTAATGATGATTATTATTGTTAAAAACTATCCTATGTCGTTTCCCGGGCCTCAAAATATTTCTATATCTAATTCATCTACTAGTAAATCCATTCAAGCGGATCAAGCATGAAGTGACAGACAGATAGAGCTACTTTAGTTACGAATAGTGAAAAAAAGCGGTGGTGGCGAAACGGTTAGAGCGTGTGACTTTCAATCTGGAGGTGGCGGGTTCAAACCTCGGGTCGTACCAATGACTTCTTCCGAACTTATGTATAAAATATTATTTGATATTTACCAGCCGCTTTTCAGTGTAGGAAAACATCGTGAGGAAACTGGACTAATCCTAATAAGGCATAGTTTACCCTCTGGGTTGGAAGGTCAGATAGCAGTCGCTTTCGTAAAAACTAGTGCACGCCGATTCTCGGAATTAGCTGTCAAGTGGACTCCAGGCTTCCATGACCTATGGCAAAAAGCTGAGACAACGTAAGGAGATGATGAGTAGGGATACGAATAGTAGATTTAATAAAAGTCGGCTCGTTTTATTTTCTCAATAGTTCGCGAGTAAACTGGTTAATACAGGTGCGGAGCTAGTAGTGCGGCAACAGATACGTGCGGTGTGCCGGTGACACACAATTACCCTAGACGCAGTACACTGCAGACTAGCACCTTTTTTATGTAGGAGGCAAATCATATTTCAGCCTAATTGTATCATAAACGCTCACTTATGAAGAATAACCAGACAAGTACCCATACCTAAAAAAATGGCATTGGATTGGGCATATCCTCAGGAACATATCTTAAAACCGGGTCTATCGCAACGTAGGTCACTAGATAAGTTTTGAAATAGACAAATATGAAACAATGAGGTGGCCTATTGCAAACGGAAAATTCTAAATCGTTACCTTCCCAACTCGTCCAAATTCATATCTTCAATTTCTTATCTTATCCATATTCCTATATGGTCCACAAAGACTGAGGGAGAAATGTTAATAGAACGCATTACGCCAAGTCAAGTGTTGAAATCTATCAGCGATAGTACAGTTAAGTCTACAGTTGTCCATTCCGGCCCGACCCAATAATCATCAGTAATCTTCACAAGGGAACGTCACCATTCGTGTGTCGTACAGTGCTTAGCTAAAATATATGAGAGGTGATACGTTAGCAATTATGGGGAGAAATGTTAAGAGAACGCATTACGCCAAGTCAAGTGTTGAGCGATAGTACAGTTGAGTCTGCGGTTGTCCATTTCGGCCCGACCCAATTTCATCAGTAATCTTCACAACGGAACGTCACCATTCATGTGTCGTACCTACAGTGGTTAGCTAAAATTTATGAGCGGTGACAAGTTTGCAATTATAGTCGATATATGAATGGTGACCACTTAGCACTGTGGACTATATAGGAACGAGTTAAGAAGGTGACCACGCAGGAATGTCGACAAAACAGGACACTCCTGCAATGAGGACAACTTAAGAACTTACGAAATAGAAATGTATACAGTCACCTTGAGCAAAACTGAGTTGAAATCTTTAGCGTTCATAAACTAAAATTCTAATAAAGATAAAGATAAATATAAAGATAAGGGTAAAATAAGTTTTCTGCCAATAAACTGTTTTGCAGTTTGGCAGATAGTGGTAAATGTGAATGTAACTTGCTTTATGAAAATAAAAATTGTCACGGACTTTAATTGTTCACTTTACATTGAACATTTCATACCGTTAGTATTGATAAACAAATTAGTTTGAACACCGTGACTGTACGAGAACTTAGCCGTGATGTGTAAGCAGTGTGCTATCATCAGTTGCATCCCGTACTTTCCTGCACAGATCGACGAGTTAATGCACCCAGTGCCTCTCAGTTCACTCGCCTTGAAAACCGGATAGAGAGCAAACTTGAGAATTTACTTCGGATAGTCAGACCAAGATAAGTTGGCAGCGATTTTGATAGCCCAGCCGGTGCAAGTGTCAATTAAACGTCATAATTAAATAACCCGTCTGGGCTGGGTACCTAATGATTCTCCGAAAATTAATTCGCAGATTATCGTTTCGCAGACAACGATTCGCCGAATATCGTTACGCAGAGTGATTCATTTGTAGATGTAACTTTTTTAGTCGACTAACGTTACGCAGACTCTTGGTTCCCATACAGTTCAGTTCGCTTCTGTGTGTAAATTAGCAGAACTATTATTGGACGATTTTCATTTGGCAGAGTAATCTTTTCGTTTAAGGAATGTTTAGTCGATTAACGTTTCACATCTTATACATCGTTATTTTCGAAATATTTTTTTTACAAAAAAAAGGAATCCGACTTCAAAAAGGATAATAAAATATTATCCTTTTTTAAGTATATGCGTTAAGCATAGTTTTGGTTTGAATCAATTGTTAACTTAAATATGAATAAAAGCATAGGTATTGTACAAACCGTAACACTCTTAACTGTCCACCCGTTGAGCTTATGCCTTTTGTAATAAGGTCCACCGATGGACAATTAACAGTGTGGGCCATCGTACCTATGCAATATAGGTTTTTAATATCTGGGAGACCGAGCGTTGCTCGGAAAATGTATAAAACTCAAAAATGCGTGTGTTCCCAGAGATACAACCTAGCTAAATGCGCCCCCCGATAACCCCCATATAGCAAATTTCATCGAAATCGTTAGAGCCGATCCGAGAGCCCTAAGATTTTATGGTCATTTGTGCTAGTGAAAATAAGTATATAATTAAATGCATTGAAACCATATTTATTCGACTCAAACTAAAAGGTGTTCTGTAGTTTAATCATGTCCTAGTCTAGCCATTAATAAGAGGGAAGTTCTGCTAATCAATATTAATGCCAAATGATTATTCGACCTATTGAGTTTCGACCAATAGTTTCTCGGGTAATTGTGAGAGTTATGTCCAGGATTGGGGCTGATGAGGGAGCAGCAACAAAACAACCCTGAACACAGTAAAAGTTGTATATTAATAAAATGTAAAATAAAGGCGCTTGATGCGCGGACGCGACATATTGCCATGCGCGTCGTTGGTGGAGTGGGAGGCGCAGTGTTGCAAAACTGACATTTATGAAATCGGTGTTTCTACCAACTAAAAATCGGGAAAAATCGGGAGATTTCTGTTCAATTAAAACAAAGTAAAATAAGTGAAAAAACAGTTTTTATTCATTCGTTTGTATAGTATACCTTCTGGGACATTTTTAAATGTAATTCTTTTCCAATTGGAAAATTATAACAATTATTTTTGTCAATATATTGTTTTGTGTGCAACAATCCAATTATGGATCGGGTACACAGTCTATTGCGTTGACAGGTTTTCATTAAATTTATTGATGAAAAGACTCTTTCCACATTAGCAGATGAGTGTGGCAATACTAAAATATAAAATACAAATGCAGATAATTTTGGAAACATTGCCGAGTTATCACCGCATTTAAGTGTTGACACACTCATCCAGAATTCTTCAATGTTGTCACTGTTGTCAGAAAACTTACTTATATCTTTTGTATTACGGAGCAAACGCCATTCTGTGTCTATTTCTTGATAATTTGGACTATCATGTAATTTTGGAAACATTGCCACTACGTCCACAATTGACGGTCGTTCACCCTTTTTTACATTTTCTGGACAAAATGCACTGAAGTGTTGAATTGGGTTATTTTTGATTGGAAATCTTGCAATAATCTGGTCACATGCTTCTATAAAAAATTGTAAGCATCTTGTCTTGAATAAATGCGTTTGCTCAGAAGTCAGATTTTTATCTTTTAAAAGAGTGCCCATGGCGTTTGCTCCGAAGTACATATCGTCTAGATTTAAAAACATGTGTGGATTTTTATATTCAATCTTTTCTAAGACAGTGTTTTTGACATAATCTCTTTTTAAAAAGCACTCAAACAGCGTTTTTAGACATGTACAGACTTGATTATACAAAACATGTATTTTTGTGTGTTCTGATTGCATCTCTTTGTTTAATTTGTTAAAAATAGGTAATACGAAGTCTAAGAATTGCAGAAATAGTAATGTGACTGGGTCATTTATTTTTTGTAATATATTGGTAGCTGCCAGTACTTCGTCGTTTAATGAAGCGTCAATAAAAAACAACTTTAAAGCTTGATACTGTGGGACTTAGTCAATTTGTGTAATAATGTCCTATAATATTTATTTATTTTATTTATTTATACTGCTCCAAGACCCTAGATACAGCTGCATGCACTGACAGCTATCTGGTCTGACAAGGATGTAGTATTTTATGAATTTTTAATTCACAAAATATTTGAAATTCTCTGTACATTCCAACCCTCTTAGGACTTGAAGAATAATAATTATAAATATCTCTTATGGTGTCTTCAACAAATCGTGGTATTTTGCTACAAGCATAAGAGGCACATAAATGGAAGGAATGGCAGATGCATTTCATAACAAATAATTCCTTTAATTCGTTAGTCAATAATGTCATAACAGAGTTATTTGAACCCATCATTACATTGGCACCATCGGAAGAAAAACCGATCAAATTTTGTTCATATGGAATATTATGCACTTTAAAAAAGTCTATGATGTTATTGTATAATGTAGCTGCATCTGCTGTTACAAGTGGGATAAGTCCTAAGAAACTATCTCTTACTTGGTAATTTTTAACATACCTGACGACTAAGCACAAATGTTTAGTAGTACTCCTGTCGGTAGATTCATCGATTATTAAAGAAAACTTATTGTTTCGTAAGTCTTCGCAGAGAGCCTTGAAACTTTCTTCACCTATAACGTTGTCAACGATAGCTTGTACCCTGGGACGCGAGCATTTTAAACTTTCAGCTATTTTTGAATCGGGGCAGGTTTTCACTATCAATTTTGTTAGGTGGTCAGTTATTGCGTACGGCAGGTTGTGTTCCGCTACAAATGCTGCTATTCTGATTTCAGCTGTAACCAAAAATAAAAAATGTAAATTTAACAACGTAGGTACATAGCATGCGTAAACTTCATAAAAAATACATTTAGAAAATTTACAAAAAATACAAAAATCTCACCTTCTCGGACTTGATTGTTGAAAGTATGTATTTCTTTATTCACGAAACCAGTCATTTTGGGTTGCGCTGCTAAGTTTTGTATGCTTCTTTTGTGGATTTTATATGAAGCGTGAGTTTTTAAAGCATCTACTCCAGATGAAATGTTTATTTCCTTTTTGCAGCTTAGACAATGAGCATAATTTATACTGTTTGTACTGGCTTTTAACCACCCAGAAAATTCAGGTTGACTTTCCCACTGTTTTCTGTATTTCTGAGCATGTTTTTTTCTTTTTATTCCTCTCGTAGTCGTACCACTTGTACTTGGTATATCACTAATCGAAACTGAAGAATCTGAACTAGACATTTTGACACTAATGTGGTGCTGATAATATTTTTTATTGATTGCGATAAGTAAGACTTGCTTTTCCGACGAATGATTAGAAAATAAACAGTAAAGTAAACAGCAGTCGGTTTATATCAATGCATAAGCATCGAAAAAATATGCCCCGTAGGGACTTCCCATTTTTTTAAGGTCCTATGAAACTGAACCCTATTCCTTAGTATCTTCAATCCATTGCAGTTTTGAATGACATTTTGTATTATACTCAAAATAGGTGAATGTGGGAAGTCCCTACATTCCAATGACAAAAATATTAAATCCTTAATTACTACGAATTAAAGCTTAGATTTGTTTGTTTAATAAAAGGGACCATACAGCATGCCTTGGGGAATTACCGTTTATGTAGTCGTACTTCACACGATCGATGTTACAAACCTCAAAATATGTAAATTTAAGTTAAGTTTGCTAAAAATGGTGTACCTAAATTTTATCGGGAGATTAAACCCTAAAATCGTTTTATCGGGAAATGTTTGCTAAAATCGGGAGTTCTCCCGATAAATCGGGAACTTTTGCAACGCTGGGGAGGCGGCCGCGGCCGCGCCGCTCCGGCGCCGCTGCCCGCCGCGCCCCGCGTCCCGCAGCCCGAAATCGTCCTTCACGCAGTGCTGGCGTGAACAAGTTACTAAATGATTATTCTACGAAACGTAAATATGCGTATCAATTTTCTGCGAATTTACTACTCGTGCAAACGACTATTATGATGCCAATCGTTACTCGGCCAAAGAACCCGTCTGCGAATCGTTGTCGGCGAATCGAAAATCGGCGTATTTTTTGTCGAAAAATCAATAGGGCACCATTAATTTTTGATAAAGAATTGTCTCTGTACACCTAATAGTTTCCGAGGTAAGGTCACTAACTTAGATTATTCATTGAGCCAACATCATAAACAAGTCTGCAAAAAATCAGAACTAACGGATTTGGCGCAAACGAACCCCATTACAAAAGTCGGCAAAGATACTGGATTATATACAATATCAAGCAAAATAACTCTTACTTAGACCTAGTCTTTGCTGCAAGTCATAAGTTTGTGTTTAATATTTTTAGAATCAGAAGCACAAAAACGGAATTACTCAATGTTTTCAGCCACAAAGTGAACAAAATTGCCATAAATTCAAAACCATATCCCACTAACAAGGAAATAACTTCAAAACACAATATTTCTTATAAAGTGTCACTTTTACCTGCATATTGTCGTAGGTAAAAGAGGATCGTAAATCATGTCACGATAAAGAAAATATGGTGAACAATAGTACCCATGATGTCCCGTGGGGTACATAATACTCATACCAGTTCAAGGACACGTTTTCATATGTAACATAATAGTATTTTATACAATCGTGATATAATATATGACTAATTGTACATTTGGGCGATAGTGTTGGCGTAAGGAAATCCCACCTAGAACCCCTTATGCAAACAATGTCAGATATTGAGCAGCGTGGAATTTATAAAATTATTTTGTGTGCCTTTCCGTATTCCAATTCAGTATCTCGTAAACATAATATTAGAGTGTCCGAATTAAATTCCATGCTGTACACTGTGACATGTTACAACAGTAACTACCATTTTATGGATATCAACCAAATGTACAAAAGAAACTTTTATAATGTCACATTGTATGATCAATATTTGTATGTACCGAGAAACTGTAAAGTTACAACAGCCAAATTGCTTGCTTACAACATTGAACCTGGGCTTTTTGACTCTGCAGCCAGTGGCAACAGCGCCAGCGGCGCCACGAGCGCAGGCGCGAGCGCAGCCTCTCCCGGGGGGCGCCCACAGCATTTAAACTGACTGCTGAGACAGCGGAGAAGCCCCGCGAGATCATGTTAGTCCACCAAAACCTACAGGGCTTCTCCAGCAAGGAATTAGAGGTGGGTCTGTTCTTAGAATCTCTAGATGTAGATATTATGTGTATTACGGAACACTGGCTCAAGGAATATGAATTCTTATTACTCAATATTTATAATTATGATATAGTTAGCTCGTTCAGTAGAAAGTCGGCCATCCACGGGGGCTCATTGATTATAGTGAAAAGAAAATTTAAATGCAAGGAAAGAAACGACATAGTCAAACTTTCTATCGAGCGAACTATAGAAATATCATGTGTGGAAATGGAGAGTCACATTATAATATGTGTCTATAGACCACCTTCGTCGGATTTTAGCCAGTTTGAATCCGTGATGGAAGATGCGTTGAAACGAGTCTTTGTTAGCAGTAAGAAGATAATAGTTTGTGGGGACTTTAATGTTAATATATTAGATCCCACACATGCACACACTGTAAGACTTCTAAACCTTTATCAGTCTTTTGACTTGTTTCCGCTATTCAACGAGCCCACAAGGATTACAGCTAGCACGGCGACATGTTTGGACAATGTATTCTATAATTGTGAAGTTATAAAAAAAGAGATCTTTAGCTGCTTCAACTCTGATCACTGTGGTCAAAAAGCCTATTTCCAAGTCAATGTTATAAGACAACAGCAATCATTTACATATAGACCCATCACTGCCAGTCGAATGGAAAGGTTTAGAGAAGGTGTTATATCCAAGGTACCAGCACTGATTACAGGTGAACAAGATCCTGATACACTATACAAGGAACTGTCGAATGTGATACATGACGTCCACAAGAATATTTTTAAAACAAAGACTCTAAAGCAAGGATCACTGAAAACAAGGTTTAGTGAATGGGCCACAGTGGGCATCCATAAGAGTAGGAATAGATTGTATGACCTGTATGAAATGAGGAGCATTAACCATGACGAGAATTTTGCAGAATATGTAAGAAAATATTCAAAAGGGTTTAAGAAAGTCTGCGCCGCGGCTAAGTCTGCCTTTATAGGTCAGAAAGTCAGGTCAGCTGACAATAAAGTAAAAGCTACTTGGACTGTAATAAACACTGAAACTGGAAAAACGAAACCCCGTGATGGCCACTACAGACTGAAAGTTCAAGACCGAATATTGTCTGCAGACCTGGATGTTGCTGGCGCCTTTCAACACTTTTTCACCAACATAGCCACAGATGCTACACGGAACTTGAACTCCTCTGTAGCAAAGGCTGGTGTTTACTTAGATACAAACAATGTCAAGAAATGCAGCATGGAATTATACTTCCAATATACTGACCCCCATGAAATCATTAAAACGTTCAAGTCCTTGAAATTAAAGAATACTGAGGACCTTTGGGGGATCTCTGTGAAAGTCATGCAATCTGTAATCGACGTAGTGGCACCGTATTTGGCCGATATATTTAATGCTTGTGTTAGAGAATGTGTATTTCCCGATCTGATGAAGTACAGTAAGGTCATTCCTCTATTTAAAGCGGGCAGCAAAGATGACCTTGGAAATTTTAGACCTATTTCAATACTTCCTGTTCTCAGTAAAGTGTTTGAAAAAATTGTATTAAACCAATTGCTTCGACATTTCAACTCGAATGAACTACTTCAAGATCAGCAATTTGGTTTTACAAGAGGTCGTTCGACGACTGATGCCGCCTCTGTACTAATCAAGCACATATACGACGCCTGGGAACACTCGCTAGATGCTATAGGTGTCTTCTGCGATCTGTCCAAAGCATTTGATTGCGTGGAGCATGACACACTTCTACACAAGCTGAAGCACTACGGTCTGTCAACGGAAGCTCTAAGCCTTGTTAAGTCTTACTTAAACCAAAGAACCCAGAAAGTGGTTGTAAATGGAACAGAGTCTACTGGAATGACTGTAAAGCTCGGAGTTCCACAGGGTTCAATTTTGGGTCCTTTTCTCTTCCTTGTATATATAAATGATCTGCCGAACCTTGTAAAACATAAATGTGAGATAGTCTTATTTGCTGATGACACCTCACTAATTTTCAAAGTTGACAGGAAACTGAGCGATTATAGCCAAGTCAATGAAACTTTGGAAAAGGTACTAGAATGGTTCACAGCAAATAACTTACTTCTTAATGCGAAAAAGACGAAATGTGTCAAATTTTCGCTGCCGAATGTAAGAAAATCTGAAACTATCATCACATTAAATGGCGAAACGCTGGACCTTGTCGAGAATACGGTTTTTCTGGGCCTTACTTTAGATAGTAAACTGCAATGGGCCCCTCACATATCTGCCCTGGCGAAAAGGTTGAGCTCTGCCGCGTATGCAGTAAGAAGAATCAGGCAGTTTACTGACGTGGAGACAGCTCGCCTAGTTTACTTCAGTTACTTTCACAGTATTATGTCTTATGGCATACTGGCGTGGGGCAAAGCAGCTGACATAGAAACCATCTTCGTTCTTCAGAAGAGGGCAATCAGATCTATTTATAACATGGCTTCTCGTGACTCACTGAGAGAACGATTCAAGGAAATAGATATTCTCACAGTAGCTTCACAATACATACTAGATGTGATAATGTATACGCATAAGAATATAAAGTCCTTTAAGAAACTGTCCGATATCCATAGTTATAATACGCGAAATAAACATAAGTTAGTAGTCTCCAAGTTTCGTCTACAGAAAGTTAAAAAATCGTTCATGGGAAACTGTGTAACATTTTATAACAAAGTACCCTTAGAGGCATGGAACCTGCCCTATACTTCATTCAAGCAATACGTCAAAAATGCACTTCTCAAAAAGGGATACTATAAAATAGATGACTACTTGGGAGACACGGAATCATGGCCAAGTATCCAGTCTCAAAAGCTGTAATAGTTTTGCGTGCAGTGTCCCGGAGAGGCATATGGCGCTGTTGTTTCTAGCTGTTCAACCTTATGTATTAATGTTTGTTATGTTTTAGTTATTTTGATGATGACATTGACATATTAAATACATAGTAGTTATGTATTCTGTAGAACTAGTTTTAAGATTGTTAGCTTAACAGTCTCTTGACGTGAAATATGTATTTCATACAATTTTTTATTTTTTTTATTCTTTGACATTTGGAGAACCTTTACACCTCCAAATCTTATTATTGTGTATTATTATTTTTCTCAGACCGTGGGGACCTTATACATCTCCAAACTTAATGTATTAACCGTGGAGACTATACGTCTCTGTCATATTGTATAATATACTTGACTTGGTACATACTAGTTATGTACAGAATGTAGCATTAGTTTATGAGACTGCTAGTTTAACAGTCCAGACGCGGTTTATTTATTTAGTATAAATTTTATTTTGACACTTGGAGAGACTTTACACCTCCAAATTTTATTAGTATTAGTATTCTGACATTGGGGACCTTTTACATCTCCAGATTTAATGTGTTTTTAACCATAGAGACTATACATCTCTATTGTATTGTATTAATTATTTATTTTAAGATTATTATAATGTAATGTTTACCCAGGTATTGGCTGTTGTATTTATAAATGTTGTTATGTATTTTTCATGTCACTATATGATGTTACTATAAATGTTGTATTGACTTGTAAAAGAGCCCTTGAGGCCTACTTGCAGAATAAATTTTTGAATTTTGAATTTTTGAATTTTTGAATTTTGAATTTTGACGACCGGTTTGGCCTAGTGGGTAGTGACCCTGCCTACGAAGCTGATGGTCCCGGGTTCAAATCCTGGTAAGGGCATTTATTCGTGTGATGAGCATGGATGTTTGTTCCTGAGTCATGGGTGTTTTCTATGTATTTAAGTATTTATAAATATTTATATATTATATATATCGTTGTCTAAGTACCCTCAACACAAGCCTTATTGAGCTTACTGTGGGACTTAGTCAATTTGTGTAATAATGTCCTATAATATAATATAAAAATAGAAAGCTTATTAGTGGAGTACCATGTTTAGGCAACGAATAGGTCTGTGCCTTTGATGCCTCACCTGCCAATTTAAATAAAATGTTCGACACAGTAACATAATATGCTACTTCTCGCACTAGTGCTATAAAGTAGCCCCATATGTACTGTAAACGTTTTTTAACGCATCAGTGGTTAACATATTGACAGTTATCATTATCACCTATATCTCAATGTTTTAACATTTATTCAACGAATTTTAAAAATAACTTGTGTTTTAATTTTTAGTATACTTTTAAGTTTATTCCTATTCTAAGACGAAATGCATTGCGTATTTTGTTATGTTTAAGGCGTGACAAGCAACGACAATTAAAATGATAATGGCGTACATTGAAGATAATATTTAATTTGTATGAAAAATAGGAAGTCTAAAGGCTATAACTAAAAGTTATTGAACATATTTGAGGAGTACAATCTATATTTTAATTATTTGCTGTGCAAGCCACACCCAGTATACGGAAGAAGGCATCAGCAATTATGTTAGACTCATTTACGCCCGCTCAGCTAATTATACGGTTTAACTCACGTATTTTTGTCACATGTGAGACATTTGGGGAGCCTAAGTCTCCATTTTCAAACACAAGCAGTGCATAAGTAACCGTCCACGATAGCTGCGTGCCGCGTACTGCCGCATGCCGCATAGCGCGCTGCGCGAGCGATGAGTGCCGCGTACTGCCGCACACCGTATAGCGCGTTGCGCGAGCGATGAGTGCTGCGTACTGCCGCACGCCGCATAGCGCGCTGTGCGAGCGATGAGTGCCGCGTACTGCCGCACACCGTATAGCGCGTTGCGCGAGCGATTAATAGTGCCGCGTACTGCCGCACGCCACATAGCGCGCTGCGCGAGCGATGAGTGCCTCGTACTGCCGCATGCCGCATAGCGCGCTGCGCGAGCGATGAGTGCCGCGTACTGCCGCACACCGTATAGCGCGTTGCGCGAGCGATGAGTGCTGCGTACTGCCGCACGCCGCATAGCGCGCTGTGCGAGCGATGAGTGCCGCGTACTGCCGCACACCGTATAGCGCGTTGCGCGAGCGATTAATAGTGCCGCGTACTGCCGCACGCCACATAGCGCGCTGCGCGAGCGATGAGTGCCTCGTACTGCCGCATGCCGCATAGCGCGCTGCGCGAGCGATGAGTGCCGCGTACTGCCGCACACCGTATAGCGCGTTGCGCGAGCGATGAGTGCTGCGTACTGCCGCACGCCGCATAGCGCGCTGCGCGAGCGATGAGTGCCGCGTACTTCCGCACGCCGCATAGCGCGCTGCGCGAGCGATGAGTGCCGCGTACTGCCGCACGCCGCATAACGAGCTGCGCGAGCGATGAGATAACCGGTTGGGCGCGGTTTTGCACTGTTTGGTCTGGGTCAGCTTAGTATGAGTGACAGTTTAAATTCGATCAAGCCTTAATTGTGAAATGATTTTGATTTCTGCGTCGGCTTTATTAATTATTTACGCTTTTATACCTCCATTTAAATATCTTTTCGGAGAAAAAAACTTTCTTGTATTACTTGATTTTGATTCTGTGAAGCTAGGTATTTCTAACGTTATTATAAATGAAGCCATAGTGAAAAGTGTCGCATAGCTCAGATGACAAGTAAATTAATTGTAAAAACAAAACACCCCACGGCTACATATATTTTTGAAATCGTCTTTCACTAACTTTTATTTGATAGCCATATTGCTATGGTGAGACCCTTTCGCCCCTTTTTATATACAGACGCCATTTTCTTAATTTATATAGCTTAAGTCACTCCAACAATTCTGACGAATTCAACGACAACTCATATGTTAAAAACAGGGACTGAAAAGGTACCCTTAAAAACGGTTTTGACCGGTCTTTTTAAAGGGTACCCGACCGTTAAACTAGCATTTCGGTACCGATATCAACGCTTTGGGTATCCAAATAAGCTTCCGTCCAAACGGTACCCTTAAATAAAAGTACCTTTAAACCAATTTTGAAACGGTACCCGACCGTTGAAATAGCATTACGGAAGCGGTATCAATACTTTAGGTATCCAAACAAGCTTCCGTTCAAACGGTACCCTTAGACTTAAAAACAATTTTGAAAGGGTACCCGACCGTTAAAATAGCATTCCGGAAGCGATATCAATACTTTGGGTATCCAAACAAGCTTCCGTCCAAACGGTACCCTTAAGTAAAAGTATCTTGCCACGCGATCGGATACCCCAATACAAACCGGTCACTCAATTTGAATGATCGCCCGCCATCTTGGATTTGGCCATTTAAGCTCAGATTAAGATGAAAACTCAATATCTGAGGATCCCAGAGGATCTTTATTATGATTCTGAGGTCAAATTTTTAGAAAACGCACGCCATTTTTGATTTCGGCATTTAAGCTCAGATTCAGATATAAATCGATATCTGAGGATCCCAGAGGATCTTTATTATGATTCTGAGGTCAAATAATTAGAAAACGCACGCCATTTTTGATTTCGACATTTAAGCTCAGATTGAGATGAAAATCGATATCTGAGGATCCCAGAGGACCTTTATTATGATTCCAAGATCAAATTTTTAGAAAACGCACGCCATTTTTGATTTCTGCATTTAAGGTCAGATTGAGATGAAAATCGATATCTGAGGAACCCAGAGGACCTTTATTGTGAATCTGAGGTCAAATTTTTAGAAAACGCACGCCATTTTTGATTTCGGCATTTAAGCTCAGATTGAGATGAAAATCGATATCTGAGGATCCCAGAGGACCTTTATTATGATTCCGAGGTCAAATTTTATGAAAACGCACGCCATTTTAAATTTCGGCATTTAAGCTCAGATTAAGATGAAAATCGATATCTGAGGATCCCAGAGGACCTTTATTGTGAATCTGAGGTCAAATTTGTAGAAAACGCACGCCATTTTTGATTTCGGCATTTAAGCTCAGATTGAGATGAAAATCGATATCTGAGGATCCCAGAGGACCTTTATTATGATTCCGAGGTCAAATTTTTAGAAAACGCACGCCATTTTAAATTTCGGCATTTAAGCTCAGATTAAGATGAAAATCGATATCTGAGGATCCCAGAAGACCTTTATTATGATTCTGAGGTCAAATTTTTAGAAAACGCACGCCATTTTAAATTTCGGCATTTAAGCTCAGATTAAGATGAAAATCGATATCTGAGGATCCCAGAGGACCTTTATTGTGAATTTGAGGTCAAATTTTTAGAAAACGCACGCCATTTTTGATTTCGGCATTTAAGCTCAGATTGAGATGAAAATCGATATCTGAGGATCCCGGAGGACCTTTATTATGATTCCGAGGTCAATTTTTTAGAAAACGCACGCCATTTTAAATTTCGGCATTTAAGCTCAGATTAAGATGAAAATCGATATCTGAGGATCCCAGAAGACCTTTATCATGATTCTGAGGTCAAATTTTTAGAAAACGCACGCCATTTTAAATTTCGGTATTTAAGCTCAGATTAAGATGAAAATCGATATCTGAGGATCCCAGAGGACCTTTATTGTGAATCTGAGGTCCAATTTTTAGAAAACGCACGCCATTTTTGATTTCGGCATTTAAGCTCAGATTGAGATGAAAATCGATATCTGAGGATCCCAGAGGACCTTTATTATGATTCCGAGGTCAAATTTTTAGAAAACGCACACCATTTTAAATTTTGGCATTTAAGCTCAGATTGAGATGAAAATCGATATCTGAGGATCCCAGAGGACCTTTATTATGATTCCGAGGTCAAATTTTTAGAAAACGCACGCCATTTAAAATTTCGGCATTTAAGCTCAGATTAAGATGAAAATCGATATCTGAGGATCCCAGAGGACCTTTTTTGTGAATCTGAGGTCAAATTTTTAGAAAACGCACGCCATTTTTGATTTCGGCATTTAAGCTCAGATTGAGATGAAAATCGATATCTGAGGATCCCAGAGGACCTTTATTATGATTCCGAGGTCAAATTTTTAGAAAACACACGCCATTTTAAATTTCGGCATTTAAGCTCAGATTAAGATGAAAATCGATATCTGAGGATCCCAGAAGACCTTTATTATGATTCTGAGGTGAAATTTTTAGAAAACGCACGCCATTTTAAATTTCGGCATTTAAGCTCAGATTAAGATGAAAATCGATATCTGAGGATCCCAGAGGACCTTTATTGTGAATCTGAGGTCAAATTTTTAGAAAACGCACGCCATTTTTGATTTCGGCATTTAAGCTCAGATTGAGATGAAAATCGATATCTGAGGATCCCAGAGGACCTTTATTATGATTCCGAGGTCAAATTTTTAGAAAACGCACGCCATTTTAAATTTCGGCATTTAAGCTCAGATTAAGATGAAAATCGATATCTGAGGATCCCAGAGGACCTTTATTGTGAATCTGAGGTCAAATTTTTAGAAAACGCACGCCATTTAAAATTTCGGCATTTAAGCTCAGATTAAGATGAAAATCGATATCCGAGGATCCCAGAGGACCTTTATTGTGAATCTGAGGTCAAATTTTTAGAAAACGCACGCCATTTTTGATTTCGGCATTTAAGCTCAGATTGAGATGAAAATCGATATCTGAGGATCCCGGAGGACCTTTATTATGATTCCGAGGTCAAATTTTTAGAAAACGTACGCCATTTTAAATTTCGGCATTTAAGCTCAGATTAAGATGAAAATCGATATCTGAGGATCCCAGAGGACCTTTATTGTGAATCTGAGGTCCAATTTTTAGAAAACGCACGCCATTTTTGATTTCGGCATTTAAGCTCAGATTGAGATGAAAATCGATATCTGAGGATCCTAGAGAACCTTTATTATGATTCCGAGGTCAAATTTTAAGAAAACGCACGCCATTTTAAATTTCGGCATTTAAGCTCAGATTAAGATGAAAATCGATATCTGAGGATCCCAGAGGACCTTTATTGTGAATCTGAGGTCAAATTTTTAGAAAACGCACGCCATTTTTTATTTCGGCATTTATGCTCAGATTCAGATGTAAATCGATATCTGTGGTTCCCAGAGGACCTTTATTGTGAATCTGAGGTCAAATTTTTAGAAAACGCACGCCATTTTTGATTTCTGCATTTAAGCTCAGATTGAGATGAAAATCGATATCTGAGGAACCCAGAGGACCTTTATTGTGAATCTGAGGTCAAATTTTTAGAAAACGCACGCCATTTTTGATTTCGGCATTTAAGCTCAGATTGAGATGAAAATCGATATCTGAGGATCCCAGAGGACCTTTATTATGATTCCGAGGTCAAACTTTTAGAAAACGCACGCCATTTTAAATTTTGGCATTTAAGCTCAGATTAAGATGAAAATCGATATCTGAGGATCCCAGAGGATCTTTATTATGATTCTGAGGTCAAATTTTTAGAAAACGCACGCCATTTTTGATTTCGGCATTTAAGCTCAGATTGAGATGAAAATCGATATCTGAGGATCCCAGAGGACCTATATTATGAATATAACATAATTTACTTATACTTTTCACTTTATCTAAATCCACGAATTCCATGGTGAATGTCTTGCACTCGCGTTTCGACTCTGGCCTTGTCGGTGTCAGTCTTCCTCATGGGGCGACACTTAGAAATGTAGTTAACATTAGTTAAGATGGAGGCGATTTATATTAATTGAATCGAGACATCTCTAACTTTTGCTTAAAGTCGACTTCCGATTATGCAAACTACGCCACCAGATGTCACTATAAAATTGATACAATTTAAATATGGAAGTCGGGCGTAAGGAATACAATCTCCATGTACCTACCAAAAAATGACCGTCCGTCCGTCACTAGTTAGATGACAAAACGGCGCACGGTGGGCTGAAAATCCGCCTTCATAGAAATAGAACCCGAAGTCTTAAATTTGAACTTTTTTTATTGGAATAGCTTTTGTTGGGTTTTATTATGTCCCAAAATTAATCTATCGTAAGTAGCTTCTAAGAATATATTATTCAAAAATAAAAAATAAAAACTACATTCAAATATACCTTAAACAAAACTACGTAAAGCTAAAAAGGAAATAGATTCAAAACTAAAACTACAACTAAAGTTATAAGTAAAAAATTGGCTCCAGCTGGGTGCCTTGTGGGAAGGTGCCTAGAAGGCTGGCGGCATTGCCGCGCTGGACAGCAATGCCAATGCGTTGTGCGAGGTAAGAGCCAGCCCTCTTGTCACCCGTTGCCTACACGAGGCGCTTCGAAAGCTCTTTAAAAATGTTGTGAGGGCCAGGTCCCCACGGCCTAAGGGTTTCCACCCCAAAAAGCTCAAACATATAGCTCAAATCTTAGCTAATTTGGTTGGAAAAATAATTAGTTATATTTTTTTTTTTCAAAATCTTTCTATGGCGCGTATCAGAAAAATCGAGTTTTCTCCGAAAATAAAATTTAACCGTAATATCCTGACAGATGATTTTAAAACCAATTATTCTTGATTTTTCCACATAATTAGAATTTTCCTACGGGTGCACTTTTTTTTAAAATCGATATATTTTTTTATTTTATTTTAATACGGTTATACTCGTTATTTTGACTACAAATAATGAATTTGAGTTTGATCTAACTAATAACTTACGCGTAGTGAATGATGGATGTAACTCTTGTATGTTTATTATTTATCTACTTAATTAAAACAATGTGCAAAAGTTATTTCAACATGAAAAAATAAGTTTTTTATTTTTTATTTAATAAGTGCATACGGTAGAAAAGTTCGCGTTATGTCAAAATATCCTTAATAATTGGTACTTAAATCACCTGGAAGGATATTATATTATTAACTCGATTTTTCTGATACCCGCCATACAAAGATTTTGAAAAAAAAATATATTATTAATTATTTTTCCAACCAAATTAGCCAAGATTAATTTTTGGACATAATAAAACCCAACAAAAGCTATTCCAATAAAAAAAGTTCAAAATTAATACTTCGGTTTCTATTTCTATGAAGGCCGATTTTCAGCCCACCGTGCGGCCGCCATCTTGGATTCCAAAATGGTCATCATATTCGAAATCTGCACTCCCTAAAACCTATAAAATGATATCCATGACGACTTTTATGACAGAGTGCACGGCCGCCATCTTGGATTGCAAAATGGTCATCAGTTTCGAAATCTGCACTCCCTAAACCCTAGAAAACGATATCCATGACGACTTTTATGACAGAATGCACGGCCGCCATCTTGGATTCCAAAATGGTCTTCATTTTCGAAATCTGCACTCCCTAAAACCTATAAAACGATATCCATGACGACTTTTATGACAGAATGCACGGCCGCCATCTTGGATTCCAAAATGGTCATCATTTTCGAAATTTGCACTCCCTAAAACCTATAAAACGATATCCATGACGACTTTTATGACAGAGTGCACGGCCGCCATCTCGGATTCCAAAATGGTCATCATTTTCTAAATCTGCACGCCCTAAAACCTATAAAACGATATCCATGACGACTTTTATGACAGAGTGCACGGCCGCCATCTTGGATTCCAAAATGGTCATCATTTTCGAAATCTGCACTCCCTAAAACCTATAAAACGATATCCATGACGACTTTTATGACAGAGTGCACGGCCGCCATCTTGGATTCCAAAATGGTCATCATTTTCGAAATCTGCACTCCCTAAAACCTATAAAACGATATCCATGACGACTTTTATGACAGAGTGCACGGCCGCCATCTTGGATTCCAAAATGGTCATCATTTTCGAAATCTGCACTCCCTAAAACCTATAAAACGATATCCATGACGACTTTTATGACAGAGTGCACGGCCGCCATCTTGGATTCCAAAATGGTCATCATTTTCGAAATCTGCACTCCCTAAAACCTATAAAACGATATCCATGACGACTTTTATGACAGAGTGCACGGCCGCCATCTTGGATTCCAAAATGGTCATCATTTTTGAAATCTGCACTCCCTAAAACCTATAAAACGATATCCATGACGACTTTTATGACAGAGTGCACGGCCGCCATCTTGGATTCCAAAATGGTCATCATTTTTGAAATCTGCACTCCCTAAAACCTATAAAACGATATCCATGACGACTTTTATGACAGAGTGCACGGCCGCCATCTTGGATTCCAAAATGGTCATCATTTTCGAAATCTGCACTCCCTATAACCTATAAAACGATATCCATGACGACTTTTATGACAGAGTGCACGGCCGCCATCTTGGATTCCAAAATGGTCATCATTTTCGAAATCTGCACTCCCTATAACCTATAAAACGATATCCATGACGACTTTTATGACAGAGTGCACGGCCGCCATCTTGGATTCCAAAATGGTCATCATTTTCGAAATCTGCACTCCCTATAACCTATAAACGATATCCATGACGACTTTTATGACAGAGTGCACGGCCGCCATCTTGGATTCCAAAATGGTCATCATTTTTGAAATCTGCACTCCCTAAAACCTATAAAACGATATCCATGACGATTTTTATGACAGAGTGCACGGCCGCCATCTTGGATTCCAAAATGGTCATCATTTTCGAAATCTGCACTCCCTAAAACCTATAAAACGATATCCATGACGACTTTTATGACAGAGTGCACGGCCGCCATCTTGGATTCCAAAATGGTCATCATTTTCGAAATCTGCACTCCCTAAAACCTATAAAACGATATCCATGACGACTTTTATGACAGAGTGCACGGCCGCCATCTTGGATTCCAAAATGGTCATCATTTTCGAAATCTGCACTCCCTAAAACCTATAAAACGATATCCATGACGACTTTTATGACAGAGTGCACGGCCGCCATCTTGGATTCCAAAATGGTCATCATTTTCGAAATCTGCACTCCCTAAAACCTATAAAACGATATCCATGACGACTTTTATGACAGAGTGCACGGCCGCCATCTTGGATTCCAAAATGGTCATCATTTTCGAAATCTGCACTCCCTAAAACCTATGAAACGATATCCATGACGACTTTTATGACAGAATGCACGGCCGCCATCTTGGATTCCAAAATGGTCATCATTTTCGAAATCTGCACTCCCTAAAACCTATAAAACGATATCCATGACGACTTTTATGACAGAGTGCACGGCCGCCATCTTGGATTCCAAAATGGTCATCATTTTTGAAATCTGCACTTCCTAAAACCTATAAAACGATATCCATGACGACTTTTATGACAGAATGCACGGCCGCCATCTTGGATTCCAAAATGGTCATCATATTCGAAATCTGCACTCCCTAAAACCTATAAAATGATATCCATGACGACTTTTATGACAGAGTGCACGGCCGCCATCTTGGATTGCAAAATGGTCATCAGTTTCGAAATCTGCACTCCCTAAACCCTAGAAAACGATATCCATGACGACTTTTATGACAGAATGCACGGCCGCCATCTTGGATTCCAAAATGGTCATCATTTTCGAAATCTGCACTCCCTAAAACCTATAAAACGATATCCATGACGACTTTTATGACAGAATGCACGGCCGCCATCTTGGATTCCAAAATGGTCATCATATTCGAAATCTGCACTCCCTAAAACCTATAAAATGATATCCATGACGACTTTTATGACAGAGTGCACGGCCGCCATCTTGGATTGCAAAATGGTCATCAGTTTCGAAATCTGCACTCCCTAAACCCTAGAAAACGATATCCATGACGACTTTTATGACAGAATGCACGGCCGCCATCTTGGATTCCAAAATGGTCATCATTTTCGAAATCTGCACTCCCTAAAACCTATAAAACGATATCCATGACGACTTTTATGACAGAATGCACGGCCGCCATCTTGGATTCCAAAATGGTCATCATTTTCGAAATTTGCACTCCCTAAAACCTATAAAACGATATCCATGACGACTTTTATGACAGAGTGCACGGCCGCCATCTCGGATTCCAAAATGGTCATCATTTTCTAAATCTGCACGCCCTAAAACCTATAAAACGATATCCATGACGACTTTTATGACAGAGTGCACGGCCGCCATCTTGGATTCCAAAATGGTCATCATTTTCGAAATCTGCACTCCCTAAAACCTATAAAACGATATCCATGACGACTTTTATGACAGAGTGCACGGCCGCCATCTTGGATTCCAAAATGGTCATCATTTTCGAAATCTGCACTCCCTAAAACCTATAAAACGATATCCATGACGACTTTTATGACAGAGTGCACGGCCGCCATCTTGGATTCCAAAATGGTCATCATTTTCGAAATCTGCACTCCCTAAAACCTATAAAACGATATCCATGACGACTTTTATGACAGAGTGCACGGCCGCCATCTTGGATTCCAAAATGGTCATCATTTTCGAAATCTGCACTCCCTAAAACCTATAAAACGATATCCATGACGACTTTTATGACAGAGTGCACGGCCGCCATCTTGGATTCCAAAATGGTCATCATTTTTGAAATCTGCACTCCCTAAAACCTATAAAACGATATCCATGACGACTTTTATGACAGAGTGCACGGCCGCCATCTTGGATTCCAAAATGGTCATCATTTTTGAAATCTGCACTCCCTAAAACCTATAAAACGATATCCATGACGACTTTTATGACAGAGTGCACGGCCGCCATCTTGGATTCCAAAATGGTCATCATTTTCGAAATCTGCACTCCCTATAACCTATAAAACGATATCCATGACGACTTTTATGACAGAGTGCACGGCCGCCATCTTGGATTCCAAAATGGTCATCATTTTCGAAATCTGCACTCCCTATAACCTATAAAACGATATCCATGACGACTTTTATGACAGAGTGCACGGCCGCCATCTTGGATTCCAAAATGGTCATCATTTTCGAAATCTGCACTCCCTATAACCTATAAAACGATATCCATGACGACTTTATGACAGAGTGCACGGCCGCCATCTTGGATTCCAAAATGGTCATCATTTTTGAAATCTGCACTCCCTAAAACCTATAAAACGATATCCATGACGATTTTTATGACAGAGTGCACGGCCGCCATCTTGGATTCCAAAATGGTCATCATTTTCGAAATCTGCACTCCCTAAAACCTATAAAACGATATCCATGACGACTTTTATGACAGAGTGCACGGCCGCCATCTTGGATTCCAAAATGGTCATCATTTTCGAAATCTGCACTCCCTAAAACCTATAAAACGATATCCATGACGACTTTTATGACAGAGTGCACGGCCGCCATCTTGGATTCCAAAATGGTCATCATTTTCGAAATCTGCACTCCCTAAAACCTATAAAACGATATCCATGACGACTTTTATGACGAGTGCACGGCCGCCATCTTGGATTCCAAAGTAGAAGTCTACTTGAAACGGTACCGTACGGTACCCTTTCAACTGTATCGGTACCGTTTGAAAAATGTACCTATTACATTTTATTTATTCGGGTACCGTTATAGTTATATAGTTATTCATTTGATACCCTTAGTTTAGGTATCGGTCTTGTGCGATTTTATTCGGGTACCGTTAGCTTTGGATACCTATTCAATTGATACCCTTTGTGTAGGTATCGGTCGTTTGCGATTTTATTCGGGTACCGTTACAGTTGTATAGCTTTTCAATTGATACCCTTAGTTTAGGTATCGGTCTTGTGCGATTTTATTCGGGTACCGTTAGCTTTGGATACCTATTCAATTGATACCCTTATCTTAGGTATCGGTCTTTTGCGATTTTATTCGGGTACCCTTAGCTTTGGATACCTATTCAATTGATACCTTTATTTTAGGTTACCGGTCTTTTGCGGTTTTTCAGTCCCTGGTTAAAAACTGTCCAGTCGTTTGGTCTGTAATAGAGCATGCCAAAGAAATGGACAAACATACATACGTTCGTAAAACATTATCCTCCTTCGGACGCAGTCGGGTAAAGAGGGTTTATAAATAAAATAGATGTTAACATTTTTAGCTGATCAGCGCGAGATAAGTCGCTAGAGTAAGCCTAGCTACAGCGATTAAGATGTTATTTTAGTATTTTGCGCTAAGATTGTTCAGTGTGTGCCTGCCTTAATAGTATACGCAAACAAGGCATTGGACAAAGACTCGAAACCGGAAGGAAATGTCAGATGCAGAGACGACGCCGTCTAGCGGACGTGACGGTTATTTTATTTATACTCGTGTGAGGCATACACAGGCCAATTCGAACGTGTATCTGAAGTGGAACTGATATTTGAATCCTATTGGAATCATATCAGTGTAGGCGTCTCGCTTATACTAATACATATGAGAAGAAGTCAGAGTGAAATGAACGCGCGGCAGCTAACTTATATGATCCTAATATCAATTTGATGTCAGACGCGTTCAAATTGCTCTGACAGTCCAGAGCGGGAAATTATGAAGGATGATATTTAAGGTTCCGTAATCCGTACCTCCGATCCGGTCCGGATCGGGCCATCCACGCGCGCGCTGGGACGACGAACTGCGCGCACGATTTCCGCTGTGGCAGCGCGCGGCCCGGGATCGGGAAGCATGGAACGAGCTCGTTTTGGAAAAACGCGTTTACCTAAAATAAATAATAAAAACAAAAGAAAAGAAAAGAAAAACGTAAAATAAATAAATGTAAATTCCATTGTAAGTCACAAAAAAAAAACTCCTAGCAGGGCTAACCCGTGGAGTTTTATTACTACGCCTCCTTCGTACTCCCTGAAGGAGAGGCCATTTTAATAAAATAATTATTTCGTTAAATATAATATATAGCGCTGGTGGCCTAGCGGTAAGAGCGTGCGACTTGCAATCCGGAGGTCGCGGGTTCAAACCCCGGCTCGTACCAATGAGTTTTTCGGAACTTATGTACGAAATATCATTTGATATTTACCAGTCGCTTTTCGGCGAAGGAAAACATCGTGAGGAAACCGGACTAATCCCAACAAGGCCTAGTTTACCCTCTGGGTTGGAAGGGCAGATGGCAGTCGCTTTCGTAAAAATTAGTGCCTACGCCAAATCTTGGGATTAGTTGTCAAGCGGACCCCAGGCTCCCATGAGCCGTGGCAAAATGCCGGGACAACGCGAGGAAGAAGAAGAATGTAAATACTGTAAACAATGTACCTACGCAAGTATTAATTTAATAAATGGCTATTCTGATTCTGATTCTGATTCTGATTCTGAATCCGTACCTCAAAAAAGAAAAACACGAAACCCTTATAGGATCACTCCATCAGTCAATTTGCTCCAAACCTACATTACCGATTAGGTTGAAATTTAATAAACATACGGAAGTCGGGAACCTAAAGCCGGACGCAAATAAATGAATTATCTCTATAATTTACTTACTTATATTTATTTTTAATGCACTCGACAGAAACAATACATAAAATAATGAATACACGGTGTAACATGAGTGAGATTTTAACAGTGTATTCCTGTACCCCTAGTGTAAATTTAGTCGATAGCGAAACGTGATGTACGCGTTTGCGTTAAGTCTCATTTTGTATGGGTTCTTGAACAGCGCGCCAAGCGGGACGTTTTGGAAAGTCAAAAATCTCATACAAAATGACACTTAACCCAAACGCGTACGTCACGTTTCGCTGTCGAAAATATTTACACTAGGGGTACAGTACCCCTAGTGTAAATAATTTCGATGTCGATTGAATTTACACTAGGGGTACTGATCACACTTAGAGTTGAGTGCAGATGAAAACATTACATAATCAAATAATATAGCTTAATGTCAGTTCGTTCAGTGACAGATCCAGGTAGGTAGGTTTGTTTTTGGTTGGTTGACCAATAAATGTTATATCTACCCGAAAATGACAAATTATTTGGTTTCTTTTATTTGAATACCTTAAGATACAAAGTATAGCCAACTTCATCGTCAATCCAATCCTCGACTTGAGTCACTAAATCACCAAACCAATATTAGGGGTCAACGATGTAAATATTTATAACAGATATTTTATTTTAAAATTATTATTTTTCACTATTTTAAGTAATATTTATAAATACATGAAAATATACTAGTGAATACAAATATAAATATGTCAACACGTGTAATACATACAACTAGTCATAAAAGTAATAACAATGAACCGAATTAAAATGTAAATTAAATAATAAATTATATTTTACACTATCTTATGTTAAAATTAAAAATGATTGAAATAATATATAATAACACATATCGAGGCCCCATCTAGTCGCGCCCATTCTATGTTTCCTCGTCAGCGATCTTCGCGCACTGTTTGTCACTTACCTACCCCCCAATACAAATACTTACTTAAACATACTTACCGGCAAAATAATAACAAGTGCTTATTGTAAATTGCAATCAGTGTCTGTCGCTCCTTTTGTGACATGAAATATGTAAATAAAATGAATATATTTTAAGTTCTCATTTTAAGTGAATTGTATAAATTCTTATGAGAATAAAGAATCTTTAAACCGAACATCTACTGTACTACTGTACCATTTGTTCTTGTGAATAAACTTTCATTCATTTATTCATTCATTCATTCAATCCTGCTTTTGACACTTGTTTGTACCTTTGAGGTACAGACAAAGTACAAATGAACAGTGTTGGATACAGTCTGCATGACCGGCAGGAAATGTCCTGCAGGTGCAGACAATGTAGCGGCCGGTAACGTAAGCCCGATTCAGACTTCCAGCTAGCTCTCGCGTCAAATCATGGGAAAATGCCAGTTTATTTTCACATAGAGTAGCTGTCACGTAACGTAATGGCACCACCAGTGACCGACAGAAACCTATAACCGACACTATTATTATTATCAAAATAATCCACAGCACAGTGTTGCCATATCAAGAAATCGGCATTCCATTTATTTTCTTGACTAAAAAACAAGTGTCGGTTATAGGTTCCTGTCGGTGACTGGTGCCACTACGCCGTTAGTAAACGGGAACAATTCCGTTTATAAACCATTTTTACCATCCTATTTATATTGTACAAATTCATAAAACAGCCCATTCGGAAATAACACATCTTTTTATCTCCATTAATCAATAAGACAGCCTATTGATTTAAAAATAAACCGGTTCCGAGCCCTGTTTGAAATACATATGTGAGGCAGGATAGGATGAAAGTGTTAAAAATACAAGTTGCAGTCGAGTTGCCGTCTGTACTGGCCCTTATGGTTTTGTACTGATTTTTGACAAGACGTTGACACTCCTTTATTTCTCATGCACCAATCAGCGTGAGGTATTTTCAAAGACGTATAAAGATATGATCAAAACCGTAACAAGTTTGGAAATCTGAATCGGTCACAATATGCGGACGGACGTAAATGTCGGTTTACACTCCTGCAAGGGACAGGAATGGCTGCGATATATGCAGTGTAAAGCCAGCATTATTTACGACGTACTTAGACTGGGAGGCCAAATTCGCACTCACATTTTGATTTTAAGATCCATTTGTTATTATTAGCCTGTGCGTCGCGCTCGTGCCAACACACGTGCAAACAAGTACGAGTGAAATACACGCAACAATGGTAACAAAATGACACTATTTAGATATCAAAATGTACGTTTGAGTTGGCTTCAAGAGTGGACGGAAATAGTATTATTTTATGCTCCTGCATATCCAGCAATATCTATAGCTGGACATTTATATGTAGCTATGATAAAATGGCGGTATCGGAACAGAATTAACGACCGGTCTGGCCTAGTGGGTAGTGACCCTGCCTATGAAGCCGACGGTCCTGGGTTTAAATCCCGGTAAGGGCATGTATTTTTGTGATGAGCACAGATATTTGTTCCTGGGTTATGGAGGTTTTCTATTTATTTAAGTATTTGTATATTATAAATATCGTTGTCTGAGTACCCACAACACAAGCCTTCTTGAGCTTGCTGTGGGACTTAGTCAATTTGTGTAAAAATGTCCCTGTAATATTTATTATTATTATTTATTGACCGGACAAAACCCTTTAGCTAAGGAGATACTTCTGCGGAAATGGCGCTGGATAGGACATGTTTTACGAAGGCCAAATGACCACCTAACCAAGCAAGAGCAGATTTGGAAAATTCCCGGAAAAAGAAGACAAGGTCACCAACGACACGTACCACCTGGAGGCGCACAGTGGAAAAGGCTGCTGCATCAGTTGTTGGCCTCGGCTGGGCGGGGCTGGAAGGCCGCGCTGGACCGTGAAAAATGGGAATCCCTTCTGAGAGTCGTATGTCCCTGATGAGGGATAACAGGGCACCATCACAAAATTACAGAGCCTTGAGCATCGCCGTCGAGTCGCTAGCCTATCGGTGTTCTATCGGATACATTTCGGGGAGTGTGCACAGGAACTGCACGATCTGATCCCACCTTCCCCTTTCCATCATCGCACGTCCAGGCGTGGGGAGCGAATGCACCCGCTCGTGGTACACATTCCATTTGTTCGCACTAAACGGTTTGCCTCCTCTTTTTTGTTACGGACGGCTAAAGAATGGAATGCGCTCCCGCCATCTGTATTCCCTGATAAATATGACCTCGGTCTCTTTAAAGCAAGAGTGAATAGGCTACTACTGAACCGGTGAGCTCCATCTTAGGCCCTGTCTTCACTTTCCATCAGGTGTGACTAGAGCCAATCGCCGATCAGTTTTTAATAAAATAAAAAAAAATCATCATCATCATCATTTATTATGAATTCAAGATGGTTCTAGCCAACTCTAGAACCATCTTGAATTCAAGCTAATTCTGCATGATATCGTCGTTTATGTCAAATTTCTTCTTTTGTTCATTGTTCTTCTTCTTTTTGTTCTTCATTCTTAGATCTACCTCCTTAAATCACCGAAATGTAGCGAGATGATTTATCCTCCAAGGAACCGCGGTGTGATGAATTTATATTCAGAGGTTTAGCCCGTTATTTTTGACCGACTTCCAAAAAATAAGGTAAAAATATGGTCCAATACGAGTCGACAACACATGTAAGCTCGTGTTATATAGGTTGTCAACTACTACAAGCTCTTAAAGGCTGCGGTAACCGCTCAAGGCATTAATCGTTACCACAATATTTTCCCACAATTTGATTTATACTAACCATAACTGTTATGCCCTTTCGTTTGAATTTTATCGAACTTTTTTTATGATTTAAGATTTAAGAGAAAAAAACAAATTTCATATATTTTTTTAAGAGCTCCTTAGGATCTGTTTTACAATAAGTCCTGAATAAGCTACTTGCCACTTATCTGCCGAATGAAGTCAGCTTTGACGTTTTACAATCTTCAAATATGCTTAAGTGGATATTGCAGGAAGTTTTATCTGGCAGTTAATTCATTTGTTAATTAGCTATCCAACACTTTACTTAGACTTTGCGAAACCGATCCTACGTTTTATAATCATTAAAAAATCAAAACAAACAAACGAAGGAGCATAGCTATAAAAATAAATATGTTATATAATGTTAATCACACAACACAGGCCCTCTTAAGCGTACTCTAGGTCTTACTCGATTTGTATAAGAATGTCCAATATTTATTTATTTAATATCCAAAGAGACAAATAGGGACTAAATGTGTATGAAGAATAGGTCACGTGACTTCGTATCCTTTCGTCTTAAGATCACAAAAAAGATTAGAATGACGCAACCGCTTGTACGAATTTGTTCAGTTACACGGTTCATATGATCAGCCCTTCTCTCAATCAAATCAATTAAAGCTAGTACACACATCCAGCAAACACCGTGGTTACACAACATTGTTAACTCAGCCCAAATACGGGCCTCTGCAAATACGCTTTGATGTGTTCACGCCTTTACATGTCAAATACAGTGGACTTTAAAACGATGGAGTAAAGTAAAAAATCGCTTGGCGTGGGTTGTGCATTGTAATTGAATGCATGGATTGAACAGCAATTTTGGATGGAGATTTATAGTTTGAGGCCGTTGTTTAAAGTTGTCTGATTTTCATTTTGTTGAGCGAGCGAGCGAATGTTTCTGTTTGAGCTAAAATGATTTATTTTATGATAACTTCCTGCTTCGCACAGCTTAACTGTGGAATGTACTGTCGGCTGCGGTATTTACGGATCGAGACGGAAAGAAAAAAGCGTTTTCCCATCTTAAAGGCTGACAACGCACTTACAACCCCTCTGGTGTCCATCGGCGACGATAGTCGCTTACCATAAGGCGGTTCGTTCAGTCCTTTTTTTGATATAGGAGGCTAACGAGCAGACGAATTGCCTGGTCAATTGCATGGTGGTGTTGGATATGTTTAAAGCTAAATGTATACATAATGTCAATGACCAAAAACAAAGCGCTTTGTTGCCCCACTGTTTCTGAGCTTTGCTGTGAAAAATGTTCTTCATTTCGACGGACGCCATTTATCAACTTTTGGAGCAATTATTAGCCATGGCTCAGTGAAGTCTCAGTATAATAGCTTGTTGATTTTTAAACTAAAAAGGAAGACTATACGCCACCCTAAAGCGTGTAACAAAATGGAAGGAGTGATGCTATTATTTCGATGAATGCTATTTTCAACTCTTGGAGCATTTAGTATGTATTTGTTAGGTGTTTCTGATAAAGCCTTCATACAATCTCAGGAAAATATCTTTTATAAGTAACTACTGTGAACTATAACATTCAGAACGCCATTTCAGAGCTAAATCCCTAAACGAGGTAAAAATGAGAAATAATTTCAACCTGCCATCCCTTTCCCCTGTCCTTGTCCTTTATTGAGAACTTCAGAAGTGGGATCTTCAGTTCTGTTATAATGACGATGGACGTTAATTGTTCTTCGCAGAGTTTTTTATTATTTGAGACAAGAATTTCTTAGTACTAAGTCTATTTTGTATTGAGAAATAAGTTGATGTCTAATTCAGGTATAATATTGAAAATGTTTTACTTGGGAATCTGTTGCATAATCAAAAAAATTAGGTATTATTAGGAACTCGGTAAAACATGTTACAAAATAACTTTTATTATTAAAAGGTTTCGCAAATCCAGGAAAATAAGAAAGGAACAGAAGATATAAAGATTTGGTAATCGCGCGGGTTTTAATGTTTTACCTCAATATGTCTGAAAGTATACTTTTGGTTAAAATTTTAAACTCCTTGGCTATATAATTAAAGGGCCTGTTGCACAATGCTATGCTATGCTAATGTTAGTAAAGTCCTGAATAAGCTACTAGCTACTTATCTGACGAATAAAGTCATGCATAGTAGACGTTTCACAATCTTCAAATGAGCTTAACTTGTAAATAACGTGCTAAGTTTTGCAGGACGTTTTATGGGACAGTTAATTTATTTTATAATTAGCTATCCAATACTTGGACATTGTGAAACAGGTCGTATATTATACTATTTTTATTTATTTAGTATGCAGAATATCGATGTACAAATAATTGAAAATAATTATTTATATCAGACTTTTTAACACACACTCAGAACCAAAGGAGATGATAGTCAAGCTGTAATAATATAAGTTGTAATTAGTGCTTTAGTAACACAGTCCAACCTCCAACACACTATTGCAAAAGCGGGCGCAGCGCCGAAATTTTTAAATGTTGTAAATAAGAGCCTCGGCAGAGAGAACCATTTCGTACCATTTGGCGTTGAAACTCTAGGTCCACGGAATCCCAGCGCGCACAAGTTTTTTGGAGCGTCTGGTTGACGTAACTGGTGACCGAATAGCTGGCGGCTTCCTCGCACAACGTATCGGTATTGTGATACCACGAGGGCCTAGATTTAGTAATCATCTATATATATCCTTTGTGTATATTATTATTGTAAAAATGAGTACTTACGTACGTAGTAACATATTACGGATTTGCTAAGGGTCTGCCCTCGCAAATAAAGTTTAGTGTACGAGTGATTTTTTTCATGGTATTTGCCCTTGTTTAAAACGAGTGAAAATTCGATATAAAACAGCAATGTTGCTATCCCCCTTTTAAGCCACGTGTTATTTGTTGAGTAACAGACCAAATACATATTCAAAGTAAATTTGCTTTTCCCTTAAGAGACTGTCAATACCTAAAGCGCGCACACTGTCTATTTGTATCGGATTAAATGAGATAGCACTGTCGCATGTTACTGGGCCTGGGCAAGGGAATAATAAGAAAAATATTTAAATGAAAAAAGTGGATTATTAGTGTAATATTTTACTCAACAGCGGTTTAGATATAAATGTTTTGAAATTGTGATTTTAATTGCAGACCCATAAGTCAAAACAATAAAGACATAGAACCGTTTAATTGTGATTTTAAGACCAATCTTTGCAATTATTTTCTATCGAGCCGATTTCGTTCAATCATGTATCGAGTACAACCACGGTCTTTGAAATATAATTAATATGAATATATATTTTTCTTACTTGACTAAAACAAATAGTCTTCCTTAAAAAACTGTTTAAGTAACATCAATTTCAAGGACATTGGGTGTTGACAGCCTCTTAAATTACTGTTATGATAACTGGAAATCATTAAGCCTCCAAAAAATATCGGAATTTTGTGATGTGATGTGATCCCATAATTACTTTAGGGAATTGTGCTGAATGAACGCAGCACTCGATCGACAGCCCGCCTGTTTCCGGCCGGGTGTCCCTGCACTACATCTACATGTCTGTTCTCCTCTACAAGACGTATTTCTCAACCAATTCTCGTGAAATTTTGTGAGCAGATTCTAGAATATTTTCTTTCTACTCGGCAACTGTAATGGTTGAATTAAGATTTCGTATACCAAACTGTAATTGCGTGAAAAGTACTTATGTATGTACGGGCTCCTAATTCAATTATAATAGTAATTTCGATACCTACGCTGTAGTCAACTAAAAAAAACTAACGAAAATACTAAACAAGGGACAGGCGGGTGGGGACTTTCGCGTGTTTATGTCTTTGGTACTACATTTATGTTTACTGAGATACTTACCAATTTTCATTAATTATTTAGATTTTATAGTAAAAAAAGTATTATTTCAGATGACTCGTAGAAAAAGTATTGAATACAATAGTGATATAATCTAGCTTTTCAATCTCGTGTCTTGCTTAGGCAGCTCAGCAAGCTTGGTTGCCAAAAACGCTACTCGACTGAAAAGCTCTCTATTTTTTCAAAATGGCTGTTCGATAGAGGTTCGCAAGAACTACAGCCTCACAGAGCCACTTAGTATAAATGCAAAAGTAACTCTGTCTCTCTGTCTGTAATGTTATCTCTTCACGTTTAAATTTAAACCACTGAACCGGTTAAGATGAAATTTAGTTTGAAATCCCGGAAAGGAAAAAGGATAGTTTTTATAAATCATCATCATTATTTGATGGAGACAAAGTTGTGGGTCTTTATATTTAACAAAAATAACAGGAAAATATACATTCCTTTTGTATACAAATCTGTTACAAAGTACAAACGCGTATAGAGCGCTAACGCTGTTACCATCATATCTCTCAAAGAACACATTTTATTTTACACGTTATTTCACATACCATATGGTTTATTTTGCATGATCACATTGAATTGAATAAGAGTTTGTTAAAATAATATTTGTTAATGTATTTACAAGGCTCATCAAGCGGAGTCATGGCGGTAATGTTTCTCAATTCTTTGTTCTCATGAATCGTTTGGAACAAGTAAATTGCTGCTAATAATTGGGCTTAAAAGAGGTGAAATGTACTGTAAAAATATGTATAATCTTATACCTTTAAACGAGCAATTCTTGTATATATATATATATATATATATATATATTTCCGGGATCTCGGAAACGGAAATTTGGTATATGGGGGTTTTTGGGGGTAAACAATCGATCTAGATTAGTCTTATGTTTGGGAAAACGCGTGTTTTCGAGTTTTCATGCGTTTTTCTTTCGACGCAGAATATGGTCGCTAATTTTGTGTTCCCGGCCACTGTCCGTCTGGTCCAGCGGGTTAAGACGCGGACTGCTAAACGAGTGTTACGGGTTCGAATCTCGCCCGGTGACTAACTTTTGTTTTTTTTTTATATGTTCAAGTTTATATATTTTTTTTTAATTTTTATTGTTTTAGACAAGTTTAATTTAGTAAAAAAATGTAGTTAAGATTATCACCTATACACCACCATATTACAATAAATAGTTCGTTAGTCGCCCAGGTACTAATATGTAATAAACAGCGACGTAATAAATAAAAACCGAGCTCTCAACACAATTATGCTTTTAAAAACGTTCCATATGACTGAAATAACTGACATATATTATATATGACAGATTCTAGCCATCGCATTCTAGTTTTTTGATAAAAATGTCCATTGTTCGTTATCATCATGCCAAAACGAGTTGTCATGAAATAAAACTTAGCTCAATTTATTTTTCACCGGAAAACCTATATTTTGAATTCATATTGTACTTGTACATTTCAAATTCGCTAAAACCGTGTTCGAAAAATGCTTAAAAATAAATAGAACAACAACGCATACAATATTTACGTACTGACCTAATATATTTTCCTATTATTTGCATTTGATTCGGTTTATAAGGGAATTTAAAAGGATAAATAATTATTTATAATATTTCTCCCACGCTTAATATAACATTTGTGTTATATTTGTTGAGGGATTGGATGCCAGCTTGGACCCTTAGACTCAGTCTAATGGCGCGCTGTACGAATCGTCGACGATCCCAAACTCACAAGCGGCATTAAACATTTACTCGTAAGTATAAGGAGAGACTTTGCCTCCTTGTGTGTGTTCTACCGCGTGTGTGTGTACAATGGGCTGTGCTCTGAAGAATTGTTTGACATGATGCCAACTGCCGCTTCCTATCACCGCACCGCTCGCCGGCGGCAGGGTATTCATTATCATACCCTAGAGCCTTAATGGTCGCGCACTGTGCGGTTTAAGAGGAAATTTCTCCCGCGGACGCTCCGGCTGTGGAATGAGCTCCCTGCCGAGGTTTTCCTGATGGTCTACAGTATTGGGTTCTCATAAAAGCAAGCGGGCCGTATTATTGTTTGCCACCGACGTAATATTTGAGGCTTACAGTAGTAATGGCAAAATAATTAAAAATCTGAATCGATGAAGTTAAATATATTTAAATCTAAATATTTTTCATTTGATATAGATGTGCTTTCTGTGCTATTTCAAAATAAATTACTTTGATTCAATATTAAATATTTGCTTTCAATTCACTGGATAGGAGGCCAATTTAATTGTTTTTTCAATTGATTTTGTTATAGAATATAATTATTTTTATTCGTAAATACAAACAACATAATTATAACAAAAACATAGAAAGAATAAAGGGCCAGTAAATGGCCTCATCTCAGCATGTGGCTGGTGGCTTCCAGCGCTGATCTTCCGATGAGACCATCAAGTGAGGAGAATCACGGAAGGTAACAGACAAGAAGAAGGAAGACATAAAATAACAGAGTAAACAAATAGTTAAAGTGGAAAAAGTTACACAGCAAGAAGATAGAACCTAACGAATAAATTAAATAAGGATTATTAAATAAATCAATCGGTCGGGTCGAACCATACCTTGGCTGAACATTACAGCTGCATACACAACAAACGCCAACAGTAGTTATGACCTTAGATTCTGTCTTGACACAATTCGCGTTACATCTCGTTAGGTACAAATAAGCGTATCATATCGATATCAAAAACATAATATATTTTAAAATTTGAATAGGTAAAGCCCGATATTAATTTGGCTGTGTATAATATTCAGCGGGTGTCTGCTTGAAATAATTTCACTGAAAATTTTGGTAATTGGAAATGAAAATGTTGACATTATTTTCATTGCAGTTTAAATATAGCATTATGGTTTTAAATTATGAAACAAATTCACACACAAGTTCCGTAGAGTCAAATAGGTTTATATAAAAAAATAACTGCTTATTTCTTTTTTAGAAACGTTTTAGATGTTACTGATACTTAGCTTATATAGATTTTGTATTTGCTTTGATGTTCGAATACAAGCATCATTCATTCATTCAATATACGACATCGTGCTTAGGATCCTTACTTTATCATTATTATATAGTATAGTCGCTCTATGAGATAACAGCAGCACGATTAATGCGGTTTCATTATGCTGCGGATGCGATTAATCGCACGACAAACGCCGCTATGAATTCAGGGAGCGACATATTGCTTCCTAAACTTGTAATGAAATGTTTATTGTAGTCGGGGTCTGACAATAATACTGTTTAATAATAGGTTTAATGAAAAACAAGATTTCTAATGCATTTATATAACATAGCAAGACGTTAGTGGCAGTGTGGGCAAGTTTTACGTACTTATTTTTTTATACTACGTCGGTTGCAAACAAGCATACGGCCCGCCTGACGGTAAGCAGTCTCCGTAGCCTATGTACGCCTGCAGCTCAAGAAAAGCTACATGCGCGTTACCGATCCTAACACTCTGCACCCTTGTTGAACTCTAGCAACCTTACTCACCGGCAGGAACACACAACACTATGAGTAGGGTTAGGGTCGGCAACGCGCATGTAACTCCTCTGGAGTTGCAGGCGTACATAGGCTACGGATACTGCTTACCATCGGGCGGGCCGTATGCTTGTTTGACACCGACGTAGTATAAAAAAAAATTGTAAGTACTACAACAAAAAATACAGGATCCAATAAAAAAAATCGATGCAGAGGTAGCCAACCGTTTTTATTGCACAGAGAGGAAACATTTTCTGAGTGTGAAAAACTAAATCTATGCAAAAATTCGATGCAATCTCGTTTGCCCTGTTAACAGTTAGTTGGTCGGTGTTTTATTTAAAAAACAAGTTTCGGAAACGAAAAATGTTACACTTCTGTATATGGCGCATTTTGTTACTGTATATTTTGTACCAAAGTAAATTATATCACGTTTATTCACGTCAAACAAACAAGTAAAACGTTTTAATTATTTATATAAGAATTCAAGCCTTGGCGACCCTCTACATCTCTAAGGATAATTTAATATATTTTTTATATTTTATCTCTGACACTTAGAGACTTATACATCTCTAAAGAATTTTAGTATTTTATGGTTTTATTTTTTTATCATAGTTTTTTTTTGTGTAATTTGACATTTAGAGACAGTATACATCTCTAATAAAGTATTTATTATTTCATAGATTCGATATTTGTAATTGTTTTTTTTTTTAATTTATTGTTTGTAAAAATGGACATGTAAAAGTGCCCCTGTGGCCTATTTGCTGAATAAATGTTTGATATTTGATATTTGAAATGCTTAAACGGGATACGATTATTTTTATTTTTTTTTATTTATAATTTTATTTAAAATTTGATTCAGGCAACAAGGCCGATATTACAAATACCTTACAGACTAACATACATATACATTTTATAAAATTATACTAAACACTATTTAGGCGACAAAACGGCGTGGCTCCGTTGAATCGGCTGCTCTTGTGTCGGATCCGGCAGTTTGCCCCGGAACCTCCGAAACACGAACTTCGGCCAGAAGTCGGCGCATTCGATGGTCCCCTGCAGCGGTCGCATTTATAATAGACTACCTACGTACGTATTCGTAAAATGACGAATGAAAGAAGAGTGCACGCAGCAGATATAAGAATGTTGTGGTGGAATGAGAATGATGTGCGGAGTGACGAGAAAGGATCGGATTAAGAATGAGTACGTACTCGTATAGTAAACACCCCTATGTTCGTGGCGCTCGGCTGCTTCGCTGTAAAAATAAATAAATAATAAGGACATTGTTACACAAATTGACTAGGTCTCACAGTAAGCTCATAAAGCTTGTGTTGAGGGTACCTAGACAACGATATATATAATATAATAAATAAATAAATAATAAATATTATAGGACATTATTACACAAATTGACTAAGTCTCACAGTAAGCTCATAAAGCTTGTGTTGAGGGTACCTAGACAACGATATATATAATATATAAATATTGATAAATACTTAAATACATAGAAAACACCCCTCAGGAACAAATATCCGTGCTCATCACACGAATAAATGCCCTTACCAGGATTTGAACCCGGGACCATCGGCTTCATAGGTAGGGTCACTACCCACTAAGCCAGACCGGTCGTCGAAAAATATTTTCCATAATGACAAAATTTAAGACGGGAAATGAGAACGTTGGTCGCCCACTATCCTCTTTACTGCCTGTCCTCCCAATAATCCATAATCTTACAACACAAGTTTAAATCATCACTATGTCTACCTACTATCTATACCGAAGAAAAGACGAATTCTTAATTTTAATTAATGTCGAAATTCTCGAAGATTCAGTGATCGTGTCATTCCGATCATTCCAAAATCTGAACCATCAAGAAGAGAAAGGTAATAAATACCAGCAATAACTAGCGATAATGGAGCTTACGACGTTGTGATAAGGTTCACGAGTCAGTCATTCGATCCCTATAGGTATTTTTATTGTAAGATTAATATTATTGATACCGCTTACCGATTACAGGCGAATGTTTGCTTCAAAGTGAAATTCGGATGACGATTCAGCTGCATTACTGTTGCGACATTACTGCTGCCTAGGGAATGCAAATCGGTTATAACCGTCTGGGATCGGAACCGGTTTTTTGGAAAAACTTTGAAATAAACATATATTTCGGTTTATTTTATACTCTAAATTTAGGACTCGGTTTTTAGATAACGACTTCATATTATTAGATTGCCCAATTAGAAAGGGAATAATTAACAAAGAACGAAAAAATACCGTTTTCGTTCTCATACAAAAAATACCGGTTTCCGATCCCTGATAACCGTAACCGAAATAATCAGGTTACCGGTTACGGTTATTTTCGGTTATTTATTTATGACTTAAATTCTATGAATGTTACTTCTTATAACTACAAAATCCAGATTTTGCTGTGACGCCTACGACTATAATTTATATGATTACCACGTCCAAGGTCATACTTTTTTTATTGCAAAAGGAAACAACCAGCATATATTTTACACATACAGTTTAACAAATTAAATTAATACAGCAGCCAGAACAGTTTTCAATTATAGGTAACACAATTATTGCTCTAAGAGAAATAACATTCACGTATTAAACAATTACCAATAGGCAATTATAAGCTAAAATGAAGATTATATATTTAGTGACAAAATTTATGAACAAGTTAATTAATGGCATTAACCATATAATACAACAACATAATACATATAAAACTTAAAATCTATATCTAGAAATAAATAAAACGAATCTTGAAATAAAGAATTAAAAACTATCCCCCTGCGGCATGGTGCCGTAGATGCTGGCAGCATTTCCTCGTTGTATCGCACCCACCCTCCCTCCCTCTACGATCACCGGTAGCGTCTGCTATTTTTTTGGCTAAATCCTTGAATAGTGTAGACGCATTCGGACCCCACGGGCCAAGGGTCTCGACGCCAAAAGGTACGAAATCGTATTCGGGGCCGAGACCCCTATATTTGATCTTTTTTAATTTTTCGGCCGCCTCTGCCGCCGCGCCGGCTTTTGCAGTTGTGCCGTGGAGATGAGACGGGGCTAGGGTGTGTACACATGTGGCGTCCCACACCAGCACCCGTTCCATCTTCCACGGAATTAGTTACATTCCGTCCGGTCTCTTACCATCGTCTCTTACAATACCAGCAGGCTCGAGAAGAGCTGGCACGTTCACGCTGGCAAGAGACCGGCGGAGAATATCGTTAAGCGCGCCGTGTCTAGAGAAGCGGCCGGCGCTCCTTATTAATGGCAACATTCAAGAATAAGAAAGAAGAAGCATTACACTTTTACTGTACCTATTTTGTGTGTTTTATTAAAAAACGAAGACTTATAGTAACATTTCCTAATACTGTCATCACAGGCCTTTACGTCTATTACAGACGATTTAAGCATTGCTGTTTAGAAAACGGGTTTGGTGACTGTGGAGGCCGATGCGTGAGCAGAGAAATTTTTGGCAGAGAAAGCTCATGCCACCTGAGGTTCCAGTCCCGATTTGCTTTCTGCGACACCTTCTGCTATCTAACGTAGTAAACCAGGCTTGGTCGCATAGCTTTCTCCCCTCCACAACACGCTTGCGCCTTCCATCACGGTCCTCAGCTAAAGTTTCCCAGGCATGGTGGTCGATTTCAAATGCTGACATGTCTCGCTTAACACAGTCTTTAAAGCGCAGCATCGGTCTTCCAACGTTCCTTTTAGCATACGCAACTGCACCAAGCAAGACACGTCGAGGTATTCTAGAGGATTCCATCCGGTGCACATGCCCCAGCCACCGCAAGCGTCTCTGTTTGAGAAGAGCGGCAAGACTGGGCAGCTGCGCTTTTTCAAGAACCCTCTGATTTCCTCAAAGGTTAACTGGAAGAGATCCCATACAGGGATAAGTTCGCCTTTGTTGTATTTAATTTACTCTGTAACTGTGTTTTTCGTGTTTTTATTTCTATGTACAATAAAGTATATACATACATACATACATTTGTCACTTTGTCCTGCCAAGTTATGCCTAAAATGTTGCGTAGACAGCGCATGTGAAAAGTGTTGAGCCGTCGCTCCTGTTTTGCATACGTCGTCCAGGTTTCTGCTCCGTACAAGAGTATACTTAGAACGCAAGTCTGGTATACTATCATCTTGGTTCTAACAGTGAGGCACAGCATAAATTTAGGCTAATACTGTACCTTTAGTCGAAAATAACCTTAATTGATTATAACCGATTATCGGTTATTTTTCGGGCATAACCGTAATCGAAACCGGTTATCGAATTTGGCCGTTTTTTGCATTCGCTACGTGCTGTAGTCTTGATGCCTTCACTGTATCTGTCATTTTCTTTGATTTTCGTTAAATAGGTGACAAAATACTACTTGGGGAGGTATAAAATAATCTAGGGGAGAGTGGGCTCATATTTAAAAAAAAAAGCGGCCAAGTGCGAGTCGGACTCGCCCATGAAGGGTTCCGTACCATTTATGACGTATTTAAAAAAACTACTCACTAGATCTGGTTCAAAACAATTTTCGTTGGAAGTTTGCATGGTAATGTATATCATATATTTTTTTTAGATTTTTCATTCTGTTATTTTAGAAGTTACGGGGGGGGGGGGGGGGACACACTTTTTACCACTTTGGAAGTGTCTCTCGCGCAAACTATTCAGTTTAGAAAAAAATGATATTAGAAACCTCAATATCATTTTTAAAGACCTATCCATAGATACCCCACACGTATGGGTTTGATGAAAAAAGATTTTTTGAGTTTTAGTTCTAAGTATGGGGAACCCCCAAAATTTATTGTTTTTTTTCTATTTTTGTGTAAACATCATAATGCGGTTCATAGAATACATCTACTTACCAAGTTTGAACAGTATAGCTTTTATAGTTTCGGAAAAAAGTGGCTGTGACAGAATCGGACAGACAGACGGACATGACGAATCTATAAGGGTTCCGTTTTTTGCCATTTGGCTACGGAACCCTAAAAAGAGCGTAGGTACTCCCAATTTTAATCTTAACAATGTAGGTACTTGCAACTCCTCTGCTGTGGCGGGTGACCATAGTTAGAAGCCGACAATTGCCCAATTAATTGCTGTTTATGTGCAATAAAGTGACATACAAACATACATACTTACAATTGCCCATCATTTCGCCAGCTCGTTTGCCTTCTATATCATATAATATGATTCGTTTTGACGAGTTTAATTATTGGCGGCTTTAAGAGTCCTTATTCCTACAGACGAGCGTATTTTGTAAAATGCTTCCTTTTTCATTCAAGATTACGACGTAACTATTAGTATTTATTCAAAAACTGATAACGTACTTAAATAATCGTTTCCTAAACTAGGGGCTCCAACAGTTCAAATTTTCATTTTCTCTTTTAAACCTCTTTTTTAATGAGGTTTTTTGGGAGTCTTTTCCAAATTTTGCAGTGAGATGTGGGGTTTCGGTTCTCAATTTTGCTATAAACAAGAATCATTTGGTACATGAATGACTACAATTTGATTCAACATATCTCGTACGAGGGGCTGGAATGATTAACAATCGAAGATTCATTTGAAAAAAATGATAAAATACCTTCCGAGTTTTCTTCATTTTTTTGGCGAAAACAGGGTTTTATTATATTTTATTTCCGCAAATTGTACGCATATTTTGCTTTAAAAATAATATTATAGCAAACTGTAACTTTATGTTAACCTATAAAAAAAAAATCGTAACTATGGGACCTACATTGCCGTAAATTTATATTTTTTTAAAACACGTATAAATCACGCAGCAGCGACGCCCCGCTCTCAGTCCGCGCGGAGCGCGCTTAGAGGACGGACCTGTGCTCGATTGTCAGGCATTCGTTGCGATCGTAATCAGCTACGGAGTTCCGAGAAGTGCTATATACCATAAAGTAAATATATATAGAGTAACAAACCCATAGTAGTCTCGATTAGTTCCAGAGAAAATCAAGAGATGTCACTCAGAGCACCATTTGGCCTACATCGGTATTTATTTTATTTCAAATCTCTCCAACTATCAACCAAACGTGTATAATTCCAATTGATTGGCATATTACAACAAAAAAACTTTTAAAAAGGCCATTTAAACATAATTAATCGATGCGGAAAAAAATCGATGTAATATCGCGAGATTTATTATAAGCGCCATCTAACGCGCCATTTGGCAGTTTAACTTCTTACCAGTGTACGAGATAGCTAGATTGTTTAAGGATAAGTATCAAAAGATGTCACTGTAGTTATCCTACATATAAAATATAAACTAAAAATATTTTATTCTTAGAAAAGTTACAATAATTATTTATATCGCTATATATAAATATTTATATACATAGAAAATATCCATGACTCGGGAACAAATATTTGTGATGAACACGCAAATAAATGTCCTTATCAGGATTCGAACCAGGAACCTTCTGCTTCGTAGGCAGAGTCACTACCGACTAGTTAGCCGTTGAAATAATATATTATTTTGAGTCGGATCGTATAATCCGCCATATTACATTATGGCTAGCCGTTATCAAAAACAGGGCCGTTTTGAAATACGGCGGTTCAACAATTAACCGTTTTGAATGCCGTTTTATTTTGTATGGTCATTGGTCACCCTACAATCTAAATAGTAGTACGATCATTGACATATATATCTAAGGACGGGCCTTACGTACAATAAGAATGGGGCCAGTACAGCGGTGTCACGCACACGAATTCCAGCCAATCGTGCAGTCTAACGCCGCAACGCGATTGGTTGATGAGTTCGCATCACGCGCGCGACTGGGCGCAACTAGTTGCGTTAGACTGCACGATTGGCTCGAATTCGAGAGTGACACCACTGAACTAGCGCCATTCTTAGTGCCCGTCCTTAGATATATATGTCAATGAGTACGATGCGATGCGGCTAAACGTGGGCCGCCTTATTGACGAACGTATCACAATGACAATCTGGCTAATCGTTGAACCGCCGCAATTCAAAACGACCCTGTTTTTGATAACAGCTAGCCGTAGTGTAATACGGCGGATTAAACAATCCGACTGCGATATGCGAAGATACACTTTTTTTATTCTTATACTATGTGTAGACGTGTAGAACACTACTAATATGCTAAGTAGATGTCCTATTATGGAAAAGGCTCATAACTAGAGATGTCACGAATAGTGGTTTAGGCCGAATACCGAATGTTCGGCCACACCGTAGACCGAAGCGCCGAATATTCGGTAAAAAATGTGTACTATTGTGAGATACATTTATTATTGAAACTGGTAGACTACTAAGGGATATGTTTGCTAAGATTGAAGTCTATACACACACTCTACTAATGAACAACTTTACTATGAAATTTGTCTTCCTTCGTAAGTAGATGTAAGTAATAGATAATCCTCTAAATAACTATCTCCATAGCAAATTTTACCTAAATCAGTTCAGTGGTTTTAGAGTTGGATGGAGATAATATTGGTTGTAGCAATTGAGTAGACATCATTGAGGGGGTAAACAAAAATAAAATAATTGACAAGTGTTTCTTTTTTATGAGGATTTATTACTATTAAAAAGATTTTCGTAGCTTGTGTCTGTATCCATTGAGGCAGGTATAAAAATTGTTACCATTTTTACCTCAAAATATTTTAATTGGGTAATGAGATGCATTGACCATATCTCATCTCATTGTCTTGCCCCATACTATACTGTTACTTCTAGTAGCTAGAGACTGGTTCCTGAAATAAGAAAATATATTTGTTAAAAAGTTCTATAACAATCCTTATAGATACAGTTTTCCTAACCTGCATGTTGACTTGACAAGAATAAGTCTACAACAGACAGTCATAGAACTTGGGCAACCAACATCAACACTGAACAGACCATTCGAAAACATTCTTGAATGTCCTTCTTTATAAAATTGGAAGCATTCTCATATAGATTATGTTATTCACAACAATGCGTGCCTTGACTCGTATTGTCATGTTATTAAAGGTTAGATTTGACAAATATGTGCGTCACCTTTTTAAAGAGAAGGATGCAAGACTGTATTTTTTTGCGTCGACTGTACCTAGGGCAGTAAAGTAAGAATTGTCTCAGATCAGATGTAATTGAAGTGATGTAATGGAAACATGTAGTAAATAGTATGGAGGCCACAGAGATAAAAATAGATGACAACACCATTGAGTATGTAACAGAATATATATATTTAGGTCAACTAATATCCAACCATGACTCAACAACAAAGGAAATAGACAGAAGAATTGGAAACGCGTGGAAGAGATACTGGTCTCTTAAAGAGGTCATGAAAAATAGTCAAACAAGTATGCACATCAAAAGAAAACTCTTCAATACATGCATTCTACCAATTTTCACATACGGCTGCCAGACATGGGCACTCACCAAAGCACAATGTAAAAGGTTGAGTATAACTCAGAGAGCCATGGAAAGAAGCATCTTAAAGAGAAGAAGAATTGACAAAATAAGTAACAAGGATTTAAGAGACAAAACAGGATTTACTGATGTGACATACAAAACAAAACAACTGAAATGGAAGTGGGCTGGACATACTATTAGAGGAGGAGATAAATGGAGCAAAATTGTAACACTATGGCATCCTAGAGGACATAAAAGAAACAGAGGTAGGCAATTTAAAAGATGGTCCGATGAAATAGAAGACATGGCTGGAAGGACTAAAATATGGACCAGATTAGTGCAAAATAAGGAAGAGTGGAGAAGATTGGGGGAGGCCTTTGCCCAAAGGCACACAGAATCGGTTATCGTAGATTAAGGAAAAACTATAGATACAGTATAAAAAAATGTATTTCTGATATGAGGCTATAAATATAAATATAATGGAAACATGTGATCTGAGGCTTTCTTATTGACTTCTCGAGGTGTGTATATTATTATCTGTTTGATGGAGCTGGAAAGCGGTAGCTTAGTTTAGCGCAGCATGCCGAAAAATGACGCTTTCGCACTATTAATATTTTCAAAATAAGTGTGTTTAAATTTAGTAATTTGGTTTGTCTAATGTGTCAATTGAATCATTTTGAATTATGTCAAATGTTGAATTCACTGCAATTTTAAATTTCAAAACTTCTAAAATAACGACTTGTGTTTTTCATTTTAAACCATAGATAGTAAAATTAGATTTGAATAATACAATAAAAAAAGTCTATCTTTTAAAATGAAATACTTGACTCTTTTTTTATACATACAAAATAAATTCTAAATACTATTATCTATTGGTTTTTTGTATACGAATAGCTAGATTTATTTTGACGTTCATAGATTCATTTCGGTGAAGAAAAACATCGTGAGGAAACCGGACTAATCCCAATAAGGCCTAGTTTACCCTCTGGGTTGAAAGGTCAGATACCAGTCGCTTTCGTAAAAACCAGTGCCTACGCCAATTCTGGGGATTATTTGTCAAGCGGACCCCAGGCTCCCATGAGCCGTGGCATAAATGCCGGAACAACGCGAGGAAGGAGATCACAATATAGATTCATATATATTGACATGAATGTTATTTGTAATGCAATCGTATGTTGTGTAATAAATAAATCTGAATCTAAACAACAGGAATTCCATTTACTTTTCTGAAACGCCCAAATCAAGTTTGACAAAAAATACTTAAGAGTATCACTCTGGTTTTAACATATACAACATACTTACATATTCGTGCGCATGATCGTTTTCAGTTCAGATTGACAGGAAGTAAAAATAAAGTTATTAAGAGTAGGTATTGAATTGTTTCAGTACCTAGTTACACAAATTAACGACTTACCTTAAGTGATAATCCATTCGCATGCAATTTTCATCACTGATTCCCAAACCGGAACTTCATTTCAATAGCTTTAGCTTTACTTTAGTTGAATTCACTATTTTGTGCCTGCAAGACAAAGTCGCAAGTGACGTTCAGTATGTATCTAATCAAATTTCTACATTTAGAATCAAATCAAAAATCAAAGAAAGATTTATTCAAAAACATTACATTACAAATTGGATTGGAACAGTGACAACTTATTTTGAGTGTTGCCATTTAAATTTCTTTGTCTCCCTAAAAATAACTTCACGATTGTGCTTGTCTAGTGCATGTGTGTTCAGTTAGAATAAAATAAAGCATAATATATTGTATAAAAATACAATAAAATATAATATGCTTCAATTTTAAATATATTTTTTTAAGAAACAACTTGACAACTTTACCCTGAAGTAGGGGAGTGTTTTAAAATGTCTTGTGCCGTAGAGAGGAACGTTATGAAAGTACAATTTGGGTAACAATAATTTCGTACTTCAATGAAAGCAGGCGACGTTGCCAGCCTGCCAAATCGCAACGACGGTGACCGTGAAGCTAATGACCTGACAACATCGCATCCTAAAGTTCGAATCGTACGTACTTATGTTTTTAAGTTTGTCAAATTATTCACAACGTGAGTACCTACATACGAGTTGAATGCTTCCTCGGGCAAAAATCACAACAAAAAGTTGTACCTCAAACAACTATTATTCATCTTTAAGTGGCTTATTCCAGAAATATTTAGGACTTGAAGTTAAAATCTACTTTACTCAACTTTGACATCAATGTACACGGGGGTGGATTACATCGCTAAAATTTTCACCAATTTTAGTAATTTAAGGCGCTACGCGCCGTTTGTTGTCGAAAAACTGTTAACTTCTGGAGCCCATTTCTTCTAAATGGGTCAACAAAAAATTATGAAAAAAAGTATATATGAATGATCATTTTATGTACAACATGACTGATAGTGATGCGCTTTAGCGCGCGCAACACGGTGTTTTGAGGTCTATTATAAGTTATAACGAAAGTAATGTAATGTAAGTACCCCACGTATGTTTGAGATATTTTTTAGTTTAGAAGTTTTACGTACTTCCATCCTTTCATAATAATGTTCCTTTTCTAAACAAAAAATAATTGATTTAACATAAGCTACCTATTACGTTGTATGTATACGTTGTATGTATACCTATTACGTTGTATGTAGTACCTCTTATAACATTTAGTAAATTGCCTATCCACAATGAGTTTTTCTACCCACCACCCCAACGCCTAAAGTCCCGAAGTCCTGCGTATGCTGCTGCTCAAACTCTAAATGGTTTCAATGTGACTGAAGCCTGGAAAACTGAATGGACCACTGCTTCTGCTGGCTCTCACGTAGAAACCATAGACCCGACTTCTAAACCATTAGGATTCAACCTCCCCCGGAGATTGTGGTGCCGCTTTAATAGACTGAGAACGGGTCACGGTCGCTGCAATTACTTTCTGCATAAATGGGGGTGGAAGGACTCTGCAATGTGCGAGTGTGACGAAGAAGTCCAGACTATGGAGCATATAATTCAGCGATGCCCTCTGCACTCATACTCGGGACCACCAGAGGACCTGCTGCGCCTAACACCCGACGCAATTGCGTGGCTGAACGCTCTGGATATTGACATTTAATTTTAATTGTAATGTAATTTTTATTCTGTGATATTTATGTAACTACCTATTTTTTGTATAAGCCATACGATTAAATAAATAAATTTAGTAAATATTTAGTAGTGTAAAGCGGTGGTGGCCGAGTGGATCTGACATCTGACATTCAATCACGAGGTTGCAAACGAGGGTTCAAATCCTGGCTCGTGCCAATGTGTTTTCGGAACAAACAATGCAATGTGGTACGGAATATTATTTGATATTTACCACGAGCTTTTCGGTGAAGGAAAACATCGTGAGGAAACCTGCATGCATCCGTGAAGAATTTCAAAGATGTATGTGAAGATTGTGAGGACTATAGCCTCTCGCGCATGAGAGGAGGCATGTGCTCAGAAGTGGGACGTATATAGGACGTATGAATTATTATTATCTTTTGTTGCGAATGCAACTTATTATTGTATAATATCAATGCAGTAGCTAAACGCAGCCGTCGGGCTCGGCTAGTATTCGGAGGCTTTTCAAACGCACCAATAGGAGCGCTCCACATATTTTCTAACGCGGCTAATTAGAAGCATCTAAATTTAAACCACTTTTTGTACTGATCATATAGTGCAAATAACTCTTTCATCATCCTCCATACTATCAACATCCACTTTCTACATTTAACCGTTTTGGCAAGAACCCTTGTAAACCAGTACCTTTTGGAAGATTATACTTCACTTCATTATAAATCGAAGTTTTAGTTAAGTCGTCGAGATCCTGACCTGCACGGCGGCTACATCTTTATTTATCTTTCATCTTAGGCTAGGTTTTTATAATATGAATATAAAAGTAAAATAAAAAAGCTATACAAAAATAATACAACATACTATAAAAAAACCACCCACGAAAAACCACGGCTTTTTATAAACATATTATTAAAAAAACCTAACCTAGGGTGCCTCCAATAGCGGTGCACCCTAAGCTGCCACAGAGAAAGGAACCGACGTACAATACGTGTCCAAGAACTCCAAGATTACCGCCTTCTGAATCTGACCCTTGATCCAGCCAGCCAGCGAGTCTCTCTAGATGTTGGTCGAGCTACGAGCGTAGCGTTACAAAAACGTTGGTAGCGAATGTGTTATATGATGCAATGCAAACTACTGTCCATGAGTAGATTAAACAGCCACGGTGCCGCTTCACATCCTTGCCTAAAACTCTTTTTTTATGCTAAACCACTCCACTGTCCGTTTACTCTCACACAACCACTGAAATAGAGCGGTTCAAAATACAATGGACTGAAAGGCTTTTTTATAGGCAACTGAGTGACTAAAAATAAATATTAAATCGGAAAATAATTACCTACTCATTTATTTATTTCTCTTATGTGTAACTTTAAACATCTAAAGTTATACAATAATATTAAATCACGCAACGATGCATTTATACTAAGTTTTAGCTATAAATGTTGAATACCTCTAATTTTTGTGTTTCGAATCGTTTTTATAAATGTGGGCCTCTCAGTAGGATGATAAAATCTAGTCAATTAAGTGGATTTCTGCAAAATATCATTATTTTTTGCAATATATGCAAATAGTTTTTGAATAAAACGATACAATAACCGATTTCCCGTTCATTTTGTTATTTAATAAAAATATTCGAATTTTATTCGAATATCTCGTCAGTAAAAATCGAATATTCGAATACTTGAAAGTTTCGAATATCATTGTGACTCGCGCGCGCAACATGGTGTTTCGAACAAATAAACGGCCGCGCGCGCCCCCACATTGTAGGCTGAAATTTGGCTACCATTGATATAGATACAAAGTTGTTATTTTCAATTTTATTTTATTGAAATAGATTTTGCCTAGCATTGTTATGATAACGTTTAAATTTGGGACAATTTTGCAAAAACAAAAAAATTATATGATTCAAGAACTACAAAAAAATACAGTAATATCCTCGCAGATGGTTATATTACTATTATGGAATTATTTGTGAGTTTTTTACATACTTCATATTTCCGTAACGAGTGTACACACAAATAGGCGTATAGCGCCACCCGCGCGCCTCTTTTGAGCTGCTTCTTATTCCTTGAACATCGTTGCGTGCGATCGTCAGTACTCAGTAGAGGGGTAGCACTTGGACAGAGCTCTTAGCTCTGCTCCAAAGCCCCGACGCTCAAGGGCATTGGGCCGACTATCGTCTTAACACGATTCAAGTTATCTAAAGTGATGGCTGTATGTTGCGTATATTTATGGTATTTATTCAATCATTAGTGGCTTAAATTGGAACATATCGCTTTCGGAAAATAAGAACGTAAGATGGTGATTGGTGATGACCATAGATATAAGAAGGTGATGACAATCATGCGAGTCATGCGACGGTAATGACTCTTTTATGGACGGTGAAGATACTGCATGTATGGTGAAACCTTTTTAATTGGAGTGGTTTCAAACTTTAATGAATATTATAAATAACATGTTTTTTTTGTATTCGCATACAAATAATTAATTATAATTCCGATAATAATAAATAATATGGCGGAGCGGAGATAAGAGCAGAATAGCATTGGTTGATTCCCCACATCTTCGCTCTGCTCCTCTTCAGTGGACAAGCATTCCTCACCAGGGAGTGGCAGAGGGAGGGAAGCAGCTGCACCCATTATAGTAGCAATATTTAGACACTTCTACATATTGCTGCGTCCATGTCAAATTCTACATATAATGTATGCCCCCTACGGCGTCTGCCCCCCCCTCCCCCCCGGCCTCCGTTGAGGTCAACTTGCACCCCTACCCCCCCTGTTCACGGGCTAGCAGTGCTTAAATAAAAAATTAAGTAATTCAGACTAAAGTCCCCTGTTAGTTGAGGCCCTTTTCAGATTTAAGAAATTTAAATCAAAGTTGCTATCTGGCAGGGCGCGGACAAAGCCACGTGCGGCCGAGCGTTCCCATGTGTGTGTGGTCACTGGTCACGCACACAGATACCCGACGCGCGCTCGCGCCGTTGCGTCGCTTCGCCTCACCGCAATATAGCTCGTGCTCATTCTCATGATATGATTCTAACTTCTTGACTCGCCACACGTTTATTTTGATTCAATACTTATCCCGCTACTATTTGTGGCTGTGCTATTCTTTAACTAGACTTTTACCGATCAGTAATTATTTCGGCTTGATTTGTTTACCTACTGGACCTTACCGGGTTATCTAACCGTACCTCTTGAAGTTTGTATCACCTATAATAAGTGTCCATGTAATGTAATCCCATCCGCCAACCGTCCGATAAGGAACTTCGTTGCAAAAAGTCGTTCCAACGTCCAACAAACTTATACTAGATTAAGTAAGGCGTGTGAAGCGCTTTAGGTACTCTATGTAGTTATAGACCCCGGCATGCACTTAATAACATAGTTATGGTGTCTACTGATACATAATTATATAGACAAAGATATGAGACATTACGAAACTTGCCTCGCGACGTTGTCAGCTTGCTCAGCTTTGAAGGCATTCTATTGAGCTGGCAACAACGCGAGCACTGCGAGCAGTCTTCTACATTATTTTCTGGAGACTATCCAGGAAACCTCTCCAAGTCGAAACTTTAAATTATTTTCCAAATTTCGTGGTTTGAATAAAAAAAAATTTTTTATAACCAAAGATAAAAAAGTTTAGCGGACAAAACTGCCCGTAAAAAATTATGAAATCGGTTTCCATTTAGGCGCTTCATTGTTGATCTTTTTGCAACCGAAATGCACTCTTTATGAGGGGCTTATTTTTCTCAAGTTTAACGACCCATTGAGCACGTGATAATAGACCAAAATAGAAAAAAAAATGCTCTCTAAGAATCTAAATTTAGATGAACGCGGTTATCGGTTATGAGAATCGAATTGAATTAACAAGGTCTTATGATAATATCCATAACACTGGAGAAATCTTTTGTACAAAACAAACCTTATTGCTTCGTTTTAGAGTTCACATTTGATTGAAAAAACCAATTGAAATGTGCGTCACACTAATCAATTAATTTGTAGCTGGACCACGTTTATTATCAGTCTAACATAATTGTTTTAGATAAATCAGTTATAAAAATACTAACAGTGTTTTTAATGGGAAGCAATGCTCATATTATCGCGGAGGCTCGTCGAGTGAAAGTGTTTTTGAAAAGTGAGTTTTGAGTGTTAGATTCTGTTGGTAATCCTAGTTATGCGCTACCTAAATCGTTACCAATTATTTCAGGATCAAGTAGTGAAAGTCTCAAACATGGCGTCTCCTTGTAATAAATACCCTGAATGGATCAAATCCAATGACCCGTTCTTTGCTATGGTTCCCAAAAAATGTCTGGATAAAATGATCTGGCTAATAAGGACGTTACCATCTACCGCACCGACAAATTTAGACGGGGAACCTATTTCTATTTTAGAGGTATGATTTGTTTTATACTAACCTAGCTATCTTTAAATCTAGCCTTTGTATTCTTCTCCACTGATTTTAATTTTCCATTGTAGTTTTTCCTGACTATGGATGAGGAAGACTTTTTGGTAGCGATAAAGCATTGCCCCAGGTGTACCAACAGTATTCTGGCTAACGCACGGGATCAGCACTTGGAAAGGACAACAAATAGGTTGGCAAACATGGCTAACCAAGATGAGACTTTAGAAATAGGCTTGTTATTTAATTCTAATCTTTCTTAAAGTTAACGAGGGCTTAGTGAATCAAATTTAAAAATAAGTGAACAAATAAAAATTTATTTTTAAACCCACGCATTAAAAATATTCGAGTTATTATCTAGGAAAAATCTGAAAGCGTTATGTCATGGAATTGCTTTTCAGTACAATAAAAAATTGCTTAAACTACTTATGTTTACTTTCACTTATTCTGTTCCCAATTATCTACAACATTAAACTTCAACAAATAGAAAAAAAAACAATAACAGCGGGAAAAATGACGAAAATAGTTAACATGTATCTTAAACTTAAATCTAGAAGCTTAGAATAACTTACTTCTAAACAAAAACTTGGCCTTAATCTCCGAAAATTTAACTTTTCGAAATCACTTGAGAACTTATTCACTCATCATCATCCTTAGGAGGATCACACTTGGCTCCAGCCTTTTTCAAAATCTTCATCATTTCATCGTCTTTTTTCTCGTAAGCTAACTGATACGCTGTCTTTTTTGCGTAGGTCTTGGCTTCTAAGTTGGTTTTTCGTTGTCCACATATCCATCTTGCAAGCTTATAATTTTTCTGCCAGACACACAAGTGCAGTGGAGTAAAACCGCCGCATCCTTCTTGGCCGTTGATGTCGGCTCCCAAATCCACAACAGTTTCCATCATTTCTTTCGCATACTTTTCTTCGTACTTAACGATTGTGTGAGTACACTGCTCACCGTTGTAGTTTTTAATTGCTAAAATCGTTGGAATTTCATCATCCAGGCATCTTGCGACTCTATCAAGAAGACTTGGCAAGGCGGTTCGACATACCTCGTGAAAGTAAGTTTCTCCCAAATGATTCCTGACGCTTAACATTTCACACAGTTTGTTGGATTCCATCTTGATTTTCTCGAGCAGCTATCTTGTACTATCCCAGAAAAATCGGCGACACGAATAATGCAATGAGTAAGGAAGGGGAGTCTTTATACGAGCCACTTATCAGGAACATTAACATTAGGTCAACCCCTTAGGTCAACCCGTTATTACACGACGTATTTCCCCAATAATGTTTTCCTGTCTGTCGATTGTTTATCGTATGATAATTGAAACAACCTTGAATTTAACATATCTACTTTATAATCGGGAATTTCGGGAGTTTGTCGGCACATATACATATCCGATGTAGTGTTCCCTTTTATTCTTTAAATTGTTAGAGTGTGTGTGCACACATACCTTCCCCGTCTTGTTTTGTCTTCGGCAAAAGATATTCTATGATGTTGTAGAGAAACATATACTGTTCTGGCGTTACGACACTTGAGTGCCTCATCTCGCGAATTTTTAGTACCGTGTTCTGGAGTGAAATTGTATTCTCTTTATTAAGTTGATCTATTGCGTAATCTATAGAACAAAAACTTCCGGTCCGGCCAACCCCCGCCGAGCAGTGGACAACAATCGGTCCGGGTTTGCGATGATCATAAAGCTCTGCTTCCTCTACTAACTTTCTTTGATGCTCATTTACCTCGGTCAGAAGCGTAACAAACTCTTCCAGGTGAGTTGGAACACCGTAGTTAGGCCAATTGACGTACCAAAAGTGCGTTATAATTCTCGAATCCTGACATGTGATATCAGTAAGCCGAAGTCGGGTTGTTACGAAACCGAACTCCTCTTTGATTTCAATTGTCTCTATGACGTAGCGCCCAAAAATAAGTTTGAAACCCTCCTCTTGGACCCAATATTCGAAGCAAATGTCACCTTCATCTGTTTCGGTCAATGACACGATTGTATGAACATCCTCCTGCCAGATGAGTTTCCAGAAATCGCCAGCCGTGATCTCTTTGGGAGCCTGAGAGCAGATAAATTTACTCGGTTCTTCGTATCCATCCACGAAATTTGCGTGGATGTAAGTTGAATCACTGTCGCGATTTGTTACTATGATAGCCGAAGGGTCGCTGTTTGAATGATTGTGGATTTGACTTCCATGCGAAGTCAATATTACGCGGGAATGATCCCAACATGGGATGTCGTACCAACGATTCTTATGTGAATTTTCTTTCTTAGAAAAGTTGTCAGTGGTACCTTTGAGAGAGATGGTTGCCAATTGTTTGAACTCCTGGAAGACGAGGTCCTTGAAATTTGGCTGGTTAACTTTCTTCAAAAATGCGTTGATAGTTAGTGTCTCGAAGCAGTAGTTTGTGGTAGTAGCCATTGTGGTCACGCTTGGTTTAATTTTTAACTTGTTAATTAACTGTTTAAAGAACACAAGAATAGTTATCACAAGAGCGAAATTGGAAGTGAAACCATCCCCATTCCGCAAGCCTTTATAGCTCGCCAAATCGAATAATTTTGGTTCACTTCCACGAAAAGTTCATTATCTATAATGAATTTGGCTGTCGGTAGGCACGCGACTGAATACTAAAATACTAACTAAAGCGAATATAAGTTAAGGGGTAGTACTATCGATAACACAAGAGTCAAATGTTAAATACACAATCTTATTTTGATATATAAGTATTTATTAACTAATATTATTCTACATCCCAAATCTGTTCATTTTATTTTCAGAGTTTTTATTATTAACACCTGAACGGTATTTTTTGTAAAATAAAATAAAAACAGTCACTTGTTACAAGATTCGCATAGAAACAAAGTTCAATATCTCTTTACTGGCTTATCGCAGCGTTTCAAAAATTCAGTGAGGTCATTATCGTGCGCAAACTAACATACGAAATTTCATAAAAATTTGAGCTGCAATCCTACAGGAGACAGCTTCGCCTTAACAAAGAGGACTGGTGTTGGTGATATTGCCATGAGTTCAGAGTGTATCATTAGTTCATAAAACAATCGGAATTCCCAGAATCGTTTTACCGAAGAAAAATATGAAGATATCACAGTAGGTTTCAACGATAAGAGATTCATTCCACGAAAGTACTAAACGAATCTTTGCAATATTCCAGTTAATATACCTATATATAATGTATGGCGTTGACGTTACATTTTTCACGTAACACGTATAAAGAGAATTGGTCATACGGTATAAGGTGGCCCATACAACAATGGAATTTAATGTTATCAGTACAGTTAGTAACAGTGGGAATTATTTAATTAAAACATATATACGTCATTAAACCACATACACCCGATATTAAAATGTTGCGGTTTATGGAGGATAACCCTATATATGAATGCCATAATAAGAGTTGATATCAGCCCATGGAAATTCATACTAATTTCAGAATATCCCTATTTAAGGCGCCTTTGTGTGACTAAACCATTAGTCGTCGTTCAATATTTAACGACTGAAGACTATAACAACTATATATTTTATTTATTCAAATTATTTTTGACAACCACTATGGGTACCGAGTTTAAGGACCTGAAACACTCCGATTTTGTTGCGTTGATGGCACGCAGCGATCGCGAAGAAATAATTGCGGAAGAGCATCGGCAAATACTGAAAAAAGAAATTGAAGGATCTTTTGAAGCCAGCGAAAGTAACCCAGGTTTGAACCGATTTCCTCACAGTGTTTGCTTCGATCACTCTCGAGTGATCCTGCCTACAGAGAGAAAGCGGGGTAACTACATAAACGCAAACTATGTAGATGGCTTCGAATCTCCAAAAAGATACGTCCTTGCGGAAGCCCCTAAACAGCAGACGTGTTACGATTGGTATAGATTATTATGGATGGAGCAGGTCCAGATAGTTGTCATGCTCTGCAAAAAAAGAGAAGACGGAAAGAATAAATGTTATCCTTACTGGAGTGAGGTGGAGCAGCAATCAGTCAAGTTCCAAAAATTCGAAGTAACTACGACCAAAGTTGAGCGGTTCTCCACCTACTTGAAAACTACGCTGCATATCACAGACGGAACAGAAGCCACCCAGAAAGTGACGCACTTCAATTTTATTGCTTGGCCAGATCACGGTGTGCCCTCAGATACAGCAGAGTTTTTACGTTTCGTGTTGGAAGTGAGACGATCTCAAGAAGAGCTTTACGTGGAGTCGCTAATTGATGGACATCGTCATTCCCAGGCACCTCCAATGGTCATCCACTGCAACGCGGGACTGGGAAGAACCCCTTGCTTCTGTGTGGTGGACATAAGCATTGCTAAATTTGAAGTCGAACAAAAAGTTTCCATAGGATCAATAGTTTATTACATACGTAAGCAAAGACACCATAGTTTATTTAACGTTTCTCAATATCTGTTTTGTTACGAAGCCCTTAAATTGTACGTTGATTCAGTAGAAGTGAAAAAATCCCCTAGAACATCTCCTATTCAAAAGGCCGTTTCGTTTTTTAGACAATTGAGTAATTTAGTCAGGTAAATAGTCAGTTAAGCTGTCATTAAGATTAGTTAAGTTGTCCATAAAACTGCTGTGTCATGATCTCTTTGTTCAAAATATTATGTTATAATACTTAGTTTAGTTATATGATAAATAAAGTTGTATTTCAAATGTATTACCGAAGTACTTGTTTCATTCCAATAAGGCAAAAATTTATTTATGGCTCGATATGTCATAACGGGAAGTTCAGAACATTACTAACTTAATGTAATTTTTACCTACCTATCAGGACTTAGATAGAAGACCATGTTAGACATTTTGCATAACAACTAACGCAAATAATTGGACTAAGATTAACGCTCTTATCGCTGCCAATTTCAACATAATATTACTTTTTATCAATAAGAGGTGTCATGACCTTAATTAACATATCACTGAACTAAGTCAATTGTTTGTTTTATCTACAAATTAGTTACAACTTCTAAGAACTTTATTCTTTTAGAATCAGCTTTGAGAATCTCATTGGATCGATTATAAGGCGACAGTCCATTTTGTTAGAACGACTAGAAGTAAAAAACTCACTAATAGTTTTTTTGGAAACTGAAAATAGCACAAATATACTTAATCACTGAAATATATATATAACTTAATCGTAATGGTTAGCTAAACATTCCCATTTCTAATCTCCCTCCATCATGATAACATACTTCAACACTTGGTAACAAAATGCGTATTGCTCAAAGGAGCAAACACTTGAGTGTCGCTGGCTTCTGATTTTCAGTACAGTTTGCGGAAGCGAAACTGTTTTTTCATTGTTAAACTGAGCCAAGGCATTGTCTATAGCACAGAAGGTTCCCGTCCTCTCGATTCCTGTAGAACAATGTACAATGATAGGTCCCGGCTGAAGCGTGTTTTCATCCACAGCTTTCTTCTTCAACTCTGCTTGTTTCAAATTCACCTCGGATATTAGGGCCAAAAACTCTGTGATCTGGTTAGTGTTGTTCATATCAGACCAGCCGGTGTACCAAAAGTGAAATATTTCTCGCGCTGTACCGGTAGTTATGTCTATTAGCTGCAACCGCGTTTTAATGAAATTGAGCTGTTCTTCAATCTGAAGGGTTCGTATAACATACCTTCCGAAGGCTACCTCGTATGCCTCATCATAGACCCAGTATCCGTAGCAAATTTCCCGAAATCCATCATGGGTGTCAGTTAACATGACAATTATCTGAGAGTTTTGTTCAAATATCATCTTCCACCAATCTCCAGCCGTTCGCTGCATGGGTCCCTGGGCCGCGATGAATTTCTTCTCTTCCTCGAAGCCGTCAACGAAATTTGCGTGAATGTAAGTTGAAGAGCTGTCCCTTGGCGTAATAATTATGCGAGATGCCTTCCAATCTCCATAATCATGTGTGATATTCCCATGCGAGCTGATGACCACACGGGAATGGTCCCAGCACGGGATATAAGGGAACCGATTCTTTGGGAGATTTCCACTCCTAGAGAAAGCAATCGCTGTACCTTGTGGAAGAACCGCAACTATTTTTTCGTATTCTTGCTTGATGATGTCCCAGAAGTCCTTCCGGTTGGTCAACTCTAAGAATTCGTCGACCTTCAGCACTTTGAAGCCTTCGTTTTCCATTGCAAGGAAAGTAGGTTACTTGTTCACAGTTTAATAATAGGGACCTACTGTCAGCGCTCTTGCAGCAGAGACAATAATAAAATATTTGTTTAGATGGCGCTTTTTATTAAGTAAACACGAGTATCATAAATATCGATTTTAATAGAGATATGTTAGAGTTTTGACGTTTGCAAATTTTGATGAAAGGATTACGAGCCGAACAGTATTAATTATGATAATTAGTGATAATCTTTAGTAGGCAATCAAACAACGTCACGTTGAGCATCTCTAGCATGCTACATAGCCTTAGTCTAGACAGTTAAAGGATTAAAACAATATATGATAAACTAAATAATATATATCGCCGATTAAACATTCGACTCTATAAGCTTATCAACGCCTACGTGCGTGAATCAGCGTTAGGTTCGTGATTCCGGAAGTAATTTAGCGGTTTCTCACTCCAGACGGTGTGGCGCCGTTTTTTGATTTGCTGAATCATGCTAATTCGTCTAAGAATGTTAACCTGAGGTTTTATAACATTTTTGAGTTTATAATACTTGGAGCGAAATACTCTAAAAATATACCCAACTCGAGAATCATTCTAAACATGCATGAATTGATTATCCGATGAGATCTCAGCATGATGTTTTCGGTGTATGCAGTCGTAAAACTTGTATAGTTTTTTAATTATTTCTTAGAACTGTTGTGACAAAAATATAACTCGGAAATAATAGTATATTGTATGACTGGGGATGAAACAAAACGATTTCGGACAAGGGTGAAGTTACCTACCTGGGCGAAATGAGGACTTGCATCATCCGTTGTCTAAAATCATGTTTCATCCCGTGTCACACACTATATTTTTCTATCCGGTCGAAAAGCGTCAACTTCCGGCCCGTTCCGCTAATTGGCTTCGCTTCGGCCGACGATTACATGCGATCTGAGACATTTATTACTTTACTGCCTTAGGTGTGTAATATACTATTGAAATAAACAAAAGATACTCCGATAGGATCGAAAGAAAGAAAGAAAGAAAGAAAGAAGCACAGAACTTTCCAGTATCTTGTTCTTATATTTATAAAAATACATTACATGCCTTTTCAGCATCAGCAACGCGATCTATTAGAGGCTCTTCATAATTGCCATATAAATAAAATATATATATATATATAACAACCCGTATTACAACTCATGGCCATCACGGAACCCCTATTACTGCAACCTTACCAAAAAGGGACCCAAATACTGACTAATCAGTTAAAATCAACTGAATAATTAATTAATCTCCCGTCATTTTATCGGTCTGATCGTAAATTCCATAATCGTGAGTATTGAGTGTAGACAAATTTTTCTATAAAAGTCTCATCTAGGCTGAGTCAGTCGTCATTTGTCATCAGAGGTGTTCTGATCGTTAGTCCACTTTACAAATCTAAAAGTCAGACTCAAATCATGGTGCCAGTGTTCAAAACTTACCATCGTGCGGACTTTATCGAGCTGATGGGAGGAAAAAACCTGGGCGTCATCCAGCGGGAGCATCAAGAAATTCTTCAGCAAAACATTATTGGGACTTTCGAAGAAGCGTCAGAGACCTCCAATTCTAAATACCGCAGGTACTCAGATAAAGCTTGCTTTGATCACAGCCGCGTAATTCTGCCGAACGGAATGAACGAAGGAAATTTCATCAACGCAAACTATGTGGATGGTTTCGAGTCCAGGAGAAAGTACATCTGTACTGAGGGCCCGCTTCTCTCCACCAGTTACAATTTCTGGCGCATGGTCTATCTCCATCAGACCCAAATAATTGTGATGTTGTGCTCAAAAGAAGAAGACGGTAAAAACAAGTGCGACGCTTATTGGAGTGAAATTGAAGGAGCTTCGATAAAATGCAATCACTTAATCATCACTACCACTAAAATCCAACACCATCCTGGGTATGTAAAGACGACCCTTCTTCTTACTGGAGCCTCCACCCTAGAAGTCCAACACTTTCGCTTCACCCAGTGGCCTGATTACGGAGTTCCTGCTGATACACAAGCCTTCGTTAGATTCCTAATGGCCGTCAGATTGGCCCACGAAAAAATAGTGCAACGCTTGGTCTGGAAGAATAACGGCTATCACTATTTTTCTCCAATTGTCGTGCACTGTAGCGCAGGACTTGGCCGAACTGGAGCCTTCTGTGTTGCAGATATCTCTATCTCAAGATTTAATATGACAGGTACAATTTCTCTGGGTTCTGCTCTTTTCCAACTTCGCCAACAAAGACATAACACTCTTAACAGTTTAGAACAGTACTTCTTTTGCTATAGAGCTATTCTATTTTACGTGTATTATGCAGTAAAGTGCGGGCATAAGACCGTGGATATGTTAACCATAATTAGTAATAATGATTAGTAAGCATCACTGTAATAGTCGAATGACGAATGTGTGTCTAAATGCCTGACTCAACGTTTTTGCGGGCAAACATACGTATATAGATACGTTCAAAAACGTCATTATGTCAGGTTATGAATACAGTAATATTTAGTCACGTAATATCAGGTTATCAATACTGTAACTTTTCTTTTTTGTACTCTAAATAGTTTAAGCGACATCAGCTTTCACAGCATGATCTTCAAAATTGTAAATATTCCGCTTACTATCGTTTAGTTTTTTAGTAAAAATCATTTTGGACTATGTCTTTATTGAAACAAGAAGTTGTTTTTGGTTTAGTACTTAGAAACAAACAATTCACGTACAAAAACTAAAAATGTATAAAACGAGAAGCGCCACTAAGTAATTCAGTAGCGCACTCATTAATATGCTAACTAATTCTTCATAAATTAATAAAAGGCTTTATCTAAAGTTGATCAAATGTTCACCGTGCATAATTAAGCAATAATACTTGGAAAGAACATAAAATATGTTTATCTTACAAGCTGATGCCTATGTTGATAACTTTATCGTTGTATAATTGCTATTTAATAATCAATTTATCTTATCAATCGGTCATAAAACCAAACCAAATAGTTTTACGGCCTATTAAAGTATTTATTAGGCACGTGCTGAACTGATAATCACTCATCGACGTCCAAGCCCTTCATTAAACGTCATGGTGTGCACAGTATTGTTTTCAAACACAAATGACGTAATTGGGAGCAAATATGTTTGTTATAAAAACAAGGAAAATTAGAAAATTTTGGTCATTCTCTGCTGAGCAAGTCCGAAGTAAACATCATTAGAGTAATATGTGTTCAAAGGTGTCTCATATTCTCAACTACGAGGACTTTATAAAACTTGCCGATGAAAGTGACTTTGAAAAAACCATCAAACAAGAGCACGACCAAATTCTCAGCTCGCCAGTAAATGGGGCCTTCACAGAAGCTCGAAGGTTAAACAACTTGACTCTGAACAGATATATAAATCCAACCTGTTTTGACCATTCAAGAGTGATCCTGCCAGTGGAAAAAAAGCGGGGAAATTATATCAACGCTAACTATGTGGACGGCTATGACCAGGCGAAGAAATTTATCTGCATGGAGGCTCCAATGCATCACACCATGTATGATCTGTGGCGCACCGTCTGGATGCACCACTCCCGGACAATCGTCATGCTTTGCGAAAGGACAATCTTTAACCAAGAAAAGGACAATGCGTACTGGCCTCACTTGGAGGGATTCCTAAAAATTGAAAAGTTTACAGTACAAACAAAAAACATTGAAGTTCGGCCCAATTACGTCAAAACAACCCTAGAAGTGACTGACGGGACCGAGGCAAAGCAAGAAGTATCGCACTTTATGTTCACAACGTGGCCTAACTCGGATTTGCCGGCTAGCGCGCAGGACTTTTTGGACTTCATTCTGACTGTAAGACGTCATCACGAAGAAATCAAGGCGAAATTAACCCTGGATAACGTAAAGTTCTCTGACCCTCCAATAGTGGTGCATTCTGAAAGAGGTAATGGTAGGACAGGTGCTTTCTGTGCTCTGGACATTGAGATATCCCGGTTTAACAAAACGGGGATCATTTCTTTAGCATCCACAGTGTCCCAAATTAGGAATCAAAGGTACGGTGCGGTTTCTAATTTTACTTATTACCTTTTCTGTTATCGCGTTATGGCATACTATGTTAAGGTGTTTGGGCAACCAGTGGATAAATTACAGAAACTAACTGTTATATTTTCTATGCCTTTATTCAAAAAATGGGCTTGTTCAAATTTTTTCAGTACGTACAGTAGTCCCTAGTCAAAAAATGAAGTTGTTTATACACGCAAAAAACTGAATGTTATTAAATAAAGTTTGATATATAATAAGTAATAATGTAATCACGAATTAGTAGTTATAAATAATAATATTGTTGTTTTAAAAAATAAATTCATAATAATTATTATTCAAAAGTTAAAGTTTAAATTTTAAATGCAAAAAAAGTAATATTTCAAACGTTAAAATTTAACATTTTACTTTCTAATAAGTAGTAATATTATTTCAAACTCTAAAAAGTATGATTTTGTTTTTTCCGTGTTAAGTAAAAACCATTGTGAGTTCATTTTTTCGACTCAGAAGTTAAGCATAGAAGTAGGGTATTTATAATCTTAAAATTAAGTAGCTGGGAAGCACATACGCTTGAATTGTACAATTATATTATAAGTAATCGTATTTTAAATTAAATTACATTTAACTCGTACAAGTGTGTCATTTATCAACAAGGAAAACTATTTTGGAATTCCCGTCCGAGTCCCATTTTCCTTATCACGCTCGTGTAAATATGGAATATTCAAACACATCACACAGCAACAGTTCATTATCATTAGCTGCCTACTTTTGGAATTAACTTACATATCCATTACCGCGGGCTTTAATTATTCCCAACTGTTTCCTTCAAGGTTTGAATATCTTCCACAAATGTATTAAGAGTATCCCTTCGGCTGTTTTTTGGCTTCCGCCAGCAAAACATGTTCCAAAACTTTATAACAAAACGCATACTGTTCCGGGCGAAAAACACTGGAATGTCTTTGGCTCCTGATCTTTACCACAATTTGAGGTATCGAAACCCTGCTCTCCTTATCAAGCTGTGCTAAGGCGTTATCTATGGCACAATAGGTTCCCGTCAAACCTGCTCCTGTAGAGCAATGGATCACTATAGGTCCTGGAGTTCGGGAATTACTCTCCGTTTCCATCATCAGTCTGAACTGTTCTCGGTTCACTTCGCTCCGGAGATCCAGGAACTCTTCCAGACCGGTAGGAATGGTGTTGTCCGGCCAGTCGGTGAACCAAAAATTGGTTATCTCTTTTGAGGTTTCGGTGGTTCTGTTGGTGATCAGCAGTCGGGTTTTGGTAAAACTCTGTTCTTCAGATATTTCAAGGGTTTTCACGACGTATCTTCCGATGATAGTCTCAGAACCCTGGGGTTTCACCCAAAGGTCATAGGTTTTCTGGTTATCTTTGTTCAAGTCCGTCAGCGACACAACAACACGGGAATTTTGTTCCCAAATTAGCTTTATAAAAGTTTCCCACGTGTTTTCCATCGGGGTTTGGGTGCAGATGTACTTGTTGATGGCCTCGAATCCGTCGACGTAGTTGGCGTGGATGTACGTCGACGCGTTCCTCTCAGATGTTATCACTATTCGCGAAGAGTCCCAATCGTCCTCATCAAAAACTAAACTTTCACGGTTGTTTACGATCACTCGCGAATGATCCCAACACGGAATGTCAATGTACCTATTTTTTTCCGAGTTTTCTTCTCTTGAAAAATTAGCGGTTGTGCCTCGAAGAGGAACTCCCATCACTTGGTTGTGTTCTCGGCGGACGAGCTTGCAGAAATTACGGTGACTTGTCATCTCCAGCAGCTCACTAGCGCTGAGGTTTTTGAAGCAGGTGTTTCCCATCTCAAAGGATCGAAGATTGAAGACTTGATCTTACGGCTGTTTGATTTGAAATGAAGTCAAGCTCGTCCAACTCGATGTTTATAGAGTCTGCATAAATGTTTAGGGAAACACTCTGACCTCATCTTCGCACTTATTCATAGCTAGTTCTCCAAAATAATAAACCAGCCGGTGGTATTAGAGGAAAAATACTAGGCCTTATATTTTTGCACGTCATTATTCTGAAAAACAATTATATAATCCTTACAGGGCATAAATGTTAGTGTCAATTGTATCAGAATGAAGTAACACACGTGGTGAATAAATTATTCATTCATAACATCCTCAAGGAAGTCCTCAATCTTCAGCATACTTTGATACTTTCTGATGACGTAATTGGAGGACAAATGGGGGAAGTTCAAAGTAGAAACCGCGATCTCAAGTAAAACTATTCTTATGGGATGGCAATAGTATACTGACTAGTATAAGTTCATAATTATAATTCATTTCTCAAAAAGCTATATAATTTGAATTTAATTCATCATTAATCTTTTATCGATATCGTTATTGTTGATGATAAGGCCGCGATATAAATTCAAATAATAAATAAATATACAAATAATATATATTTATATATTTATTTATACAATATATGAATAAATATATCGGTAAAAGCAAAGTCTCTAAATTTCGACTTTGAGCGGTTTACTGGTATGGGCCGGGCCTCTACAAACTTCATTAATAATTAAATGCGATTTGCGTAACATGTTTGCATTGCGGCAGATGATTTGCACATCGCTTTGGGCGAGTGGGACGTCGCGGATTACACGTACTACGTATAAGTAAATAAATAAGAAATAAATATTATAGGACATCATTTTACACAAATTGACTAAGTCCCACAGTAAGCAGTACTTAAGCTCAATAAGGCTTGTGTTGAGGTTACTTAGACAACGATATATATATATTATATAAATATTTATAAATACTTAAATACATAGAAAACACCCGTACCCATACGTTTGTTGGCCTAAGTAGTTTAAAATGAATTCGGCGACCGCATTAGGTGAACAACAAAGTGTAATTTGCAGCTTTAAGTGCAACTAATTCAACCGATCGGTCAAATTCCGCACAAATCGCACGCAATTTATCGGTGAGGTTTGTAGAGGCCTTGAAAATTTTCACTAATATGTATTGTCTTTTAAAAACGTTAAATATTTTGTTCCCATTATCTAAACTCCAAATGAAATTATGTTAATATTAGTCAAATAAAATCTATGTATAACGTTAATTATGTATTTATTTATAAGTATCAACCAATACCAACCTGATTACGTCATTACCTACAATTATACATATGCCTGCCTACATATTGTACATCACGTAAATAGGTAAAATAATAATAAATATTATAATTTTTATTTTTAATAATATTAAAATGACGAAATAAATTTAAAATATATTTCTAAGTCCCGTGTTTAAATTCAATTCAAATTTAAACGAAAAAAAGACACTTTGGAATTTGTGAGGATTGATAGAAATTAAACTGGCAATACTATATCGTTGACCTGCACTGCAAAGGGCCTACCGCGAACCACATTCAACGTGTTACCTCTCTGTCACATTTACGTGCGAAGTTACAAGTGCGATAGAGAGGCAACACGTCAAACGTGGTTCGCGGTAGGTCCTCTCCTCTGTTTCGGAACGGAACAGTACTGTAGTGTCTGTGGTTTCGGTATGCGACTCCTGCGTATGCGCTCTTTGTTATTCGTTACTTTTTATTCATTGTTTTGTTTTTTGTTATTTGACTTCGGCATTCTCTACGGACTTACGATTGCTCCACGAAACGGATTTGTTTTACAAGGGATAACGACAACAAGGCACACTGAACGGACAAAGAAACACAAAAAACATGGCTCCTACCCGGCGCTGTCAATACATAAATTGCCTAAATACAAGCGGAACTCATTCATTATTCCGTTTTCCTGTAAAGGATACAAATCGTCTACGAACATGGATAAACAATTCAGGTATGTTTTGTTTTATTTACTTAATTAAGTACAAAAATATTTCTATAACTGTATACAAGTCATCAATTTCATGTTCCAAGTTTTTTTTTATTTTAACTGGTTAAAATGTTCTTGTTGTAGGGGATTGATTTTGTTTTTTGTTAATGCATCCACCCAAGATATCGTTTTTACTAAAAATTACATTGATTCATGTGAATAACCTAGTACTAAATTGACAAAATGCGTAGGTACAAACTACCGTAAAACTACCCAACTCTAGGCCAATAGTTCAAATATACATAGTCCACAAGTCCAATACATAACTGAGTATCAATACCAACATTATTTTATGGCTTGTCTGGGTTTTTGTTCTGAAAATATGACTTGGCACTACCTACAGACATAAATAATACCACTGAACTAGCACCATTCTTGGGCACTAAGGTAAGGCCAGTCTGTAACTACCTACTATTAATGAGATGTTATATTTAGGGTAGTAATGGTAAATATTGGATAACCTAGGTATGTGATTGGAGTACCTATGACTTAAATCAGTTTGGGTTTTCTTTAGTATGATGGGGCCTACATACACTTCCAACATATATACATACACATTACATAGATTTCCATGACCAATTGCCTCCCGGGCGAAAACTCCTATAGTGGTTAATGGCTATGTATAATAACCCTTGTGCACGTCAGCTGCCGCTCCATTGGTGGTTGAGGAATGGCAGCCACCGAAACACGTAAAAAAATATTGTCATCGCCTCACTTTTGATACTTTATTTATTTAATCTTTATTGCACAATACATGAAGGTACAAATGGCGGACTTAATGCCTTAAGGCATTCTCTACCAGTCAACCAATGGGCTAAACCAGAAAGATTAAGTAGGTGCAGTGTCTTTTAAATTAAATGACCGAGACTATATATGAATATAAACTATAATTTGATAAACTTACACATATACTTAATACAAATAAACATACATATATTAATACATACATAATTATACCAAGTGTGAAAGTTTGTCAAGGAAATACTCGTGCAACATGCGCTTGAATGTGAATTTGGTCTGCGCTTGTCTGATAGAGAGTGGGAGAATGTTCCAAAGTGTGATTGCCTGGACAGTGAAAGAATTGGACATGAAACCCGTTCGGTGTTGGGGGACAATGAGCTTAAGACTACGGGAAGAGTGAAGATCTGTGCCTGGACATGGGGTAACAAATTTAAATTTCGAACAGAGATAATCTGGGGCAGACGGGTCTAAACAAGATTGAGTAGAGAGTACAATAGAATATGAAGGGACCTATGCTCTCGAATAGGGAGCCAATTAAGTTAATACTTTGTCAGATGATAGTTCAGGTGCTATTGTTAATTAAAGAAATCGTTTAAAAAAACCCAGTAGTTATCACTGGTAACTAGTGGGAATAACCCATTTGCATTATATGTAGAAAACGAGCTTAGTGGTCAAAAACCGAGAAACAAAAATAAGGTCTTTTAAGTTCATTTTGGCTTTGCAGCTCAGGATCTGAGCTATCACTAGCTAGGGGATGAGCTGCTAAGCTCTCAGTTCGCTATGTATTAAAAAATAACACTGTATAGCAGCACAGGATCTGGTAGCAGCTCTTAGTTCGCTATGTATTAAAAAAACGCTGTATAGCAGCACAGGATCTGGTAGCAGCTCTCAGTTCCCTATGTATTAAAAAAACGCTGTATAGCAGCACAGGATCTGGTAGCAGCTCTCAGTTCCCTATGTATTAAAAAAACACTGTATATTCATATTAATTTTAACTGGTATACAATTTCACGGACGTAAACAACGGAACAAAATGGCTAAGAGCAGGAGAGAGATGGCAAAGGTAGTCTCCGACGTCCGTTAGGGCATGGAAAATGAAAAAGAAGATAGAAGATTCAATTTCAGCTTTGATGTATGAATATCATAAATAAATTCAAACAATTATTGTTTTCAGGCAACATAAAACTCACAACATTGACACCCGACGAATTAAAGAACCGATATCTTTGTGAAGTGCATTTTGATCCATGCTACAAAAATCAAAATGATCAACAAAGAAGATTGGTTGGTACAGCAATTCCAAGACGTCACAACTCTGAAGATGATGCCATTGAGATTGTGAGCTCAGTATCCATACGCGATCAACAATTGAAAGGTAAAACATGTACATGCATACTAATTCATAATTAATATTATAAATGCGAAATTGTGTCAGTTTGTGTATTTGTTACCTCTTCATGCTAAAACGACTGCACGGATTTGGTTAAAATTTGGTATAGAGATAGTTTGAGTCATGGGGAAGGATATAGGATAGATTTATTCCGAAAATCGTCTCATAAGAGGGTTTAAAGCAGGGTGGAAATATGTTCAGCCAAGGTATGGTTGGATCGGACCGATACAGTGTTAGTACATAATGCTTGATTTATATAAAATATAATCCTTATTTAATTTAGTTGTTAGGAAAGTATGTTCTTGCTGTGTAACTTTTTCCTATTTAACCATTTGTTCACTCTATGTTATTTGACTTTCTTCTTCTTGTCTGTTACCTCCCATGATTCTTCTCACTTAATGGTCTCATCGGAAGATCAGCGATGGAAGCCTCCAGCAACATGCTGAGATGAGGTCATTTCGTGGCACTTTATACTTTCTGTTATTGTTATATTATGTAATGTCTTGTTTGTGTTTAAGTAATTCTATTCTATTTTATTCTAAAAGTTAGAGGGGCACATATTTTGGTTGTTGAAGACCCTTATTTGTTTTAAAAGACCTATCCAACGATGCCCGACACCTATCAGTTCAGTTCAGCAGAAGAAAATAAAATTGTAAAATCAGGGTTTTTTTTACCACAATAAAAGATTTATTTATTTTTATTTTATTTTTATTTTATGGATATAAACGAAAAAATAAAATAAAAACAAAAATTGTTTTCTCAATGTAACTTTTTTCTATTCGTAGACTGTAATTATTGAATTAAGATTGCGTATACCAAACTATAATTGGGTACTTTTCATGTATGGAGCCCCTACATAAAGGTAACAGACAAGCAGAAGAAAGTCAAATAATATAGAGTGAACAAATGGTTAAATAGGAAAAAGTTACACAACAAGAACATACTTTCCTAACGACTAAATTAAAGAAGGATTATATTTTATATAAATCAAGCATTATGTACCTACATAACACTGTATCGGTCCGATCCAACCATACCTTGGCTGTACATTACAACTGCATATGCAACTAGCACCAACGGTAGCTTTTGTTGCATAGGTCAAAAATATGAATAAATTGTAAAATTAAAGGTTATTAAATACTTTAAATGAAAACTACAGCGAACATGATGGGTCCAGCCATTTTTGAGTTATTGCAAAAGTTTTCTCATCTTAGTAAAAAGACGTAGAAAGCGCTGCGAAGGTACTCCCTTATGCTTGTAATGTAACATGATACATGAACCCTACCTACACTGAGCATGGCCCGACATGCTCTTGGCCGATTTTTATTTAAAGGAACTTTTTCGTTTTTTATATTTGTATCGAAATATTATTTCTCAATTCCAAATCTAATTTCAGAAACTGCAGTTGAAGTGACACCTGATACATCACCACAAAAATTAAAGGTGTTGACCCCAAGAAATGTGTATGGAAAACGAGCGTTGCAAGTATTACACGATCAAGAAGCGGGAAGCTCATCAACTTCGTCACAATTTGAACAAGAGATGAACATGCCAAGCCCGAAAAAAATTAAGCGTGAAAAATCTTGCATGGAGGAGGAGTGCCGTAAGAGAAAAAGATTACTTCACGCTGCTCAAATCGCATTAAAAAATAACAAGGCCCAAATTAAGAGACTTAAAGCGAAACTGGCACCTGAAAACATATTAAAAAAAAAGATGTTCCCGAACACTTCTTCCAAGCTCATCGCCACGATGCAAATACGAAAAAACAATCGTAAGTGGACGAAGGAGGAGAGGCGGTTTTCTTTGGCGCTATTTTATAAATCGCCTGCCGCCTATATATTTTTAAGGGATCAAGGAGTTGTGCTACCTGCTGTGTCAAGCATCAAGCGGTGGTTGTCGGAGTCCGATTGTTTACCGGGAGTAGCAAAAGATACTTTTTCGCAAATACAGAAAAAATTTGAAGATGCCACTCTCATGGAAAAAGCCTGTGTATTGACTTTTGATGAAATGTCTATTATGACATGTTTAGAATATAACAAAAAATTTGATTTTATTGAGGGATTTGAGGACTTTGGCAGAGGAGAGAGATCCCAAAATGTGGCGAAATACGCACTAGTGTTTCTGGCAAGAGGTATATATTCTAACTGGAAAATACCACTATGCTACTTCTTGTCTCATTCCAACGTGAAGTCTCAGAAGTTGCAAACTTTGATTAAAGTGGTAATTAACAAGCTTTTTGAAGCAGGATTGTTACCAAAAGCAACAGTCTGCGATCAAGTCAGCACCAACCAAAGTGCTTTAAAAGGCCTTGGTGTATCAAAGAACATTCCATTTTTCTATGTTAGCGGTCGCAAACTGTTTGCAATTTTTGATGCACCACATTGCATTAAAAACTTAAGGAACAACTGGCTGTGTAACAATTATATATATGGAAATAAGGAAGTTTCATTCAAGGACGTAATTGCAGCATATGATATCGATAAAAAAAATAAAAGCCGGACGCTACTAAAAATTACGCCGAGCCATTTAAGCCCTAACTCATTCCAAAAAATGAAGGTAAAATTAGCTACACAAATATTTTCCCATTCAGTTGGCGCAGCGATCAACACAGCAATACAAACAGGAGAACTGTCAAGCCCTACTGCTGCGAACACAGCCCAGTTTATTGTTCAGATAAACGACTTGTTTGACGCTCTCAACAGCAAAACTAAATTTGACAAGAATCCAAAGAAATGTGGATTAACAAAAGATAACGCTGCGAGGCAAGCGTTAGAAAATGGTCTCAGAATTCTACAAGACTTAAAAAAAATTGTTGTTAAAGGAAATCTAAAAAAGAACACTACGCCTCCTTGTTTCGAGGGCTTACAGCAAAGCATTAATGGCATAATACTATTGTACACAGAAGAAAACACCGAAGGTGTACAGTACTTGTTAACAAACAGGTTAAATCAGGATGTGTTAGAAAATTTATTTTCAACATATAGACTAAAGGGCGGGAACAATAAAAATCCAAGCGCTCGAATGTTAAGGTCAGTCTTTCGTAGCTATTTAACTGAAATGCTAGTACGGCTACCGGGTCATCAAAATTGCGAGCAGACAGATGTATCAAATTGTGACCTATCTGACAATAGACAGAACCTCACCAAGGAGCCGGAGCCCGAGCCTCGGTATTCGGATTCCGAGGAGACGCCCGAGCCTACAGCAAGTGTAGTGCCCCGCAGCGCGGCCCTGCAGCAAGTGGAGACGGCTCCGACGCCCTGCACATCTCGCGCAGCCGCCCGCGCCGATAGCACAGGGACTCCGACTCTCGAACAATGCTCTGTCACTTATTTCGCAGGATATATAGCAAAAAAATGTTTCGACAACTTTAAGTGTAACAAATGCTTGAAGTCGATGACTAAAAATGTCGATTTAAGTGATAAAAAACAATTATTTATACTAGAGAAAACCTATGGGCTCGCTGAAAACACAACATTAAAATGCCCAAGTGTCAATTTTTACCAAGTCATTGACGTTTGTCTAACAAATTATGAGGACCAATTTAATATTATAAAACATAAATTAAATGTATTAAAAAACATGACTAATCATTTAATATGTATTTTGAAAATAGATCACGCTACCGCATATAATATATACTGTACAGAGCATTTGAAATACAGTGTAGAAAAATTAATTGAAACAAAAATCAATTATTACTGCAAATCACAAAAAAGAAACATGATTCAAAATCAACAAAAGCTTAGGTTGTTACAAAATAAATAAAATAAGTAGTTGTCATGCTTGTTGTTTTATTTCCCTAGGCATTTGAAATACCTAGTATGTACTATATATGAATAATCATACGTAATACATATAATGTATGAAGCAGGTACAGTGCTGATGATACCAGTGGTACATGCACTTTCTTACGCCAGTAGGCAATGTCTAAAGTGTATTCCCATTTGTGGGAAGGATCCATTCCCATCTGTGACCGCCTCGGTTTTTTCCTGTCATTGTTTTGACAGTTGCTATTTGAACAGTTAATCGACATTTGTATAATAATAAGGACAGGAAGAAACCGGGGCGGTCACAGGTGAGAAGGATTCATTCTCATTTGTCCCCGCCAGCAACAATGTGAATGGATTCTTCCCATTTGTGCCCGGTGGGGACATGTATTGTGGGAACAGATGAGAATACACCATGTCTAATTCTTTTACCGTGGCCGTGTGGCCGTGGTGGGTGGTAGCAGGCGCAAAATTATTATGACATTTTTATTTTCAGCAGGTCAAATCACTTAGGTAAGACTTGACTATGTAGCGTAGGTATAATATTACCAGCAGAGTTTAATTTTCAGAAAGTATATTAGAACCCGTTTTTGACTACGCTATTTCTCTGTACCCTGCCTCTTCTCCACACCTGTATTGCCTAATATAAGTGCCCTAATTCAGTACACCGCCCTATACGAAAAATAGTTCATAAATTATACATATAGGTACTAAAGATCCGCCATCCCTGTCCTAACGTCATTCAAGTAACGTGACAGTGGTCCAACCAATGGAATGTTGTAAGTAATTAATTACATGCGGACTAATATCGTAAGTATGCATTACTACCACCAAGTTGTTGCTATCGGTAACATGGGAATTAGTTTTTCATCTGTTACCACTGGGAACAACTAAGATATTTTTTTATCGAATCCATTGAATGGGGTTGGCTGGCCCATAGGTTTTACCGGCCAGTCCTACGAATAGTGTCAAATTCTTGTTTTTAGGGTTCCGTACCCAAAGGGTCAAAAGGGACCCTATTACCGAGACTCCGCTGTCCGTCCGTCCGTCCGTCTGTAACCAGGCTGTATCTCATGAATCGTGATAGTTAGCCAGTTGAAATTTCTACAGATTATGTATTTCTGTTGCCGCTATAACAACAAATACTAAAAACAGAATAAAATAAATATCTCTTTCCAATCACCGAAGTTAAGCAACGTCGGGCGGGGTCAATACTTGGATGGGTGACCGTTTTTTATAGATAATGGTACGGAACCCTTCCAGTACGAGTCTGACTTGCACTTGGCCGGTTTTCTTTTTTCTATTGAAATTTTACCGCCTGGATATCCTTTAAGCCAAATCTAATAGAACAAAACTAGAATTAGGCTACCGCGACATAATTTCATTATTATTTCGCGGTAAACCCGTTCATATTATTAAATAGACAAAACCTATGCTACCTATGTTTGTTGCCAACTGCATTGGTTGACCACACTTAGCCGGCAATGTATCTAAAACCGCTTGTGATTTGCCATAGGGCGAGAGGCCTTTAGAGGTTATTACATTTAATCTTCAGCGTGACACTTTCTACTAGCTTGTTGCGTAGATTCTTAGCATCAGAGAAATGTTAATATATTTTTCTCTGTCCCTCTCACCAGAAAAATCTAAAAAATTGTATATGTGATAACTATTTATCAAACAGCTATCTTCGGCAAATAATTAACCTATACAAGGATCCCGGTGGATTCACCTCACACGAAGTCGTGGTCGGTTTTAAAAATGCCAGCAATATAAATAGGCCGACGGCTGTCGCTAAATCGAACGTGTAAGTCCGTCTCTATCGCTCTTGCGCAATTCCAGTGGCAGATGCCCAGATAGACAATTTCCTTATTTCGATATTCGTGGTATAGGGAAACAGTTTCTGGAGATGCTGGTTCGAACCCCGCTGGAATCATGGATCATATTTAACTTCACTTCACTAATAGTTTGACACAACAAACTCATTTTTAAATTATTTTAAATATTTTCTTAATAAGTTATCGCAAGAAAATAAATCTATTCAATTTACTCAATAAAGTGACACCTGTTGATTATTCGTAATCGTTGACAACGACATGTCTAAATAACTTTCAATGAAGATGTATAGATGTCGCTAGGAGTAATAATATTATATGGTATTGATGATATTTCCTAAAAAGTTTTATGATCTGGATGTGACACTTAACGCCATCTAGTCTCCATATTAGGCAACAGCGCATTTTCAGTGACGCCATCTAGTATCGACGCGCTTTTAGGCGGTCGCATTTTAATGTATGGGGTGGCCATATCTTATATATATCTAATCTGTGGTTATAGTATTGTATACAATCGTGATATAATGATAATTGTATGTGTGGAAAAAAAATTAAATAAAATAAAATAATAGAGAGCTCTGCAGCCGAGTACCGTGTTTAGGTAATGAAGCTTCCCTCTTAAGTACACCGTCTTAAATAAAAACTACTATATTGCGTGATTTATTTTGTATTCAGCAGAAATGTCTGCAATTAGTGGATAACTGTCATTGGCCATCTGTTATGTAATCACTCATATGTAAAACTTTTATTTACGGCTGTTGTTGTCCTAAATATCAATAAAAAAAAACTGTGCTACCGACTTCGCTGTCCTTGAGTGAGGTCTCTGTAGTTTAGTTTGCCGAGCGATGGGGAAAAGTGATATAAGTACGATAAGTTCTGGTTTAGATAAGTTCTCATTTGGATATCGTTTGTATGCCGTAAAATTGACAGAAAGCTCGATTTGGGTAACCGATGTCACCTTGATGTTGGAAATATAATTAAGTAATTAGTTTATAGCTCCAGCTTACAAAAAAAACGAAAAAGAGCAAAAACAAAAAGTTTTCTTTAATAAACTTAAATTCGCTGTTGTTAGGGTCCTACTGGACGTAGAAATGATAATGCGGACTGTATAAAAATAGGCTGGTTTATTATTAAACAATTATAAAAAACTATTACGGTATTCGTCCGTTGCCGGTGGAGTATGTGAAGCCGAGTGTGTGCCGCGCGCCGCTTGCGGCTTGCCGCGATGACGTCGCGCTCTGTCCGCCGCCCGCGCGTCTCCTCCCGTGCGTATGTCCAGTACTTAACAGCTGTATTTTTTTAAACTATCTAAAGGTTAATCTCTCAATCTAAAGGTAATCTTAAGATAATCTCAGGTCAATCTAAAGGTATCTGAAGCACATAACCTAATAACAGGCATAGATATACCTTATCTTATAGCAAGTACAAAGTTTCAGAGCAATCTAGCTAGTCGTTTTAAAATGAGAGCATAACTACGTTTGTATGGAGAACCGAGCTTACTGCGGACTTTAAGTAAGTAAGTAAGTAAAAGCTACTTATTTAATATTCTTTATTGCACCAACAAATTATACAACAATTATACATACTTACTTTACTTATTATACTTTAAATTGGTTTCTAAGCTTTAAGTTGGAGTGGTGACTCCAAGAAAACCGTAAAATTGGCCGTCCGACTCAGTACCCCTTGTGTAAATTTAGTCGATAGCGAAACGTGACGTACGCGTTCGCGTTAAGTCTCATTTTGTATGGGTTTTTAAACAGCGCGCCAAGCGGGACGTTTAGGAAAGTCAAAAATCTCATACAAAATGACACTTAACGCAAACGCGTACGTCACGTTTCGCTGTCGAAAATATTTACACTAGGGGTACTGACCTGACGGTGAATCGGTACAAATGCAAAAATGGCAGAAATAGGTACCTATTCGGGAGAAGTTGAGCGAAATCAAGCGTAAATACCAAGATGGCGGCACTGTGGACGTTCCATGCCTGATCTAAAGGGGCTCTGAAAGTGGGACATTGTTCACCTATTATTATGATACGTCAGGGGTACCTTCTGCAAACACTTGGCTGGTGCTGGCGAATACTGAAAGCTACACGGGTACGCGAACCCGGCATCCCGAGCTGCTGGTGAGCGATTACCGCCGCCTATAGACACCCGCAACACCAAAGAGGTCGTAAGTGCATTGCTGGCTTTAAGATGGGAGTACGCTCTTTTCTTGACGGTTTGAAAGTCGTATCGGTTCGGAAATACCGCAGGCGACAGTTTATTCCACAGTTTAGCTGTGCGAGGCAGGATGTTTCTGGAGGAATGCACAGCTGCTGTTGCTATGCTCTCCATTTACAAACGCAACAGGATCCTACGTCTACCCTATCTTTTTTCTTGTATTCCATTAGCCTGGAGTAGGGTCTCCATCAGGTGTAGAAAGGCAAGTCCTGAATAAGCAGCAGACTCCTGCAGTCGAAATGGCGTGGCGCCACACGTATCGACATGTCGTTCCTGTGTTTGGAGAATTTATCAACTGGAGACGCCTTTTGTCTGTAATTTTCTTTTTTATATTTATTTTTAGGCAACAAACAGTCATACAAATAATGTAATAATAAGAAATGTGTTAACAGCCCTTGAGTGATGCTACCTTAATAATATTACCTCTGTTACAATCTAAAGTAGCTAGTATATTAGGAGCAGAAAGCGGAAAACAAAATGTTAGCAGTAAAGAACAAAGTTATCAGTAACTTGAGTAAGATTACGTAAAATTATATATAAATATGTAAGCTTAAGGCATTGTATGTGAAATGTTACATTACAATCCAACACGTAGTTATAAAATGAGAAATTCGTTGACTGAGCTTCCTGAGTTGATGAATTCCGATATTAAACGTATTCTTCTTCCTTGCATTGTCCCAGCATTTCGCCACGGCTCATCGGAGCCTGGGGTCCGCTTGACAACTAATCCCATGATTTGGCGTAGGCACTAGTTTTTACGAAAGCGACTGTGATCTGACCTTCTAACTAAGAGGGTAAACTAGGCCTTGTTGGGATTATTCCGGTTTCCTCATGATGTTTTCCTTCACCGAAAAACCAATGGTAGGTAAATATCAAATGATATTTCGTACATAAGTTCCGAAAAAGTCATTGGTACGAGCCGGGATTTGAACCCGCGACCTCCGGATTGCAAGTCGCACGCTCTTACCGCTAGGCCACCAGCGCTTATGAGCTCCGATATTAAACGTATTATTTATATTAATTCAGGTTACACGGTTTTATATGAAATATTCCACCTAAATCTGTTTATCCTGTTTTTGCGCAATTCAGTAACGGACATCTAAACTTCCAAACACCCAATTAAACTTTGTCATTTTAAACGCTAGTTCAATTTAAATGCATAATTAGGAAACTCCACAATATCCTTGAAAACTAATTAGTAGAAAAAGATAAGGTAAGATAAATAAAAGTTTGCAAAGAAATAAATTGCACAATCACGTGACGAGGAAATTGCGAATCCAGGGAACTGCCACAGATTACACTTTGCTAAACTGGAAGAGATACTCCACTTGTAAAGTTATCTATATTTAGAAAAAAAATCATGTACGGTGTGTTCGGGACATTCCTAAAAGATTAAACACTAAGCAAAATTTTAGAGAAAAAACACTCGTATATAGGAAAAATAAAACAGATACATAGTATAGGTAAATTTTATTATATTTAATAAATCTGTTTATTCCAAATAATATAAGGCTTAGCTTACTTCGCAATCAAAAAAAAAATACTTAAGCAAAAATATTGTAATTGATTGCATGATAAATTATTAACCGATGTCATTGAGTAATTGAAATAATAACTGAATTACTTACTAAATTTGAGTAATAAGGAAACAAAAAACGATTTTGTTGTTATAAATCGACTTATTGACTCCCTCCTCATCCTTCTCCTGTGTACTACATAGTATACAAGGAGCAATTTTTGTGTTAGTACCTATTAACAATAGTACATTACTATAGAGGCCGGGAAACGAAGGGTTGCAGGCTAAGTAAGTTCGGCCGGATAGGGATACGCAGCCAGCAACCCCGTTTCTCGGCGAGATTTGTATAGTGCTTTTCTCTAACTAGCAATGAAAAGAAAACAAGAAAAGTTGACAGTTTCTTTTATTTGTAGGTTTATGTACATAGCTAAAAACAAGTTACGAATTTACTACTATTTGATGGTTGAATGCCAAGACGTGTCACAATTTGACGTTTGAACAAAAGAAGGTTGCTTTACAGGCCTAGGTGTGTAAGGCTGTATGAAATTCCTTTACATGTCATCTTCACTCATCGCGCCGGATACGTAGCATTCCGGTCCTAATTTGAACTAAGTCATGACAACATTTAATTGTAAGTTTGAGAAAAATATGTTGTTAGTATCATGCAAACATTAATTTTAGCATAAGAGTCGAGAATTATGTTATAGTTGTGTAATCTGCAATTGCGAGACCCTCACAAAGTGTGCAAAGTTGGATTTAAAGCACTCTTTTTCTTCGAAGAGATCAAACGACAACTAATTAAAATGTATTTAGAAATTACATTTAACTGCAAACATGTGTGATAGAAGTTTCTTTTAGGGTCTTATCTTAGTTATATTAGTTAAATGTATATTATTTATAAGGTATTCACAAAAGTGGCTAAGTTGGCTAGGTACAACAAGTAGGAAATTAACTTCTTCGTCGCGTTGTCCCGGCATTTTGCCACGGCTCATAGGAGCCTGGGGTCCGCTTGACAACTAATCCCAAGATTTGGCGTAGGCACTAGTTTTTACGAAAGCGACTGCCATCTGACCTTCCAACCCAGAGGGGTAAACTAGGCCTTGTTGGGATTAGTCCGGTTTCCTGACGATGTTTTCCTTCACCGAAAAGCGACTAGTAAATATCAAATGATATTTCGTACGTAAGTTCCGAAAAACTCATTGGTACGAGGCAGGGTTTGAACCCGCGACCTCCGGATTGCAAGTCGCACGCTCTTACCGCTAGGCCACCAGCGCTTAACGGTAAAGTAGGGAATTAACTATAATAAATTAAAATAATTATGACATACAAATTTAATGTATAATATACTTATATATAGGCAATGCATTTATATTTTAAATTTTATGTAAACTCGACCTGTAACCTAATGTTATTTTTTACATTTACATATTTAGGTATTTAAAATGCTTTATGCGTGATTTATTTACAGACTGTTGAAATAAGAATTAAAATATATTATAGATATTTTGACGAAATCCTAAAAGACCTGTTCGCCCTCGGAATACCCAACTGGCGTGAAGTGGCGCAGGATAGGGCAGAGTGGCGCTCTCTTGTGTCAGAGGCCAAGATCCTGTTTGGGTCACTGAGCCAGTGAAGAGAGAGAGAGAGAGAAAGATAGATATATTACATACCTGACTAATATCCTGAACAGCTTACCCAAACAAGTAGTAGAAACTCTAGAAAAACATCCTGATAAAATAAAAAGTACACTTAAGAAAGCACTGATTAAAATGAATTAATTTTGTTACAACTACTATAAAAATAAAATGTAAACACTAACTGCCAACAAAACTAATTATATAGTTAAGGCTAAACCTAGTTAAGATAATCTCCAAATATAGAAATTGTAACTGGGTTCGGACTGTATCTCAACAACAACATTGAAACACACAAAAGACCCTACCAGGATTCGAACCCGGAAGCTCTTGCTTTGTAGACAGGGTTACCACTAACTAGTCTAGAATGCCGTTAATTCTTACAAAAAAAGCGATTGAAATTGATTTGATAATTTAATAAAAATTTTAGATACCTTCATTTCAATGGCATCAAAATTTCCTACTTCGGCTATTTTCATTCAGAATACCAATACGGCAATAATGTTTGGGGACGTAGGCCCATATTTCATTGATCTCGTAACCAAGATTTAGGTTATTACTGAACGTTTTAATATAATTTTTACTATGCAGATTTCTTGAAGGGAATATAAACTCTGCATAGGGGGCGCCTCTAGCACATATTGCGGTCTACCGCAAACGCGAAAGACGAAAATCGAATCGTTTCGTTATCTACGTCTCTATCACTCCTGCATGTTTGAGCGATAAAGATGCAGATAACGACGTTTCGATTTTCGCGTTTCCCGGTAGGCCCTCTGTAAACAGACCGCCTTGATGCATCAAAGTTGAAAACTTGTACTGCACTCTGGTGGCAGAACATTGCAGTTATTAATACCCCCTATTGTCAATGAGTAGCATATACTCGTAAATACAGCCCATGAAAATCACGTTTTTAGGGTTCCGTAGCCAAATGGCAAAAAATGGAACCCTTATAGATTCGTCATGTCCATCTGTCTGTCCGTTTATTATTTTGTCATATAAGCTTATCTCCGTTTTAGATTTTTATTCGCATAATATAAATTATCCTAAACTAATCGACACGAATTCATATTATGGTCGTCAATTTTATTTTATATTTTATTAAACACAAAAATACTATTTATAAAAGTGTAAATATGTATTTATTTTACTTACTTATATCAACAATTATGTATCCATTCATGTCATAACGAAACGAAAATGCGGGAATATCTAAGTACGAAATTAATTTTGAACAAGCAGAAACGTCAGCGAACGATGCTATAAAGCTTAAAAAAATTAATTAATTTAGTATGGGTATCACATCGTTACTGGTGAATTTCCAATACGACTTGGAACTCCGGTAGCCGTCTAAGAAGTGTAACGTTCTTACGGTAGCTGTCGCTAGGGTCTCCTAGACCCATATGGTGGAAAATTTTTGCTGCCTATGGGTGAGGTCTTGGTGGCTCAGATGGCAGAGCGCTGGAGTATCGATCCAGAGTCCGTGAGTTCAAGTCTCACCCAAGACATTATTTTTCCACTTTTAAATTTATCTAAGTACGAGTCTGTATTCTTCTAATGATCGTCACTTTATATATCAAAACTAAAAACACACCATAATAAAAATCTATAAATGAGAATATGTATGTTAAATTACACATACTTTTGGCCTGTGTGACATACAGTCAAGTAGCAAGCTTAATTGAAATGCCATCAAAATTGCCTATTTCGGCTACGTTCATTCAGAATACCAATATGCCAATTAAGTTTGGGGACGCCGGCTCATACTTCATCGGACTCCGCAAATATGAAAATGGAAAATGTGTGCTATTTTTGCTTCAGTATTTTCGCGGGAAATTCGTTAGATTTTTTACAACTTCTGCCTGGATGGAAATAAATGGTATTTTAAATCGGAAGCGATTTCTAAGACTTATTTTCGTCTGAGACCTAAACAGTGAATTATTAAGTCTGAGTTACTTTTAGCAAAAAAATACATTTTTTTTTACCTTTTTTTTTTATACTACGTCGGTGGCAAACAAGCATACGGCCCGCCTGATGGTAAGCAGTCTCCGTAGCCTATGTAAGCCTGCAACTCCAGAGGAGTTACATGCGCGTTGCCGACCCTAAACCCGCCCCCCCTCGTTGAGCTCTGGCAACCTTACTCACCGGCAGGAACACAACACTATGAGTAGGGTCTAGTGTTATTTGGCTGCTGTTTTCTGTAAGGTGGAGGTACTTCCCCAGTTGGGCTCTGCTCTAGATCTGGAATGACATCCACTGGCTGTGCCCTACCACACAAAGCGAGATGACATTCACAATGCCCATACCTCTCTATTGGACGCAGTTTAAGGACGTACCCGGGTCCAACTTTTTTTTCTACTTTCCTAACATATTCTACGACTTATATTAGTAGATATACACACTTACTTACTCCGTTGGCTCAGCGACCCAAAATGAGACTTGGCCTCCGACACAAGACAGCACCAATTTTCTCGGTCCTGTGCGACCTCTTGCTAATTGTCGACTCGAAGCTCGCGCAGATCCGCCTCCACCATGTCGCTCCAGCGATACCTAGGGCGTCCGATAGGACGTCCTCCTGCTAGGCGACCCAGGTACGCTCTTTTTACGTTCCGATCTTCGTCCATTCTCTCAAGGTGGCCCAACCAACGGAGATATATCCTAATTTATTTAAGTGCTTGTAATTTTGTGATTAGAATGCTTTAAAGAAGGCATTTAAAGTGACACAGCAAACTAAGTATAGCATAAGAAGGGGTGGCAAGAAGAAGTAGAAGAACTTGATCTGCAGCGGTATCATGGTCGCATTTTTTTTCATTTATCATGTCATACGTCACTTGCGCACTTACATACTTGTTTGAACGTGACAGGCATGGTGAGAAATGATATAAAGCCGGCCATCTTAGCCGCACTGGTTACCAACATAAAAATGCTTATACCCGTATCTGTGTCAATATTTTATCCAGGCATGGTGACAAATTAAGGCATGGTGACAAAGCCGACCATCTTAGCGGCACTGGTTACCAACATAAAATGCTTATACTCGTATCTGTGTCAATATTTTATCCAGGCATGGTGACAAATTAAGGCATGGTGATAAAGCCGACCATCTTAGCGGCACTGGTTACCAACATAAAAGTGCTTATACTCGTATCTGTGTCAATATTTTATCCAGGCATGGTGACAAATTAAGGCATGGTGACAAAGCCGACCATCTTAGCGGCACTGGTTACCAACATAAAATTGCTTATACTCGTATCTGTGTCAATATTTTATCCAGGCATGGTGACAAAGCCGACCATCTTAGCGGCACTGGTTACCAACATAAAAATGCTTATACTCGTATCTGTGTCAATATTTTATCCAAAATCCATGTCTAATCTAACCTTTATTACCTACACATTAGACAAACACCAATAAATCAAATCAACATAATAACAGTCAATAACGAGTATAGGAATCTCGGATCTAACACTAAAAAAGCCCATTTTGTCCTTCAGATTTCTTCAATCTAAATTCAGCTTTATATATGACTGGATAAGGTTTTATTTCTATTAAGAACTTACAAAGGGTCATTAGTTGAGGGCCAACGATATTTCGCTGTCAGCCTCACCCTTATTCTAATTGCTTACACGGTGTGGGTGAATCGAAAACTCAGATCCAAAATAAGTCTGCTCAGTGCAGTGCAATTTGACGAGTTCCCTCGGCGATTACTTTTCTTATTTTTAAATTACAACAAATTATAGTACATTGTGCAACGAGGGGGGTAAGTGAAATTTTGGATACGAGGGTGGTTATTCCCGACAGGCTGGAGGGAATTAAAGACCCGAGTTTGCAATATTCTGCATGATGATGCACAAACATTTTTTACAAATAAATATTCAATTTCTTCATTATCTCCAGTTCACTCATACTCTGTAAGCGTCAGGAAGCACTCTGATATATGACATAAATGAGGACAGATATTCACTATATACAGAAAATATGAAATATGGAGACGACATATTGTCTCAGCTAATGTACGGAGGTTCACTAATGTTGTGTGGTTTTTATTGGTTACATGGATTATAGAATTATACTCTGTAAATGTGGACCACTAATGTCAAAAGAAGTACTTACTTAGGGCGGTACGTATTGCAACCCAATGAGGTACAGAACATTACGAGAATTTCCTGGATTCAACGGGCATTAGTAGAACTTTAAAGGTTTAACACGATATATCACTGCTTGGTCGACGTGATACTCAAAGGTCTAAAAAACCCCTAATATTTAATAATATACACTTATACAGTGTGACTTGTAACAGGGGAAAATTAAGGGTATCCTTAATTCAACACAAAATCGCAATTTTTCTTCCAAAACAAAATGAGTTATTGTCCAGTCCTTTGAACATTTTCAAATGGAGGGTTAGAATAATTACTTACTAATATAACTTTGACAACCGGTCTAGGCTAGTGAGTTAGTGACCCTGCCTATGAAGCTGATGGTCCCGGGTTCAAATCCCGGTAAGGGGATTTATTTTTGAGATAAACATAGCTGTCTGTTCCTGAGTCATGGGTGTTTTCTATGTATACATATAAGTATGTATTTATCTACACGGTGCCCGTGAGCATTGCGAAAGATTTTAACAGTATATTCCTGATCATATGTATTTAAATACTAAAATGTCCTATAATATTTTGAATTCGCCTACTTTCAGAGTTAAAGCTACTTACAAAAAACATCTTTTTATTGTTACTTAGTGCAAAAAGCCTTTTTGATGGCGATGTTGCCACTGTGGGACCTAGTCCAAATATCCTTATTAAAAGATGTCATAAAGTGACAAGTAACACTTGCAAAAAATAGGAGTTACAAAAAAAAAAAGTTTAAATTCTTTTTGATTTACAGTTTTACGAATAGCGTTTACATTTTATGTAAAAATATATGAGTACAAAAAAATCGAAAAAAAATCCTCTTTCAACTATTATGCATTAAATTTATTCGTCGATTTCCTTTTTTCGCATATCAAAAGTGCTGTTTGTTAATAAAATTGTACATTATATGCTTATACATACATACAGAAACACAAGCTTTGTCATTAAAACTCGCATTTCTGTTTGTTTTTATATCAAAATAAATAAATAAATATCACACTTTAGGAGCGTATATAATTTTATTATTATTCTTATTATGTTTGGATATAATTTGATTTTAATGTACTTACTAACCCCTAGCTACAACGATGGTACTAACATTTTTTTATGGAATTCTGATAGTTCTGAAATAAATAAATAATTTTTTTTTTTTTTATAAATACATACATACATATAATCACGCCTATTTCCCAGAGGTGTAGGCAGAGACCACGGATTTCCACTTGCTACGACCCTGACATACCTCTTTCGCTTCCTTCAGATTCATAACATTCCTCATACACGCTCGCCGGTTTAGGGTGCTCTTGACCTGGCCTTTCTGCAAGATTTCCCTGATTTGATTAGAGAAAGTCCCCGAGGTCTACCCCTTCTAGCTTCCTCTTCTACTTCTCCCTTATACACTCTGTTAGCCTTCTTTCACTCATGCTTTTCTCGTGTCCAAACCATCTCAACATACCTTTCTCAATATTTGTTACTACATCGTTCAGTCCACACTTTTCCCTTATCACACTGTTCCTAATTCTTCTATCTTTAAATATCATACAACACACATATGAGTAATTGCCATATTGATATTCTGAATGAAAGTAGCCGAAATTGGCTATCTTGATGGCATTTAAATCCAGCACTGGAATTTATTATTTCCGTTAAGGAGAGCAATTAAATTCCGAGCTGTCGCCATGTTTTAAAGTTCCTTCTTTTTCATCTGGCATTGGAGAGAGGAGGATGGATAATATGATATTGTTTTAATGAATCGAGGAAGGAAACCAACATCAATTACAATGGCAATACCGGCGACGTTTCGTGGATCAGACACTGTTGAAAAGGCGGTTTTCTTAATAACATATAAATTTAAGTTTCTTACTTTTGATTTCGACTGTACTACTAAACCGTATTTGAAGCTTTATACTCGTACGTTTCAGAATTCTATTCTCCTTAATTGAACAGTACCCCTAGTGTAAATAAATTCGATTTTGAAACGTGACGTACGCGTTTGCGTTGAGTCTCATTTTGTATGGGTTTTAGAACAGCGCGCCAAGCGGGACGTTTTGGAAAGTCAAAAATCTCCTACAAAATGACACTTAACGCAAACGCGTACGTCACGTTTCGCTGTCGGAATTAGTTACACTAGGGGTACAGAATGTCATTTTCCGTCCGGCATTTTCGAGCTACACTAAAGAAACTTGAAAAGAGAGCAAATATTTATTCAAATTTTCACGCATTTAAGACCAAATGAAGGTATTAAAACGATCTCCAGCTTGCTAGAAATATTTTTTTCGAAAAAATCTAATTTGGCATATACGCGTGTTATTGCAATATGACTGTGTAAGCTGCTTGTAGCAACTACCTCGGAGCTAACATATTGGCCGGCTTTATAGTCTTACCCCCTTATTCATAAATCTCTCCAAGCCTGAATTAATTAAATTATTATAAACTGAAATAGATTTCATATATTAAAGAAAAAAGTAACGAAGTCCTCCAGTGGCGAAGGCCGGATACGAACCGGCGACTTTTATCTTACTGGGCTAACGCCATGAACCCCTAGGCCACCCCGTCACGGCTGAACCAGTCCCAATTTCTCGACTATATGCCAACTTAGTAAAACCAAGTAAAACTAGGCGTCTTAGATCAACTCCAAGGGCGAGCAAACATGCCCTTTAGGAACTCCTTAGTTAAATTATGTTTTATCCCTTTTTTACAAATACAACAGTTAACAGATAAAGACAAACGATTCATAGCGAATTCACGCTTGTAATGCGTTTATGAATAACTCCATTTGTAAACAAAGGCATCACGTCTCGGGATCTAAGTGTGATGCTGTGAAAGGGAATTGTTTATCTAGGACGGTAGTAGGTCCTTCCTAGACAATCTAAATATTCATAACCCTAGGGCCTTAAGTGTCATGTCCTAACTTACAGAATAGAATAAAGTGAGATTTGAAAAAACAATCCCTAATTCGATATTCGGTGACCAGTCTGGCCTAATGGGTAGTGACCCTGCCTATGAAGCTGATGGTCCTGGGTTCGAATTCCGGTAAGGTCATTTATTTGTGTGATGTTCACAGATGTTTGTTCCTGAGTCATGGATGTTTTATATGTATTTAAGTATTTGTATATTTGTTATATATGTCGTTGTCTGAGTACCCATAACACAAGCCTTCTTGGCTTACCGTGGGACTTAATCAATTTGTGTAAGAATGTCCGTAAAATATTTATTTATTTTCTATAAATTCATTTTGGCGCTTGGAGATCCTTTACACCTCCAAATCTTATTAGTATCGGGTAGAGGTTGCATATAGCCAATTAATTGCCCAGTTTTCTATATATATATCTCTAAAGGTATCAGTAATTTACTTTAACATTAGAGACGTTTTACGTCTCCAAATTTAATATTTTATTAACTATGTAAATCTGTTATCTTGTATTTAATTATTATTATTGTATAATGTAGTGTGTTGTAGGTATTGGCTGTTGTATTAATAAATATTGCTATGTATTTTTCATGTCACTATATGATGTAATGACATCATATAGTGACATGAAAAATGTTAATGTAATGTTGTATTGACTTGTGAAAGAGCCAGAGGCCTGCTTACAAAATAAATTTTAGAATATTGAATTTTTAAATTTTGAAGAAAGACAAAGGTGTATTCATATTAAGGTGCGTGGAGTCCCCAACCCGCATTGGGCCAGCGTAGGGAGTGTAAACCAAGCCCTCCCGCGCATGAGAGTGATGAGACTTATTTGCTCAGAAGTCGGACGTATAAAGGCTGAATTAATAGGTAATAATATACAAGGTGTTTGTCCACATATAGTCGAGCCGTTCACCACGTATAGTACGATGAATTTTATCGACCTATCACCCCCCACACCTATGTTTTGTCTCAACAATTTTAAAACTGCACCGCTTCAAAGTTTCATGCTGGCAAACACGACTGCACTTGGTTAATGTACCATTATCTGTCCATTTACCTATCGCATATTAAAAAAATATAAATCATTCCATAGCTTATGAATTAAGGCATTAATTTCAAGCATTAATTATACAGAAAATTTTCCACAATTACTCGAGAATTGATAACAAAGATAAAAATTGTCTTAAAAAATGTACATTTTCTTTACATTTTATCTTTTTTTTCCCAAAACGAGGTTGTTGACCTGTACTTTTTTTATTGTTAAATGATAGTACAGGATATCAGCTAAAAGTTGACATCTAAATTATAGCCCTAGTTAAAATATTTCCCAAGTTGCGCGAGTCCAAACACGATCTTCTGTGATGTGCATCGAACTAAAGTTGCTTTAGTTCCAAAAGATAATTCGGGCGGGATTCTATTCTATTCTATTCAATGTTTCTTTGGAACTAAGTTAACGCTCATTACATAAGGTCTTGTTTGGACTCGTGACTTGTGAAGTGTTTTAACGAGGGCTATCATTTTAATATCAACTGTTAGCTGATATCCTGTACTACCATTTAACAATTAAAAATCCCTGTTTTCTTATCCTGTATTTGTCAGAACCAGAATATTATATTAATGGGCCGTGCGGCCTGATGTTGAAATTATAAATTACAAATATAATTTGTTCTTCCCACGGTCACAATGAACCCAAATATAATTTGTAACGCCCACAGTTCATTATGAACCTCCTACACTTCCCTTTATTTCACACAATTTTAATCAGTATTTCGTAAATTCGGTTTCCGTATTGTCCTCCAAAATAAGGTGTAAATCATTTCGCCCCCGCCTCTATTCGCCCCGGGTATTGTTCTGGACAATGAAGTGTGTGAAGTAACCCCGGAGCTCCGGAGCGTGCGTGGCCGTAGATTAGAGTCATTGTGTTTTTGAATCGAGCTAGAAATGCGTTAAATTGACATTGTCTTTCCTACAACTTAGGCAACAAATCAAATTCTTTTATTAAATATTTTGATTTGTGGTTTAAGAGCAATTCCTAGCTGAGCAACTTGCCAAATTTCGAATTTTTGAAGCTATCTTTCTGTCGCGCTGCGGTGGGCGGGAGTGCGTGCATGCGACAAGGACAACTGCAGCTCGGACTAAAATTCCTACGCAAAAAACTCTAAAATCGAGGTTTCGCTCTCTACTGTTTCCTCCTCCAAAACGCAACCAATCATTATGAACTTTTGGAAACTGCAAGAGGAAGAAATAATCTATGCCGCTATGTTTTGATTTTTTGGATATTTGTTGTCATATTTGTATACTGCGCCTTTATTTTCACCCAATTCAATTGAGCCGTTATTGCGCTTTCGAGGCCCTGTAAGTTTCTTCAAAATAAAATAATCCAAAAAAGCAAAACATAGCGGCACAGATATTAATGATACTGATCTAATTTGAAAAAATGATTGCTCTAGGTTCAAAATCCAGGGAGGAAACAGTCGAGAGCGTTTGTATGGAAAAATCGCAACTAGGAATTCCTCTTAAGTAGTCTCACGAGAAACAAAATTATTTGACGTGATGCAAATTTATAATGTATTTATTATCATAAAGAAATCTAAATGTAATCTACATTGACTCATTCACGGATTTGTCTTGACAACACCAATATTAACACGTTAATGTCACACAAATCCACTGCAACGAATCGACACGCCTAATACCCATTTATCTAAAACATTGGTTTCAATGACATGTTTGAGTCAGACCATGGATTACCATCAATAAACTCCGTTTAAGAGTACGCAAGTGTAGTTTTACATTGAATTTTTACAATGAAATATTTAACTAAACTGTATTTGCAAAGGCAGTCTCCAATCAAAACCGAATCACAAAAATGTGTCTAATTTTCATTGCCAATGGTATATCGTTATCCTGCATACCGTACCTATAATTTGAGTATAAAATAGCTAGTAATTTTGCCGAGTGATCTGACGTGCAAATTTTTTTTCGTTTTTTTTGCATATTAATAATATATTCTTTATTGTCCACCACATAATGAAAAGGGAAGGGAAAAAGAACACACATTACATTAGGTAGTATAATAAATAAATAATAAAAAATAAATATTATAGGACATTATTACACAAATTGACTAAGTCCCACAGTAAGCTCAATAATGCTTGTGTTGAGGGTACTTAGACAACGATATATATAATATTTAAATATTTATAAATACTTAAATACATAGAAAACACCCATGACTCAGGAACAAATATCCATGCTCATCACACGAATAAATGCCCTTACCAGGATTTGAACCCGGGACCATCGGCTTCATAGGCAGGGTCGCTACCCACGAGGCCAGACCGGTCGTCTTAACAGTATTAACAGGCGGTCTTATCGCTCAAAAGCGATCTCTTCCAGACAACCTTTGGGAAACTATTAACTTACAACAATGAAGATACGAAATTAGAAGAATACTAATAGAAATATATTATAGTACTTACTTAAGGTACATGAACCGGGATAGGGCAAAGCAATTTAGTACTTATATCTAACACGTACTTTACAATAAATACACATACACAATACATATATGACCAAATCATAATACATTATTATAATTATAATTCTTACATGCATGTAAACTGGATAATAGGTATTTTCGGAGAAGATAATTGAAATAATTTTTTTTTTTTCTTTTGTGCCTTGAAACCATCCTTGTCGCATCGTGACTACTGTTAGGGTTCGTGTATCTGATTGCTTTATTTTTAATTAAAAAAAATAATAATAATGGTATATATGGATAATAACAATATCGGTCTATAGTAAAATGGCGCGATATTATTGATCGGTGATTGGTTGAAATCTGTGAGGTGATTATCGATTGGAGGGGATGACGAGGGTCGACGATTGGGAACCGGGCCAGTTGCGACATGCTAGTGTCGGTCGTGAAGAAAGACAGTCGTGTAAAACACCTACCTAGTTTTACTAGATAATAAAAGTATTTGTCTCAAGTTTGAGTTTCAAGTAACCTCCACATCTACCAAACCCGAGTTACCAATAGTTCGAGTGAGTTGTGTTTATATTTCAGAAGTTGGAAAACGCAACCAAAACGTAAGTACACACCCACAATTTATTTTTAATTATAGCACGGTGTAATTTCGAACCAATTTTCGTTTTAAACATAGTTAATTAAATTTCGTTACGTTCGTTAGGTCTAGTAATGAAGTTAGGGTCCAAACTCGGATTGGTGCTACCCATATAAATAGTGCTGTAGCTTTTCGAGATATTAAATTCATCGCTTAGACGTCTACCTTCATAAAATAACGTAATGTATTATTGAATACGTACAGCCGTTAAAAGCAGTGTTAAGAATAGTTATATACGACTACCTACCTGTGAGTCAGTCGAGTTAGCAAAACATTTTGTGCCGTAATCCATAGTTTTCATGAACATTTATTATAAAAGTGGTTTTATTATTTACCATCCTAATTGTTGTTAGTTTTCGGGTAGACATCACAACATGCGTTAACTAGGAAACATATTTCTGGAAGATCCACGGTACTGGTCGTGTTTTCTTGTCCGTTAAATAGCATTTAATAGAAATAAATATGCTTACCTACATTTCTGTTTTTTCAAGAGTGGGTGCAATCGGTTTTGAATAAAAACGTGACGTTGACTATAAGTATTTTATAGGGAACGGATTTATCCCACTACTTTCACTACGTATAGAATACATTAATTTGGCTGTTTTCCCAATCCGTGTTAATCAAATTTTATTATTTAATTTGACACTGCGAGGAACGTGGGTATTTAATTAATCTGGTGCCTTATGTTATACAATTTTGCCACTCATCATTACTATTCAATTAATAGGAAATACAATACAAGGTTAATAAACTTGTGATATTTTATGCTTGTATAGGTTAAATTACCTACTATTATTATACACGTTCCTCACACCTCGAATTTGAACATTGCTACTTGTTTTTCCCTGTACCGTATTTACCGGTCTCTGTTTAGTCCTTTAGTTGCCTGGTAGTGAAAACCACAATGCATCATTTCCCCTTTAAGTACATTCCTATGGTTTATTATGTAGTTCTTATTGCTATATTCTATATTCCTATAGTTGTATGTAACAAAATAAATAAATAAATAAACAGTTGACATGAACGCTATTAGTGGTGGTGTTCACTACAAATTTATTCTAATGCCTTCGTTTTGAGTTTCAGACGCCATGTCTTCACCGGAACCTCCTGATCGGGGTTCTACACGAAAGCGAAGGGCCCCTAGTGACAAGGAACGGAGTCCCAGCCCTACGCTTAATCCTAGTCGAGAATCTGGCAGCGCGCGATGTCACATGTTGGAAAGGGAGCTGAAGATAGAAAGAGCAAGACTTCGGGAAGCTGAAGGCCGGCGTCGTTCTTTAAGACGTAACTGCGACAGAAGATCGACGAGCCGGATGCACCGCAGCCGGTCTCCACCTGGTCGGCACCACACCTCGGCCCACGCTGAGCAACGGGTCACAAGCCACGCCGAGCAGCAGGTGGAACAGCATGCTGATCATCGGTCTGAGACACAGGCCAACCGTCAAGCAGAGCATCGTGACGACGCTGGACAATATGAAAGGTCACGTAGCCCTTCTTTTTCTAAAAGAGATTTAGTTGATATTCTTATACAATTAAGGGGTGGTCTTACATCTCAACCACCTGCACAGCCCGCACAACTGCCTTTACAGAAAATAGACCACAAAAACATCCTACCTGGCTTTGACCCTTCCACCAAAAATCAACGCATTGATATTTGGTTGAAGAAGGTTAATGAATGCGCTGCTGTGTATGGTTGGGATGAGAGGACTACCACGCATTTCGCCATGCAGAAATTGCAAGGTCTGGCCAAGACATGGTACGAAAGCCTAAATACGATTCTTTTTACTTGGCAAGAGTGGCAAACAAAATTGTTAGACGCATTTCCTTGTGACCAAAACTATGGCCAGATCTTGGAGGACATGCTCAAAAGGAAAAGCAAGTTTAGCGAACCCATAGAAGTATATTATTACGAAAAACTGAGTCTGGTTAACCAGTGTGACATAGTAGGGAAACGCGCCGCGGATTGTATAATACATGGAATTACTGATCGAACGCTTAGGTCGGGTGCTTTAGCGTTGCGCTGTACTCGCCCGGATCAATTATTGCCTTTTCTGATGAGTTACAAAGAATCCAGTCAAATTAGTTCAGACCGTTACCACGTCAGAAATAGAGCCACGGGTAATTCTTTTGTTGGGGGGAATACTACAACTCAATCTAAACCTGGTTACAAGCTGGCGCAGCAATCTGGTTGCTATAATTGCAAGGAACCTGGTCATAGTTACCTTTATTGTACTAGACCCATCATTAAATGCACAAAGTGCAACAGGATAGGACATACAGCGGATAAGTGTTTTACTAAGAACAGCGTCCCTGGCGATAAATCGACTAGCTCCAACACTACTATACCGAAGGTCATGAAAATTAATCGTTTAGACTCAGATATTACCTCTAAACCCAGTTCTAAGTACTTCAAGGACGTAGTGGTGCAGGGCAGGACTATTGAGGCATTCATAGATTTTGGTAGCCAGCTTACCTTGATTAGGGAGTCTACGGTTAATGAGTTAGGTGTATCGCACGACAAAACTCCAACGCTCATGAAGGGTTTCGGTAATGGCCTAACTATGTCACTGGGTAGCCTGTCACTTGATCTCTCGGTTGATGGGGTAGGAGCAACGGTAAGCTTCAGAGCTGTCAGTGACGAATTATTGGAGAGGCCCATTCTGGTAGGGCAGTCTTACACCGAGCAGGCTCATATAACAGTATACAAAGATGCCAACAAACTGCAGTTCTTCAATATTACGAATGAATTCACCTGCGTTGATGCAGTCGAGGACGAGGCATCATTGTTGCGGTATCATACTTTCAGCGTTGTTCAGCTTCATGGTGCAGCTTCGGTTAGGGTCAGGACGGAAACAGCATTCGATGGCGATGTCCTAGTGAAGCAGACTATCGCCGGTAGACCAAATGAACAATACATTATAAGCGGCGGTCTTCATCGTTCTGTGAAAGGTAACATATATGTATTGGTGATGCCGTGCGCCAAGTTTTGTCAGATTCTACCAAGTGTTGTATTTTGTCGTGTAGAACGCGTTCATATGATTAAGCGAGTTGCCCAGGTCCCTAAAGATGCAGGTGTCGAGACAGAGTTTGATGTCAAGCAGGTCCGGATAGGTGAAGGAGTGTCTGCCGATGATAGAGGTAAATTGTTAGACTTACTGAAGAAATATAGTCATTGTTTTGCTTCTTCTCTTACTAGTCTAGGTTGCACCAACGCTGCTGAGATGAGTATTGAATTGAGCAGTCAACGTCCGGTCGTGTATCGTCCTTATAGACTATCTCATCACGAACGGGAAAAGGTGCGCTCAATGGTAGGAGAGATGCTAGAGGCTGGCATAGTCAGAGAGTCTGCGTCCGACTACGCGAGTCCCATTATACTTGTTCGAAAAAAAGATGGATCTCTTCGGTTATGTGTCGACTATCGAATGTTGAACTCAGTGACGGTAAAAGAAAGGTACCCAATGCCCATTATCGAGGACGAAATAGCTCGCCTTTCTGGGCAGACTTGGTTTATCACTCTCGACCTCGCTTCTGGGTACTACCAGGTGCCCATTTCAGAGCATAGCAAGCATTTCACGTCGTTTGTTACCCCGGACGGCCAATACGAGTTTAATCGCATGCCGTTCGGGCTAGCAAACGCACCTGCCGTTTTTCAACGCATGATCAATTCTATACTAGGATCGGCCCGCTTTGGCAAGGCGACAGCATACATCGACGACATTCTCATCTATGGTAACAGCCCCGCGCAATGTTTAGAGCGCCTCGAAGACGTGTTGAAGGCTATCGAAAGCGCTAACCTTACTCTCAATATGTCCAAATGTCACTTTTTACGCCAGGAGATTGATTATTTGGGGTATGAGGTTAGTGCTAGAGGAGTTAGGCCTGGTGAAAAGAAAATCTTGAGCGTGTCTAAGTTTCCCCGACCTGGAAACATTCACAACGTTCGTCAATTTCTAGGGTTGGCGGGTTATTTTCGGAAATTCGTTAGAGATTTCGCACAGATATCCTTGCCACTCAGCAAACTGCTTAAGAAGGATTCAGTTTGGGAGTGGGGAGATAGTCAGGAAATGGCGTTCCAGAATCTGAAGGCGAGGTTGGTCGAAAGGCCCGTACTCTCTATTTACGACCCGGCAGCCGAGACGGAGCTACACACAGACGCTAGTAGGCTAGGTGTCGGAGGTATACTTCTGCAACGATCCTCAGATAAAGATCCCTTTCATCCCGTTGCTTATTTCAGCCGTCAAACTTCTCCAGAAGAGAAGAATTTTCACTCATATGAGTTGGAAACTCTGGCAGTGGTATGCGCTCTTCGTAAATTCAGGGTCTATTTGTTAGGGCGAAAATTCAAGATCGCTACAGACTGTAGTGCCTTGCGATCAACGTTCTCGAAACGGGATCTTATTCCTAGGATAGCGCGCTGGTGGTTGACGCTGCAGGAGTTCGACTGTTCCGTAGAATATAGAGCTGGCACAAAAATGGGACACGTAGACGCTCTTTCTCGTAACCCAATTGTGGAACCGTCAGATATTCTTGTGGATCCATTTCCAATCGTAATGTCCATCAGCGAAGAGGACTGGCTGCATACTCTTCAGTTAGGTGATTCGGAGTTAAATAGGATAAGGGCAATTTTGAGCGACGGAGTGGACGAAAAGGGTTTGCGATATATAAAGGACAATTTTGTCATTAAGGAAAACAAGCTATACCGTTATTTGGGTGGCGATAAGGAAGAAATTAGGTGGGTTGTACCGAAGGGTGCAAGGTGGCAACTGTGTCGGTTAAACCACGACGAGATTGGTCATTTTGGGGTGGAAAAGACCTTGGAGAGGATTAAAAAGAATTATTGGTTTCCCAAGATGACCAAATTCGTTAGGAAGTACGTCAACTCTTGCATTGAGTGTGCGTACGGAAGGAACAATGTAAGTACACGCGAGGGTTTACTTCACCCTATCGAAAAAGTAGAAGTGCCTTTCCACACGCTACACGTTGACCACCTTGGACCCTTCGTCAAATCCAATAAAGGTTATACCCATTTGCTTGTTGTTGTGGATGGCTTCACAAAATTCTGTTTCTTGAAGCCTGTTCGAAATACTAACACACAGAATACAATCAAAGCCTTAGAAGATATATTTTGCACGTTTAGGAACCCCGACCGTCTTATTAGCGATCGCGGCAGTTGCTACACCTCTCGCGCTTTTGAACGTTTTTGCATTGACAAAGGGATTAAGCACATATTAAATGCAGTAGCTAGCCCCAGATCAAACGGTCAAGTCGAGCGGTATAACCGCACCGTACTCGAATCTTTGAGATCACTGAGTGTGAAGTTTGGCGAAAAGAACTGGGACAGCCACCTGGGGAAAGTGCAGTGGGGTCTCAATAACACTATTCAAAAGACTATTGGGCGGGCACCTGCAGAGGTAATGTTTGGACCGGGTATGAATAGTGAGGTTAACCCCGCGTTAAACATAATCACTCGTGATACCAGAGATGATGGCGATGTATCCGATATTCGCAGGGAAGTTAAAACTAGGATAGACGCAGAACAGGACAAACAAAAAAAATATTATGACAAAGGTAGGAGGCCAGCTCGCTTGTACAAATTAGGAGACCTTGTCAAAATAACTAAGACATGTTTTAACAACGACGGTCAGAGTAAAAAACTTATGCCATCATTCATAGGGCCTTACCGTATTATTAAGGATTTAGGCATGGATAGATACACGGTCGCGCCCGTGCCAGGGCTCTCATGTATGGAAAACCGACGACCTACGACGGTTGCTGCGGACCGTATAAAACCTTGGATCAGTATTGCTGCCCTTGAGGTAAATAGCGATTCGGACTCTAATAGCAACAGTGATAATGATGATGATGATAATATTCGAGATTAACGGTATAAGTCGATTATAAATATGTATTATTATTTGTACTCTAACATAGTGAAAAGTAACATGTAACTACAGGATGATTAACATTGTTTCAGACCACGACGATTGGTTCGTGTTTCGATGTTTCGAAAGTCCTCCCGCACCTTCACGAGTATTCGATCGGCTCCTAAGGTCAACGGCGAGGCAACTCGACTAAGTCCTTCCGCGCCCATCACGAGTAATCGATCGGCTCGTGTGGCCAACGGTAAGGCAACCCGATAATCGATCGTTCGGGGTTTTTACTGGTTTTTCGTTATTCGATCGGACGAAAACCGAGATTTTTGAAATGGATACCCATAATCGATCGTTGGGAATTCCACTAGTTGTGTGAGCTATTGCTAATCGATCGGCAATCAGTCTTACAAGAGTTTTTCGAAAGTTGCTTTTTCTCTTGATCATGATATTATCTTAATAAGGAATGATTCGGTAAGATATTTTGATTTGTAAGTTAGTCGATTTATGTCATTGAGACATTTTATTGGAATTTATGGTCACTGACGAATGTAAGTTGTTATGTTGTCTTCAGTTTATCGCGATATTTGTTCGTGAAATAAATTGTTGCTACTGTTGATACGCTTTGAGTTGATTATGCGAATTCACAAGTACAGATCTTGCTATTGATTGACCTTCCATTATTAAGTTTACTGTAAAAGTCATTTTGAACTAGTGTTTATATAAGATTGTTGTTTTGAAAAATTCAATACTGTTCAATTGATTTCGAATTTATAATTTGTATGTAAAAGCAACAGGATTAATATGTTAAATACTAGTAATGGTTACTTAACAGGTAGTATAAGTCTAGTTAATGTGACATTAAGTATAGTTAATGTGAAGTTTGTGCAACTGGCCATGATCCCGATTGTTAGGGTTTCCACCTGGGGACGTGTTCCGGGACGGAACCGTTATCAGGATGGTCGATTGTTAGGGTTCGTGTATCTGATTGCTTTATTTTTAATTAAAAAAAATAATAATAATGGTATATATGGATAATAACAATATCGGTCTATAGTAAAATGGCGCGATATTATTGATCGGTGATTGGTTGAAATCTGTGAGGTGATTATCGATTGGAGGGGATGACGAGGGTCGACGATTGGGAACCGGGCCAGTTGCGACATGCTAGTGTCGGTCGTGAAGAAAGACAGTCGTGTAAAACACCTACCTAGTTTTACTAGATAATAAAAGTATTTGTCTCAAGTTTGAGTTTCAAGTAACCTCCACATCTACCAAACCCGAGTTACCAATAGTTCGAGTGAGTTGTGTTTATACTACCTTAGAGTCGGCTGTGGTTCTAGCCGCGAAAATCGAAGTTCGTCAATTGCAGGCATTTTTCTCTGTCACTCTAATTACGTCTTAGTGAGAGTAAAGGAGAAAGATCCCCGCAATTTGCGAATTTCGATTTTCGTGGTAGGCCCCCGGGTTCACGAAGGTTCTGCACCCACTTCTTCAGCCGCTGCTTAGACTTGGACACAGCAGGGTGCTTCGCGGCCGTAGCAGCGTTGGAACGTTGTGGGGTCAACATACAATCGGCCCAATGGGACCCTGACCCACCATAGAACTATGTTATAGTAACGTTTTATTTATTTATTTGGGAAACATACAGCACATAATAATACAATAAGGTACAAGATAAAGTTAGAACATAAGCCAAAACAGTTTCCACTTACAGCTAATACAAAATTCCTTTGCTCCGAAAAAAAGTACAATTTTTGGGTATTTTTAATTTAAAGTTGATTTTAACAGTTACATTTAGTAAATAAGATAATACACGAGCACGATTACTAATTATAACAAGCATACTTTGGAATTTTGAAAATAACAAGCACAATTTTATTTAGACTTTGAAATTTCAAATAATAGGTACAATTACAATAACAATACAAGACAAGCTTACAATTTTATTAAGAGCTACGAAGTAGATAACGGAATTAACATTGTTTTTTTTTTTTTGTACGAAGTGTCATGTTAGTTTGACTTAAGCTGTCAATTCGACAAGGTTCTATGGTGGGTCAGAGTCCCATTTCACCGATACTTTCGCGAGACTTGCGCGTCTCCGGTGACGTAGACGGGCGGACGGCGGGCGCGGGTCAGCGTTCATCTGGGGGACTAGCGTTGCACAAACGATTAGCATCTTGGCTAGACCCCCTAGCCAGCAATCGCCGACGCATCTAGACACCTAACAAGTGATCTGCGTGTCAGGCACGTCGCGTAGATTACGTTGTCAGGTCAGGTGCGACCTTTAGGGATTACCATATAGTAATGTTAAATCGGTCTGAGTTACAAAACCCATGTTAAATCGGTCTGAGTTAGAATCCTGATAATGGGCCATATTATATAAAACGTACAGTCAAATCGTCTCATAAATATGGTACTACGCTCTTATTACACTGGAATAAGATGCTATGGAACATATTTTTGAGTAAGATGTGTTCACCCATTTTTTACACTTGACTGTACACTACACTGCTTTTAGGGTTTCTCCCAAAGGGTACAACAGGACCCTATTTCTTTTTTTTTTCTAAGACTCCGCTATACGTCCATCCGTCCGTTTGTCACCAGGCTGTATCTCATGAACCGTGATAGACACTTGAAATTTTCACAGATGATTTATTTCTGTTGCCGCTAAAACAACAAATATATTCGCGCGGCGCATCATATCATTTGTCCCCTTCAAATTTCCTGGCTTGACCTCTCTTAAAAATAATCTGAAGCATGAAATAGACTTTAACAGAAATGGATGGTGGATGTTTTGTATTGTATTTGTCGAAAATTTTCTTTTTTGTTACAAGCTGTTGGACCCGGGTATGTCCTTAAACTACGTCCACAAGAGAGGTATGGGCATTGTGAATGTCATCTCGCTTTGTGTGGTAGGGCACAGCACAGCGAATGTCATTCCAGATCTAGAGCAGAGTCCAACTGGGGAAGTACCTCCACCTTAGAGAAAACCGCAGCCAAATAACACTAGACCCTACTCATAGTGTTGTGTTCCTGCCGGTGAGTAAGGTTGCCAGAGTTCAACGAGGGGGGAGGGGATTAGGGTTGGCAACGCGCATGTAACTCCTCTGGAGTTGCAGGCGTACATAGGCTACGGATACTGTTTACCATCAGGCGGGCCGTATGCATGTTTGCTACCGATGTAGTGTTTAAAAAAAAAGCTTTTATCGCTAACTATACTTTTCTTTCCGCAGACAACTACTCATCGAGGTCATCCTAAAACCCCCAAACACAATTACGTTGCGTTCTTCTATCACAGAGTTCCTATGACCACCTCTTGTCTCCATCATCAGATCAGGTCGAGGGTACCATAATATTGCATTAACACCCGACTTACATTATGCAAATTCTCAGATTCATCTCAAGCTTAGCTATATCACACCGGGAATATTTAATGAGTTATCAGTAGAAGACGAATGTGCTAGTAAAAACATCTTTAAATCAAAAATTAAGAAGTTGCTAATAGGTACAACGCATGAATGAATAAATAAATAGGATAAGTAAATATACTACAACAACTTATACTGTATTAATATGTATTAACCTTAGTATTATAAGTTAATCATATAATTTAGATTAAGGTACTAACGTTGAAAATGAGTGTCTCATTTCGCCGTTAAACTTAAGTTTGGCGAACCTAACACAAGTTTAAAATGTACCATACCATTTGTGATAATAAATCAAAAAAAAAACCGAGAAGTGGGTCAAATTTAACTTGCAAGATTTTATTACAGACAGACAACGGGAACGGGACAGGTCAAATTAAATAAAAACTTGTAAAAAAACCGGACAATTGCGTGTCGGACTCGCCCACCGAGATTTCCGTTCAAATTTGATTTGTTTTTGCTTTGTGGTTTTCATATTTTTCCCTGTATCTGTAGTGTACGACGATATTACTTGATAAATTTCATAGTTCTAGGTCAACTGGAATTTTGATACTCTTGAGAGTGTCGAAATATACTTTTTTTTGCGTCATAAGCTTCCGTATCTTTTTTTGCGACATAAGCTTCCGTATCTTTTTTTGCGACATAAGCTTCCGTATCTTTTTTTGCGACATATGCTTCCGTATCTTTTTTTGCGACATAAGCTTCCGTATCTTTTTTTGCGACATAAGCTTCCGTATCTTTTTTTGCGACATAAGCTTCCGTATCTTTTTTTGCGACATAAGCTTCCGTATTTTTTTTTGCGACATAAGCTTCCGTATCTTTTTTTGCGACATAAGCTTCCGTATCTTTTTTTGCGACATATGCTTCCGTATCTTTTTTTGCGACATATGCTTCCGTATCTTTTTTTGCTACATAAGCTTCCGTATTTTTTTTTGCGACATAAGCTTCCGTATCTTTTTTTGCGACATAAGCTTCCGTATCTTTTTTTGCGACATATGCTTCCGTATCTTTTTTTGCGACATAAGCTTCCATATTTTTTTTTGCGACATAAGCTTCCGTATTTTTTTTTTGCGACATAAGCTTCCGTATTTTTTTGGCGACATAAGCTTCCGTATCTTTTTTTGCGACATAAGCTTCCGTATCTTTTTTTGCGACATAAGCTTCCGTATCTTTTTTTGACGTTACCTTAGAAGTTTCATTTTTCACAGCTTCAAGGGACTGTAGATCTGAGTATATGGTTTTAATTTCAACGCCACGTGTATCTGAGATAAACGATCTTGACAGACAACAATAAAGATTCCATTTTTTTCTTTTCAGGTACGGAAACCTAAAATGAATGACATTACTCTTTAATCCTCTCAGTTTCCATTCAATCTTTCAACCAAATAAACGTATCATTCAACCAAAATTACGCTATTTTACATTTACACCCGTTTAGAGTATCTACAGGCGATTCAGAATCATTGGAATTTCCATGTATTTGGTGCTTTAGCTACTGTTTGTGAGCAAGACTAAAGTTAGGTAAGCTGCAATTTATCCCTAGGGGTGAAACACGATTGCAAGCAATAGAACTAGTTCAACCGAATGTTCGCTCTTCAGTTGAATGGTTCTTTGTTTGATAAGCAGCAAAGTTGAGTTTTGTTGTGAGTGATTTATGGATATCTGAGCAACATTTTGTTGCACGTATCGTTATTTTGTTGTTGATTGAGGGTACTAAGAAAGTCGTAAAAATTATAGCCGCATCCTTATCAAATGGCACCAAAATTATGGTATGCTTCAAATTTTGATTTGGCATCGACTTCAAATATATCAGTTAGTAACGCATATATTATATTTAACAAATATACTCATTTTACCTTTTTGAAGTAGTTTCATTTTTAGGGTCCCGTAGTCAACTAGGAACCCTTATAGTTTCGCCATGTCTGTCTGTCTGTCTGTCCGAGGCTTTGCCCCGTGGTCGTTAGTGCTAGAAAGCTGAAATTTGGCATGGATATATAAATCAATAAAACCGACAAAGTCGTACAATAAAATCTAAAAATTTTTTTTTTAGGGTACCTCCCCTGCACGTAAAGTGGGGGTGTTTTTTTTTTTTTGCTTCAACCCTACAGTGGGATATCGTTGGAAAGATCTTTCAAAACTAATAGGGGTCTTCAACAAACATTTCTTGATAAAGTGAATATATTATATATTTATATATTATTATATATTATATATTTTGTTTATATATTTTTATAGTGTTTATATATTTTATTTATATTTTATCTGTTTTTTTTTTTATTTGTCTTCTTTGTGGTGCAATAAAGAATATTTACTTACTTACTTACTTATATTCGGAGATAATTGCTCCGAAAGAAAAAAAAATGTGTCCCCCCCCCTCTAACTTTTGAACCATAGGTTCAAAAAATATGAAAAAAATCTTGGAAGTAGAGCTTAAGAAAGACATTAAATAAAAACTATAGCGGATATGATCAGTTTAGCTGTTTTTGAGTTATCGCAAAAAGTTTCCCCTTCATAGTAAAAAGACGTACACTCACAGTTCATCCCTTGGTTATAGGGATTGCAATCCGGTCCGGCGGATCCGGTAATCCGGCCGGATCCGGCACTTTTCAGGAGCTACCGGATCCGGTAAAAATCACCGGATCCGGACCGGATCCGGTAAAATAAAAAAAACGCCTAAACACAGCACGCGCTGTTCGTTTCAGATGAGGAAAAGGCAACGGATATGAGGTATGAAGTTGACCAGAACAAAAAACGAATCAAAAAGTTTAAATTTAGTAAGATTAAAATATATTTATGACGATGACTGGGAACAGAAGAGGATTTCTTCTTCTTTCATGTTGGTGGCACGATATGACGATTACATAAATACTGTAATAGAAGGAAACATGAAAGGATGGAGATGCCATGGAAGGCATTTGTAATTTATGCTACAGAGAAGGTTAAAGTCGTGTCATAATGATGTGATAGGAGATTAAAAGTAAACAAATGAGCAGGATTAAGTCGGCGGTACTCAACCGACTACAGTTGGGCTCATCAATATGTGTGAATGAAGAATATATGATAATATTGATAATCTTTAGTTTTCTCCGATATATGTATATATATGATAAAATATAGATTGTTTTCTATTCAAATTTAAGAGAGAATACAATTGAATTGAATTGTCTTTACAATTTCATCCAATCTTATGCAATTTCCTTCATCTCCTGGTACATGCTACTCTACGTCTAGCCAATTATTTATTTGATCTATGTAACTTTTCTTAGGGAGTCCTTTCCGCAATGGTTTTCAATCCTACATTCTATTATTTTTCGCAAGAGATCGTCGTGTCGTGTATTGTTCCCTATAATTTGACCACTATACTTTTCCATAAATTAAAAAAAGTAATTTTTTTTTAAGACATACAGTCTACTACTTTTTCGGACAAAAAAATTTGAGCAAGATAATACTAGAGCGCATTTAATATCAAAATTGGTTAAAAGTAAAATATCTTCGTGAAAATTAATAAATAATAGTAAGCGTAGGAGTTTAAAATAGAGTTCCGGTTACTCTTGTTTGCCGCGATATCTATTGTCGAGTGGCAGTACTGAGAGTTCCGCTACTCGATGCTAGATGTCGACTACGAAAATAATAAGCGTTTTGGTACCAATACTGATGTATGGAATGAGCACTCTATGTACTTCTTATTTCTCTATGCTAGAATGGATGTCAACGTTAGAGTTTGTGAGGAAAGAGAAGAGTCGTGGAATGTATGGGGCCCAATACATTCCACGACTCTTCTCTTTCCGAACAGACTCTCCAAAGAATTCAATCAAAGAACAGTTACGAAAACTTGTCTTTTCAAGGATCTCCAATTCCCACCCCACATCCCATCATCAGGCTTTGGAAACTAATCAAATTTATAATTGTAAACGAAAATTTGAGCACTTTTGAATGGTTAAATATAATAAATTACCGATTTCAAATTTTGTTTTTCATGTTATATTGACATTGTGACACTTTTTACTACCAAGATCTATTTTATTGTTAGGAAGTTATTTATTAACTTCAAATTATAGATTTAGGAATACGTATTAGGTACGCAAAAAAGTAGAAAAATATGTCATTTAATTAACTTTTATATCCCTATACCAAACCGGATCCGGTCCGGCCGGATCCGGCCGGACTATTGTCAAAATCCGGCCGGATCCGGCCGGATTGAAAACCAATCCGGTTTGCAATCCCTACTTGGTTAACAATCTACCATACTTTAAGCTCCAGTTTAGCTTATTGTGACGGAAGAGTAACTACGGAACCCTACTCTGAGCATGGCCCGACATGCTCTTGGCCGGTTTTTTTTGTAAAACTGTTCATTTTCCTCCTAGTGTCCATGTAGACCAACCAACCTAAAAACTTTCAGTAATGCTTAGTAGACAAATAGTATTTGTTACATTTTCATTTTAACCTTTGGTCTCTCTATAAAATAAACTACGAATTGAATAATGAAACCTACAATCACATAATAATACATTATGCAACCGTTGAAAAATAAATCAAGAATCATTTCATGTTTTGTAAGCTTGCAATGTAAAATGAATTATTCATTGTATCCATGTTTTCCTCGAACTAAATAAAACAGCTCGATAGCGAAGATCAAATGTCGTGTGCATGCATTGCGGATAATATAAGAGAGAAAACCGCAGTAGGATGTACAGCTAGTGAACATATGAAATATTTTTTATTAATAGTACATTACTATAGAGGACGGGAAACGAATGGTTGCAGGCCAAGTAGATATAGACGGCCGGGCGTAGCGAGATCGGATAGGGAGACGCGGCCGGCAACCCCGTTTTCCGCCGAGATTTGTATAGTGCTTTTCTCAAACTTGCAATGAAATAATAATAAAAAAATAGGATGATGATTATTGTTTCATGTCCTAATGTGGTTATTCAGTGCGTGGGGTATTGAAGGGGAACAAAAATGTAATTATTTTGGCGCTACCACGCACGCTTTTTTCTTTTCTTTTTCTTTCTTTTTCTTTTTCTTTTTATTTCTTTTTTGTGTTTTTTGTTGTTACCGAAAGGGGAACGAAAATTTGATTATTTTTACGCAACGATGCACGGTTTAGGAGATACAGCCCTATAAAGATTTCTGCATGACTGAAAAAAGTAAAACTTTTTGGGGCTGTATCTCCTAAACCGTGCGTCGTAGCGCAAAAATAATGAAATTTTTGTTCCCCTTTGAACCCCTGAAACAATATTTAACAAACACAAAAAAGAAAAAAAAAGAAAGAAGCCAAAAAAATGAAAAAAAGCATACTGGCAGAATTTTGCTTATAGGTTTTTTATAGTTGACGTGCCATTATTTGACGTTAAAAAACAAAAGAAAGTTGCCTTACAGGCCTAGGTGTGTAAGGCAGTATGAAATTCCTTTACATATCATCATCACTCATCGCAGCTGATATGTAGTATTTCCGGACCTAATTTGAAGTAATTCATGTCAACATTTCATTACAAGTTTGAGAAAATAACATTTATTTGTAATCACACTACTATATCAACATCATTCGCTTGTCGTTATCTCATTCATCTGGGGTCAGCGCAGCATGTCTTTTTCTTCCATACCTCTCTGTAGCCCGTCATCTCATCATTCACTTGCGTTCGTTTTATATCATCTCTCACACAGCCCATACACCTTTTTCTTGGTTTTCATACTGTATATGATATAAAATAAAGTGACACACACATTTAAAATGTGGGAATGTATATAAAATAACTGACTAAAAATATCGTACAGCTGACTCAAGATCAATGAAGCTTTGTCGCTGTCAGGAGAACATCCGACGCGATTCATTCGCCATTCGCATATTGGTGGAAAAAGCTAAGATCAACCATACCAATTTGCATAAGATATTTATCGACCTAGAAGAGGCCTTCGATCATGTCTCACGTGAACTTATCTGGCAAGCATTAATTCAGGATATGTATACTGATGTTACCACCCAGATAGTGTGTCCAGCTGGAACTTGTGAGATGTTTGAAATAAGCAACGGGGTGCATCTTGATTAATAATAGAGGGCTTAATATTGATCCTTGGATCAAGCCCTCTATTTTTCAACGTTACCTTAGATTACATAACAAAGGCTTTGTGTGGTAGCACAGCATAGCGGATGTCATTCCAGATCTAGAGCAGAGCCCAACTGGGGAAATACCTCCACCTTACAGAAAACCGCAGCCAAATAACACTAGACCTACCTAGTGTTGTGTTCCTGCTGGCGAGTAGGGTTGCCAGAGCTCAATGAGGGGGAAGGGGGTTAGGGTTGGCAACGCGCATGTAACTCCTCTGGAGTTGCAGGCGTACATAGGCTACGGAGACTACTTACAATCAGGCAGGCCGTATGCTTGTTTACCACCGACGTAGTATAAAAACTGAGCGTTGGAAGGAGCTTGCTGAAAGGAGGTCTTCTTGGCGTTCTACCATCCATAACGGTGTCAAAACATTTGAAGATAACCGCCTCACTAGCCTAGACATAAAGCGCCAATTACGAAAAGAGAGACCTAAGCCCTCCTTCGTGTACACGTTCAACGCAGCTGGCCAACTTTATTGTCACGCGTGCAATAGAGTATTTAAGAGCAAGTTCGGCCTGGCTAGCCACATTAGGGCTCATGCTAGACAACGTCCATAACGAAAACGATGAGGACTATATAGTATAAAAAAAGAACAAGTTGTTAGATACGGACTTGTTGTCGAAACTTGTTGACGAAGGTTCGTAAATGATGAAGACGACACCAAATTGTACTTTAAAACCGTATATTGGTCTGAGCGATTAAATAACATAAAAAATAGGTACGTGTATCGCGAGCACTGATTAGTGGTGTGCGCGCGCGCTCTGGTCGAGAGCGCTGGAGGAATGAAGTGCCGGCGCGCGATGAGGCGACGGGCCGGCGGTGGCGGCCCGCGGGGAGCGAGCGCGGGAGGCGGGGACCCGATCAGCGAGTCCGCGAGTGGGGCGCGTTAACAAGCTGGCCCCCTTGGACCATCCTGGTCCAATGTCAGTGGGAGCGGGCAGAGCCTGCTTCCCTGTGGTGGTGGTGACGTCAGCGACGCGGTTGACTCCGTCGTTGCCCGGGTAGACTGCGGTGACTCGCCCAAGCAGCCATCTGCTGGGGGGCAAGCGGTCGTCTTTGACGAGAACCATCTCGCCAAGCTTCAGCTGGCCTCCAACCCTGCGCCATTTGTTTCGGACCTGCAGTTCTGAAATGAATTCCTTATAATACCGATTCCAAAAATGCGCTTTTAGTGCTTCTATTCTCTGATGGCGATGGGCCGGCCACGTAGCGAGATACACGGATAAAAGATGGACAAAAGAAGTGACTCTATGGAAAGGCCCCGACGTAAAAAGAAAATCAGGACGACCACGAAAGCGATGGAGCGACGACATAGGAGCCACGGCCGGTCAAAGATGGCTAAATAAGGCAAAGGACAGAGACGAATGGAACAAATTGGAGGAGGCCTTTACCCAATAAAGTGGGGTTCCTATCAACTTTTAGTTTGAAAGAAAAAAAAAAAAACATTAAATTAAGTTGAAATATACTAACCATAATAAGTTTCATTAATAGTATGTACCTAAGTGATACCAAGTTGATAAGAAAATAAAGAGGCTTTTTATTATTTATTATTTATATTCTCTGATATCTCGTTAGGGTATGTATCGGCGAGTCTTGCACCAAGGGAGCAGGTATCATAGTGAGCGTTCGGCCTATCAAAAAATGCGCAGGGGTGAGAGGAGTAAGATCTGAGGGATCAGATGAAATAGGGGTTAAAGGCCTAGAATTAAGCAAAGCTTCAATTTGAACCAAAAATGTAACCATCTCTTCATAATCTAAGTGAGCCATTGAGGTAACTCGTTTTAAATGATGTTTTACCTGCTTAACTGCGCCCTCCGCCAAACCATTAAAATGTGGGCTATAAGCAGGACAAAATTTGAATTCTATTTCCTTTGTAGCTGAATATGACGTTATTTCTTCAGAATTATTTTTAAGGAACTTTGCTAATTCGTTACAAGCCCCTATGAAACAAGTACCATTATCTGACAAAATGGTGGCTGGTTTGCCTCTGCGGGCTATGAATCTATTTAAAGCGGCAATAAAGCCCATGGCTGTCAAATCAGTGACGAGCTCCAAGTGTACCGCCCTCACTGCCAAACAAACAAAAACAACTAGGTATATATGCTTTCTTCGTTTGACAACCACGGCCCTTTCTGCTCGCTATCAGGATTGGCCCAGCGTAGTCACAGGATGTGTTAGCAAATACATATTCGGACTGTACCCTTTGCAGTGCCAAGTTGTCCATAATTGGCTGATGAGTTTTACCCGAGTATCTTAAACATGTAATGCAGCTTTGTGAAGTCTGTCTGCAAAGGTTACGGCCGTTAATTATCCAGTACCTGTGACGTAATGTTGTAGCTGTGGTCCAGCTGTGCATCAACATTCGATGGTAATGGTGTACTAATATTTTAGTGATGTGATGCGATACATGTAATAAAATAGGGTGTTTTGTGTTATAATCGTAATATGAACTTGCAAGTCTACCGCCTACTCGCATAATTCCGAAAGTATCTACAAATGGATTAAATTTCAACAGAGTATCTTTGTGAGAAAGTGGGCGCTTATTTAGCAAACGCGAGAGTTGCTCGCTAATACGGATGTCGGAAACGTTAAAATGATTGTAGCGTAATACTTTTGAACAAATATTTATCCATTTTTTTTCTACTCCGGGCCATGTTAGGGAAATGGATTTCGATAAATCACGCCCCAAAATATCAAAGGCACACATCAATCAGCTGTCACGACGAGCACTAATTGAAGGATTTGACAAGGGGCTGGTCTAAAGTGAAACCTAACGTAGCCTTCCTAAAATGTCAGTTAAAATTTTCACAAAATTCAATTTTCAGGAGTAATTTTTGACTTTGTTTTGACACAGATTGTGGCATGGCAATAAGAGATCTTATTTGAATCTTGATGACCAAAATCAGAAGGACGACACACCTAGTACGGAAATAGTTTTTCTCAAACTTGCTATGAAATGATGACATGACTTACGTCAAATTAGGTCCGGAAATACTACATATCAGGTGCGATGACTGAAGATGATATGTAAAGACATTTCATACTGCCTTACACACCTAGGACTATAAAGCAACCTTCCTTTGTTTTTTAACGTCAAATTGTGACACAACGTCTTGGCATCCAACCATCAACTAGCTTCAGTTAGCTTGGTATATTTGTTGTGCATATTCGTTGCTAGGCAACGGCGGTGGCGCATCACGCGTGAGGTTGTACACCGCTGGTAGAGTGGCGAGCCGAGTAGGTCGCCACAAAACAAATTGACTACAATTATTTGTTTTAATTGCAAGTTTGAGAAAAGCACTATACATATCTCGGCGAGAAACAGGGTTGCCGGCCGCGTGTCTCATTACGTTCCAATGTTTGGATTTTATTGATATTTTCGAGAACGTCTAGTTTATCCGTTTCTTTACACACTTGTCCTGTTCATGAGATTCAGGTATTAATAAATACACGTACTTAATTAAAGTTATAGGCAACTGTTAGAACTAGTACTTAAAGTATCAAAACAGTAATAGAACACCAACCTACTAAATTGTTTAAGACTTGTAAACATAGCAGTTTTTCGTTATACAACGCTTTACGTCAACTTCGCACATTCTCGTAATTATTTACGAGTTTATAGTAATAGTTAGCGGACCTCACTCGGTATAGTCATTATTAATATTATTTAAAATAAACCCCTTATAAACCGCGAACAATTTGAATGAATGACATAAATTGACAACAGCCTTCAGGTTTTTTTTTAAATCATAGACAATTGGTGATACAACAAGGAAAAATCTGTCAACAATATTTGGCTAGCCAGACTCTATTTTTTCATGATTTCCAACTCTGATATTAGCCATTCTGTAAGTCCACTTTATTTTGAGCATGACTCAACGAAGTAGGTAAGATTTTTTTTTTTTCTAGATTTGTTAACCTAATGAAGTTTATCCATTATGTTAATTTCCACCATTTTAAACAGTTTTCAAAAACCACAAAATTTCACGAGATTCGATTGAGAAATGCGACCTGAAGTGGAAAACATCCGGAGACCCGAAAGTATTTTAACTCAAGCGAAAACGTACCCCTTCGCTAACGTCCGGTCAATTAACTATCATTTTGAAAATACAGGAAACCCAGAGCGCCTAAAATGTTCAGAATAAAAATACGATCAAATGAAACTGCATTTTTACTCAGCAATGAATATTCTATTTTAAAACTATTCGCATTCGGCGAATTACACTTGTGAACAAAAAAAGCTCCACTATGATTTTTATAAATATAAGAAAAATAGAACATTTTATCCTCGAGCAATTTTAAAACTGGTTTACCGGGAAATTCACAGAATTTTCCTTCTATTTAAAAAAAACTATAATTTAGCTAGAATTCCGCTGATTTGTGAAGTGAAAAACTTCATAAATGTGAGTTAAAACTTTATGCTGTAGAAAAAGTACACATTTCCAGCACAAATGGCAAAAAGATTCTTAGGATTAACGTACGAAATTTCATCTGGTCACTTTTCTGCAAGGGAAAATATCGTCAGGGTGACGTCGGTGGCAAACAATCATACGGCCCGCCTGATTGTAAGCAGTCTCCGTAGCCTATGTACGGTTGCAACTCCAGAGGAGTAACATGCGCCTTGCCGACCCTACCACTCCGCACCCTCGTTCAGCTCTGGTAACCTTACTCACCGGCAGGAACACAACACTAAGAGTCTATTTGGCTGCGGTTTTCTGTAAGGTGACCTTTTACGATAACTTACTTGACTTAAGGCTATTATTACTACAACTGCTCTGTCGTCGTAATGAGTAATAAGTACTTCTAGTTTTTAAGTTAGAGATAATTAATTAGATAGTTACAATTGTTACAAACAACCACTGTTTATTATGGAGGAGCGGGACTTCCTGACACAGGTATTTCTTACCTACTAGGAAGACCCAACCTTGTTTGTCATATGTGTACCCAACATTTATGAAATAAATCATTTTCATTTTCACTTAAAGTCCTACGTCCCCTAGGTGCCAGAGGGCGTCCACAGTGCGCTGCCATCTCGTTCTGTCTGGAGCTGCGTGCTTCGCCTCCGGCCATGATAGCCCGATTGCTGTCAACTCGGATGCTAGGTACTGAGCGCCGCCAAGATTTGGGACGGTCTGATACTCTCTTGCCCTGTCATCCCAATAAGGCATTTTATGATATATTAGGCAAACGAGTTTACGAATCGCCTGATGGTAAGCAGCTACCGTTGTCCATGGACACCTGCAACACCAAAGGTGCCACTGGATTGTCGGCCTTTGAGGTCGGAATACGCTCTTTTCTTGAAGGTTTGAAGATCGTATAGGCCTGGAAATACCGCAGACGAACTGTCGTCTGAATGAACTGTCATTGCACAGCTTGGTTGTGAGAGGCAGGATGTCCCAGCCCTATTTAGACGGTTCAAGTTGTTGTATTTGGTCGATCGATTGAATTCATTTTTTTCTGTAGTTAGCAATGTATGAAATATTGCATGCAAGTTCTTGAACAGTCTAATGCAGCGGCTTACATGAGTGAATAACTCGCGAACGATAAGCGGCGCGGCGCGGGTGAATTCAATCCTTTCCTTTGATACCTATGGAAGTGTCCTACGTGGGCGATCTCGTTGTGAACGCGAATGCCGTTAGGCCGCCGCGTCGCATTCGCGAGTTATTTGCTCACGTAAGCCGCTGCGTAATGGGGCTAAACGCACAGTTGAGAACTGTGATATGTCCGACATACAACACTCACAATATCTGACACATCCGAAGATAGATCCTTTGATTTTTGCCGGGACATCAGTCAGCCGCGACCATGAACAGTGAAACCTGTGTTATGTAAAAGTAGTAAAATAAATCAGTTATAGACCTGGTAATAAATGTAAATTTTATAACCAGTTGAATTTTAGAGTTTTTTGACGACCAGTTTGGCCTTGTGGGTAGTGACCCTGCCTACGAAGCCGATGGTCCCAGGTTCAAATCCTGGTAAGGGCATTTATTCGTGTGATGACCATGGATATTTGTTCCTGAGTAATGGGTGTTTTCTATGTATTTAAGTATTTATAAATATTTATATATTATATATATCGTTGTCTAAGTACCCTCAACACAAGCCTTATTGAGCTTACTGTGGGACTTAGTCAATTTGTGTACTAATGTCCTATAATATTTATTTATTTATTACAGAGGCAAACGAAAAGACATAACGATCATTTTCATATGTCATTAAAGTTTCGATGGTCATTTTCTATAACGATTGTCGCTTGATCTGTGAAATTCCGCATAAGGCACAAGTGCGGTGAACGTGCATTATTTAGCTCGCAGTAATATTGGCGAGGAAATATGTTAAACAAGGGTGCCCCAGTTCAACTCCATTACTGCCATCGATCTCATAGCTTTCGGCTCGGATAACCAGGCATGTGAGTGAAAACAGGCAATCGGTAATGTGAGTGAAAAAAGGCAATCGGTCATGTGAGTGAAAACAGGCAATCGGTCATGTGAGTGAAAACAGGCAAGTTACACTGCAGTTTTTGTTTGTAACATTACTGCTAGAATATTTACACGAGTGATGTAACCGTCAACCGATAATATTAAATGAGTCGGATTGAACGTTTTAAGAGGAATTCCTAGTTACGATTGTTCCATACAAACGCTCTCGACTGTTTCCTCCCTGGATATTGAACCTAGAGCAATGATTTTTTCAAATAAGATCAGTATCATCAATATCTGTGCCGCTATGTTTTGCTTTTTATGGATTATTTTAATTTGAAGAAACTTACAGGGCCTCGAAAATCGCAAACGGCTCAATTGAATTGGCTGCAAATAAAGGCGCAGTATACAAATATGACAACAAATATCTAAAAATCAAAACATAGCGGCATAGATTATTTCTTCATCTTGCAGTTTCCAAAATTTCGTAATGATTGGTTCCGTTTTGGAGGAGGAAACAGTAGAGAAACTCGATTTTAGATTTTTTTGCGTAGGAAGTTTAGTCCGAGCTGCGGTTGTCCTTGTCGCACGCACGCACTCCCTCCCACCGCAGCGCGACAGAAAGATAGTTTCAAAAATTCGAAATTTGAAAAGTTGCTCAGCTAGGAATTGCTCTTAATCGCTTCAGTAATAACATGGCAACGATGACTTCCTCTCATTTTATCTAGGTAATTATTGTCACTCATTTTATCAAAGATATTGAATTGTTATAGACGTCAAACTGCTAAATAAATGCTTCTCTCTTCCCGTTTTCTATTCTTCGTGTTGTCGTAGTCACTACTGCAGAAAGCTTCAGATAGAATTTTATTTATTTATTACATACACACAACCATCTTTACAAGCTATCCTAATTCGACAGTATGGAATTTGGCACACAAAAAAAAGAAGGTATATAGTAGTAGTACATAGATTATTACAAATTACAGTAACAAAATACATATAGCGTGGCCCTTGTGAATTCGCTCAAAGAACAAAGAAACGAATCTAACTCAATCGCTATTCGATAAGTGTCCGAATTGCGCGCGTAAAGGATGCCTGTCGAAGAAGTTGCGTTCGAACGCGCGGCTCGGCCAGCAGTTTAAGGGGTAGACGGACATTAATTGCATGTAAAAATACGCAAGTAAGTATAACGGGTTAGCATAGCATTCTTTACTGGGACATTATTTCGCAAAGTAATGAAATTTTTATATTAAATACTGGTTTGAGTCGGTGCCGCTCTATGCGATAGTAATGGCAACCAATATCCGCTGGAAGCTATTTCCAACGATTACGCCGTCTAATCCAACCGTAACCCTATCTGAACATACATATAATATACGTATTCGTACGGGAAATATAGCATTGCAGCGAGGAATATTGCTTCTTCTTCCTCGCGTTGTTCCGGCATTTTGCTACGGCTCATGGGAGCCTGGGGTACGCTTGACAACTAATCCCAAGGTTTGGCGTAGGCACTAGTTTTTACGAAAGCGACTGCCATCTGACCTTCCAAACCAGAGGGTAAACTAGACCTTGTTGGGATTAGTCCGGTTTCCTCACGATGTTTTCTTTGACCGAAAAGCGACTGGTATATATCAACTGATATTTCGTACATTAGTTCCGAAAAACTCATTGGTACAGTCAGCATCAAAAGTAGCGGATCAAATAACGTTTCATAAGTAACTACCATTCTGTAACAGCTTAACAAAAAGTGATGTATTTAATATAGTACAACTAAGACTGTAAAAGATATACTTTTGAACGCGAATTTTAGAAATTAATCTATATTTGGAGAAGCTATCCGGAATATCAGATACTTTTGGCGCGTTGTTTCATCCGCTACTTTTGATGCTGACTGTACGAGCCGGGGTTTGAACCCGCGACCTCCGGATTGCAAGTCGCACGCTCTTACCGCTAGGCCACCAGCGCAGCGCTTCAAGCGATTCATTCCGCGTATTCAGCGAGGAATATTGCTAATGTTATAAATTAGAGTTTAAGTTTGATTGTCCTTACATTACGGAAAAAGGTCTCTTCTAGACCTTATTTGAATGGTATACTTTTTACCTTTTGAATGTTAATGTTAAAATAAAAAAACTTGCATTTTTAAAATTTCAAGTTGTATTTTTTTATCATTTCCATTTTTTTGTATCTACTGTGAAATTTTTCTCATTTTCTATGTCATTAGATTTTGTTATAAAATAAAATGAATAGAATGATATAAAATGTGTCATCATCCGACTAGGTTCTTCAAAATATTGTGCAAAAAAATGTGAAGTCTATTAAACATTAATTACAGCTTAGTTTATTCCCTTAGTTTCCCTAATACATACATATAATATATCTTTCATTAATTTATTGTGGTTCTCATACAATAAAAAACTTGATGATTATCCAAAATCCTCTGTTATCCCTTAACGCCGGTCGGGATTATCTAGGTCCTACTGTATTTCCATTAAATTATATTAATATGGACATTCTTACCCAAACTATATGGACCCGGGTACGTCCTTAAACTACGTCCATAAGAGAGGTATGGGCATTGTGAATGTCATCTCGCTTTGTGTGGTAGGGCACAGCGCAGCAGATGTCATTCCAGATCTAGAGCAGAGCCCGACTGGGGAAGTACCTCCACCTTACAGAAAACAGCAGCCAAATAACAATAGACCCTACTCATAGTGTTGTGTTCCTGCCGGTGAGTAAGGTTGCCAGAGCTCAACGAGGGGGGGCGGTTTTAGGGTCGGTAACGCGCATGTAACTCCTCTGGAGTTGCAGGCGTACATAGGCGACGGAGACTGCTTACCATCAGGCGGGCCGTATGCTTGTTTGCCACCGACGTAGTATAAAAAAAAAACACTAATCCCGCACAATAAGCTTAAGAAGGCTTGTGTTGTGGGTACGACAATACATAAAATACATAGAAATGCTTACATACATAGGAAACACCCTTTAAAATGCGGCACATATTTTTGCTGTCAGTTATCTTAGATACGCTCGTCATTCTTAGGTGTCTCATGTTCAGAAACTATTTTTATATGCACGAGAGAAAACAGGTTTGAACTACATCTCTATACAACTTAGATTTAACCTTAAAACAAATTAATGATGATCCTTCCGTCCGCTTTCGGCATGGTGACTATGGAAGGTAGAGGCAAGGAATAGAATCTCCATAGGCAGAACTGTTGCAAAAGTGTCCAGCTGTCAAATCTCTCCAGAGTAGTGCAAGAGTAGCTAAGAACCTAGGCGTTATTGACGGAGTCAAGTGTGGCTGTCTATGATTAGTTTTTTTTTTCATTTATTCTAGTTATTGTAGCGCCACCTATTTATGGTTTTTTGTCGGTTGGTACATGCAGATTCTATTCCTTAACTCTACTTTCAACGACCACGTCGACTCTTATTTCGGCCCTCGTGTGCCCGAAGATGGCTGACGTATCGAAAAACAAAACTAAATATAATTATAAATTAATAAATATTACAGGGACATTCTTACACAAATTGACTAAGTACCACGGTAAGCTCAAGAAGGCTTATGTTGTGGGTACTCAGACAACGATATATATAATATTTAATCATTATAATACTTATAGAAAACATCCATTACTCAGGAACAGAGGGTCTACCGCGAACCACGTTCGACGTGTTGCCTCTCTATCGCACTTGTAAATTCGTACGTAAATGTGACAGGGAGGCAACACGTTGAACGTGGTTCGCGGTAGGCCCTCTGATATCTGTGTTCATCACACAAATAAATGCCCTTACCGGGATTCGAACCCAGGACCATCGGCTTCATAGCCAAGGTCACTACCCACAACGCCAGACCGGTCGTCAAATGTTTTGAGAATTGAGATGACGATTGTCACCGCTCTCAATCAATTTGAAAACTACTATACTTACTGAAATCCACTTGGCATAAATTAGGAATTCACTCCAGCCGATGAACACAGACAAAAGGAGTAAATAGTTTGTATCTTGTGAAGTGTTTAGCAAGAAAATACGACGAGCGCTCACCACTTGAATTGCTAAACTCTGAATGTGGCTTTCTATCAGAGACGGGACTTATGCTCCATGTGCATAAGTCACAAATAATACAGTATATCATCATCATCATTTAAGAGCATGGCTCTTGTCGGTGGAGTAGACGCCAGTTTTCGCGGTCCTCGGCCAAGTTCTTTAGGTCCCTGTAAGACACGACATTTGCTTTTCCTTTTAGTTGCTGCGTGTAACTTGCTCGTGGTTTTCCTCTTCCTCTTCTACCTTCGATCTTGCCTTCCAAAATAGTTTTAAAGAAAGTGTCGTGTCTTATCAAGTGACCTATCATTTTTCCTCGTCTATTCTCTATGGTCCTCAGTAGGTTTCTCCTCTCTTCAACAATTCCCAGCACTTCCTCGTTCGTTTTTTTCTCAGTCCAACTTATTCCCTCCATTCTTGTCCACAGTATATACCTGAGGACAATTACTTATCTACTCTTATAGAAATAATTTTAGTAACTTTGTTTATGAGTATTACTAAAGAGCATTTACTACTATAAATTATAATATTGCTGCAGAAAATATCAAAATAATTACATATCTACAATCCGAATAAAGGAGACCGAGGCGAATTGGATCACAAGGCAAATCGGGTCAGACTACAAAAACTGTTGATATTGAAAAATATAACTGGCTTGCATGCTAATATAAGACATGTATTTTAGTGCAAGTAATATTTCAACAGTTGAATTTGAAAAACAAACACACACACACACACACACACACACACACACACACACACACACACACAGTTGTTTTTGTTTTGTAGTGTCTGGAAGAGATCGCTTTTTAGCGATAAGTCCGCCTGTTGTTACCTACTTACTTATGTCCTTTTTTTTGTTTGTAACATGTATATTTCTTTGTAGTGCACAATAAAGTATTTTATTATTATTATTATTACTGTTTGGTGCATTACTGCACCGTCGTCACTGTCCAATTTGGATTGAACGTCATAATCACGGCAGGAATGCGACGAATGTCACTCATTTTATAAAGGAAATTGACAGACAGAGCGGTGGCATCAAATCAGCTGCAGTAATGTCGGAACAGTAAAATACATCAGCATTGGCTTAGGGCTTTTGAACCTAGGGTAAAAAAAGCGGCCAAGTGCGAGTCGGACTCGCTCATGAAGGGTTCCGTACCATTTATGACGTATTAAAAAAAAACTACACTAGATCTGGTTCAAACCAATTTTCGGTGGAAGTTTGCATGGTAATGTATATAATATATTTCTTTTAGATTTTTCATTCTGTTATTTTAGAAGTTACAGGGGGGGACACACGTTTTTTCACTTTGGAAGTGTCTCTCGCGCAAACTATTCAGTTTAGAAAAAAAATGATATTAGAAACCTAAATATCATTTTTGAAGACCTATCCCTAGATACCCCACACGTATGGGTTTGATGAAAAAAGATTTTTTGAGTTTCAGTTCTAAGTATGAGGAACCCCCTAAATTTATTGTTCTTTTTTCTATTTTTGTGTAAACATCTTAACGCGGTTCATAGAATACATCTACTTATCAAGTTTGAACAGTATAGCTCTTATAGTTTCGGAAAAAAGTGGCTGTGACATAATCGGACAGACAGATTGACATGACGAATTTATAAGGGTACCGTTTTTTGCCATTTGGCTACAGAACCCTAAAAACATAGGGAACGTAATATACTTGATAAATACATTTAAGTTTTCTTAGTTTAAAGAACCTAGTCAGCGTTGTCAATGTGTGAGCCACTTTAGTAGTACAAATCTAGAGAAACAAACCAAATAGTGAACATATGTGTATTTCAAAGTGTTTGCAAGACAACTCGAGGCCACTTGAATTGCAAAACTGGATTAGAGTGTGGAGTTTGGGATCACTTAGTTCGGATGTTTCGAGTTAATGTTAAATCCCTAAGTTTAGATAAAATAAATAAATATTATAGGACATTATTACACAAATTGACTAAGTCCCACAGTAAGCTCAATAAGGCTTGTGTTGAGGGTATTTATAAATACTTAAATACTAGGGAATGCTAACCGGTTAACCGGTTAACCGGTTACCCGGTAATTTGACCAATATTACAGTTGGTAAAATACCGGTAATTTCCAGCCGTAACCGGGAATTTACCGAACGTTGTATAGGCAAATAAAAATGTAACAACCTGTTGAATTAGCCCATCTATGTCTTCGTACTTACAAAAAAAAAACAATCACTACGGTTTACGATTACGAAGAGACACTTAAAATACTTACTTTTCTGCATCTTATGATCTCGTTCGAGTAGGAAATAGGAAGCAATGTTTTGTGACAAATGAGTGGTCGCTAATCCCTCGCCCTTTCCCTTCTCGCCACCCCTACCCGACCCGTCTTACTATGTTCAGTGTCCTTTGTTTTAGTCTGTAGTGTCCGACAAGTGTGGAATGCGAAAGAACATTTTCTACCGCTGGTTACTTGTGTTCAAGATATCGTTCACGAATGTCTAAGCAACGTTCTAATTAATCGCCTAGATATTTAACAAACACAATTATTTTATATATAATTAACAGAATGATCCAAAGAAGCGCTGGTGGCCTAGCGGTAAGAGCGTGCGACTTGCAATCCGGAGGTCGCGGGTTCAAACCCCGGCTCGTACCAATGAGTTTTCAGAACTTATGTACGAAATATCATTTGATATTTACCACTCGCTTTTCGGTGAAGGAAAACATCGTGAGGAAACCGGACTAATCCTAACAAGGCCTAGTTTACCCTCTGGGTTGGAAGGTCAGATGGCAGTCGCTTTCGTAAAAACTAGTGCCTACGCCAAATCTTGGGATTAGTTGTCAAGCGGACCCCAGGCTCCCATGAGCCGTGGCAAAATGCCGGGACAACGCGAGGAAGAAGAAGAAGAATTAACAGAATGATCTGATGATGGCATGTTCCTGATTCCAACTCCTATCTTAAGAGCCCGGTAACGATTTTAGAGCAAAAATTTTAAATTGATAGATTTAGTCGTTGGAATTGTACACCTTTTGTTACGTAATATCTAAATAACAAGTATTGGTTTCTATTAGCACGTTTTTTCATCTTGCCTTTTAATAATGAGGTCGCAAGCGTGCGTCCCCGGTAATAGATGAGGTGACCAGAAGGGATAGTTTTTAAAAATTCATCAGAAAATTATGGTAGTAAATTATACAAAATGATGTATAAGAACAGTTTCAGCAAATGTTGTAGATTGTTTAAGTATCAAAATTACGTTGAAATTAAAGTTTCAGAGAAATTGTCAGTTGTTTTGAAGTAATTTCTGGCAAAAATTGATTTCGTCTAACTTTCATTTACACTACTTTAAATTTATAGTAACAAAAATGTAGTTTATTAAAGTTGAAGTACAGGATATGTGTAATACAAAATTACCATTTTTAGCAGTCCAAACTTAACGAAATTTACAAATAAGATCGACAAAATCACTGCTCTACGCGCGTTTACCTAAACGTCCATCAGAAAAAAAATCATTACTAATTAAATGAGTCTGTTATAAAAAAAAAATATATTATAATGAAAGATAACAAGACGTGCTAATAGAAACCAGTACTTGTTATTTTTAATAGTTAACAAAAGGTGTACAATTTCATGCCCTTAATCTATCAATATGACATTTTTGCGACTAAAATCGATAACGGCCTCTTAAAGTGCAATTTTAAAGTAACTAGTGTTAAAATGATATGAAACTAATCTTGCTGCTAATTTTTTTTTCTTATATTTACTAGATTTTAATGAATGTTGATTACGGTTTTAGTTACTTTAATAACAATATTATATTGATAGATGTGTAAATGCAAACTTGTATGACATTTAAATGACGACTGTCACTCTTTAGTTATAATTTTTGTTACCCTTACTGCGAATTTTAAAGAATTAAAAAAGTTTAATGTTGCTTATTTAATGTACAAGTTCATTTCGCTTTGAAATGATACATGTTTGATTTTTTATTTAAATTTTTTTAAAATTTAATATGATTGGTAAATATATCTTGTTTAATGTTTATAGTTGATTTTCATTATTTTGTTTTGTCGATGTTTCTATAACGTGCTGTTGATTACTTTTAAAGGTTCTATCTTCTTCCTCGCGTTGTCCCGGCATTTTGCCACGGCTCATGGGAGCCTGGGGTCCGCTTGACAACTACTTACTATTACTTTTTGTTGCTTGATTACTTTTAAAGGTTACTGACGAAAATAAGGACACAATAAATAATAATGCAAAATCAATGTTTTTTACTTCATAAACGTATAACCGGTAATTTACCGGTTAACCGGTTAGTGGGACCTCGCGTCGGTAAATTACCGGTAATGAAAAACGCCCGGTTATTGCATTCCCTATTAAATACATAGAAAACACCTATGACTCAGGAACAAATATCCATGCTCATCACACGAATAAATGCCCTTACCAGGATTTGAACCCGGGACCATCAGCTTCGTAGGCAGGGTCACTACCCACTAGGCCAAACCGGTCGTCTAAACCCGGTCGTTAGATATTCTAGTTCATTGGTTTACACCGTGGGCTGGTAAAATTCGACGGATGTTAACCACGCATTCCTGAGATCATATGGAGCAAAAACTGTTATGGGTTTTGGCCAAATACACTAAAGAAAAAAAAATCTTTTTTGCTTTTTCTGCACAACACACGTTATTAATAATTTAACTCTTTTATTGACAATAACAATATACATAATGGATATATACAGATGATTACTACAATTAACTTATATCTGACGACCGGTCTGGCCTAGTTGGTAGTGACCCTGCCTACGACGCCGATGGTCCCGGGTTCAAATCCTGGTAAGGGCATTTATTCGTGTGATGAGCATAGATATTTGTTCCTGAGTCATGGGTGTTTTCTATGTATTTAAGTATTTATAAATATTTATGTATTATATATATCGTTGTCTAAGTACCCTCAACACAAGCCTTATTGAGCTTACTGTGGGACTTAGTCAATTTGTGTAATAATGACTTATAATATAAAAAAAAAAATCTAAGCGAGTCGGACTCGCCCATGAAGGGTTCCGTACCATTTATGACGTATTAAAAAAAAACTACTTACTAGATCTCGTTTAAACCAATTTTCGGTGGAAGTTTGCATGGTAATGTATATCATATATTATTTTTAGTTTTATCATTCTCTTATTTTAGAATTTACAGGGGGGGGGGGGGGGCACACATTTTACCACAAAAAAGTGATATTAGAAACCTCTATATCATTTTTGAAGACCTATCCATAGATTCCCCACACGTATGGGTTTGATGAAAAAAGTTTTTTTTAAGTTTCAGTTCTAAGTATGGGGAACCCCCAAAAAAATTTTTTTTCTATTTTTGTTTGAAAATCTTAATGCGGTTCATAGAATACATCTACATACCAAGTTTGAACAGTATAGAGTGACATTTGATGAAGTGGAACTGCTGATGATGAACAGAACGGAACTCTTCAATGATGCATAGTTCACGTTTGGCAATTTGTTCTCTTTGCCCAGCAGTTAGGTTTTCAAGGCATATTTTTGTATTCCTATCCTATTCAGTTTTTTTAATAATTATCTGGTGCTTTATTTCATGTATGGTGTGAAATAATTTATCTTAAATACAGTCGAATACCCTATTGCGGGTATCTTACCAGTCAACCATAGGCCAAATCTGAAATGTGTCAAGGTACCAGTGACAAAAAAAACACATGTTACCTCCTTTTCTACATAATTAGGCATAGGACGCTGTCTTTTTAATTTCATTGTATGAAATCTAAAATCAACAATAATCGTTCTTTCACCGGTCTCCCTCAATGAAGTCGGTTTTTTTTTTTCTTAAAAATTATAAAACTACGTGTTGGATTGTGATGAAACTTTGCACATACAATAATATGAGGCATATGTAGTCTTGTAATTAGTTTATATAGCTCCAGTTTATAAAACAAACGAAATAGAGCAAAAACAAGTTTTGTATGAATAACTTAAATTTGTTGTTATTTTTTAAAGTATGGTATCTATAGTTCTAACATCACATATTTGACACATGACATTTGATGTTTGAAGTGATGTGGCTAAGACAACATAATATGTCAAATCCAGCAACCGGATTGATTACAGTTACGATTTGTGAGATCGAATCGATTACCTATATAAAAAATCAATATTAGGAACCTGCACAGCAGTCATACATGCAAATTATACTGCTAGTGACTACTTAGTATTAGCAAAATCAGGCATTTTTAGGTCCAAAGTCAACTAAATTCAAACACAAGCAAAGTCAAAGTCCAAAAATACGAGCCAAGGTAACCAGATGTGAAAGAGAAGAATCCAAAAATAAAGCCAGGTGAAAAATACGAAAAAAACGGAATATGCGCACAGTAAGGCGGAGAAACTTCGACAGACTGCGCATTTGACATTTGACAAACAAATGATTTTGACGTCAAATTTGATCCGCTCAGAAATCGACATATTTTTTGCAAATCGTACGGTAAAGATCTATTATTATAATTGCTTTTTAAAAGTATTTGTTTAAGTTAATGTTTTCTTAGTTATAATACCTTATTTTTGTATTTTCTGTAGGTTATAAATATATCGATTTTATCGATTATCTTTAACTTACGAATATGTTACCCGAATCGTAAAAAATGATTTGACCACAACGCTGGTTTTAAAAAATAGGATGTAAACGTTTGTGCAGTGATTTATTATTGTTAAATACTTCAGATATACGATGCGAAAAAAATAACTATAAGCATAATTACATTCAAAAAGTGAGTGTAGTTTAAGTGGTAACGAAAGACATATCGTCGGTATACTTCAAAAACATGATAACTGACTGAAACATAGTTTCGAGAAAACGCGAGTTGAAAGTTTGATCCTCAAATGTAGGTATTTAAAAACCGAAGCTTTACTAATTTAGTAACACTTAAAATTTTGGGATGTAAACATTGTCTTAAAATGGTACTTTTTAATTTTTTTTATCGATATCTATAAAATATTGACCTATAAAAAAATGGGACGTGTTAGTTATTATGTTTTACCTGTATGAAAAATGAACAAATTTTTGTGTATAACTATTATTTAAATAAAAAATATTAATGGTGTGCAATAAGTTAGTTAATAAGGAGTGTTTTGCTGTCCATATTTATTCACGTATGGAGGAAATAGTCAAAAATTGCTAGAATAGGGTCACTTATATCTGTTTACCTGTAAATAAAAACACGTTGGATGTCATTTATTATTTTTCATTACTACGTTAGTTTTTATAATTTGCTTGTAATCTATGGGAAAAATATATTTTGAATCACTCTTGTTATTTATAAGAATAATAAATATACATATTTAATAGTGATTTTGAAAAAAAAGAAATCGGGAACTCTTAATAACAAAAATGAATATTACTCTTATACAAAAATAGGTATCTATAAAACGAAGTAAGTTTCTTCTTTATTTTATTGTTCAACATCTTCCGAACACGAATCATCAACGCCGGGTTCTGGAGCACGGTCTATTGCATTAATAGTTTTTAATGCCATGTAATACCCGTGGTACTCTTCGGGTATCACTCCCTTTTTGCACAAATTAACGAGGTGATCTTGATTTATATGTTGAAGTCTAGATTTTCTTGTCAAACATTTATACAGGGAAAGTCGTTCGACATACTGTACCTATAGTATATTTAGTCAGGGTGTCCTTTCTTATACCTCAGTTGCTTAATTTTTAACCATTGTGCATTTTTTCCATCAGAATCTTTTTGCCGGTTTTTAATAGTGTTTTCTGCGAGATCCTTCAGGTCGTAGAAATCTCGTCGTAAAACATGTAAACGTTACTTTATATCTTTTGCTTGACCAGTTTTATGGGATAGATAGTTTTAAATACCCTTATTATTTTTTACGTGAACATTATGTTTCATTTTTTGTCTGTTACTACTTTTTTACACTCTGTAACTTTGTAAATAATACAAATAAATAAAAAAAGCCACATATACATTTAAAACAATAAATATTGAACAAAACTGTATATACAACTAATTTTTGATCATTTTGTCAGTTATCATGTTTTTGAAGTATACCGACGATATTATAATTGCGTGGTTTTGTTTTTAATTATGTGAATGGATCATACACATTTACATTATATGGGTGCTGTCATGTGTCAAATATGTGATGATAGAATAATCTCACTATAAAACTACATAAACTAATCACAGGGATATATATCTTATCTTATTGTAAGTACAAAGTTTCAAAGCAATCTAGTAAGTCATTTTAAACTTAAGAGCGTAACTACGTTTGTATGGAGAATCGAGCTTATTGGGGACCCTTGAGGTTGTTGTATTGTATAATATTGTATAGTTGATGTTACATCTAATTTGTTTAATTGATTCGATTGCCCGCGGTCATTTATCTGTATACGATGCCATAAAACGTGATTATATATTCGATGTGTCTAAAAGGTAACTTGAATGGACAATAACATTTTATATTTTTCGGGGCCATAAAATGAACAATAATATTTTAACAACATAACGTTAAAGGGAGAATCAACTTTTTAGCGTCACTCGTTGCCATGGTTACGATTAGTTGTCCAGGGGACAAAAGTTCATTGAAATACTGATTTTATGGTACTTAAATGTATCAAACTTGCGTTTTTGTGGTCGTTATAACCAATGTCCATAATGGGCCCCCTACTAAGCATGTTAATAGAACCGCATACAACGTCTCTTCAAACAAACTCTGCCACTGTTGTCCCTTGGACAACGGGACAGGATAACAAAACAAAAAAAGTTGATTCACCCTAAAATGGTTTTATTTGCAAAAGGGGTTTTATTTATTTTAAGATATTTCGCTAGTTGTTACCGAACACGAATTGGGTAACTTTATATCATTTTTATTATTCAATAAAATTTAAACAAACCTAATACCTATTAAAATAGTAAAAAGTTTATGCAGAATAATAAAAACAACCATTCGACTCAAACTTGAACACGTATATTTTAAAACTTTTCAACTTTTTCATGTTTATTTTGGCACAAAACTAAAAAGCAATAATTCACAACATTCAAAACAACTTTATAAACTATAAACTTAACAACCCTAGTTTCAACTTAAGCGTTGGCGAAAAATAAAGTAACTATCGGTCTCCTTCGCTCTTGAGTTGTTATAAATAAAGAAGAATGAGATATCATGAACGTTCAAAGTTTCATTTTCGACAGATGTTTCCTGGTCGACCTAGTTTGTAGGGTTGCCAAAATTAATAATTTATGAAACTTGTACGAGAGTTTTGACTTGTAAAGCGGTAAGCATACGATACGGTACCAACTTAAGGCACTTTACTTTTTTACTATTTACCGTTATGTGGTTTTTATCCATTGGTTTATTTTGGTATGAAAACAATTTAAAAATTCACTCGAATTCAGACTCGGGAATTTATACTCTGGCAAGGCAACTTTGTCAGCAGAAAAAGCGGCAAATTTGAAATGGTAGATGCGAGCGATCGATTTCCAAGACAAATTTTGAATTTCGCGCCTTTTTTATTAAACAGGTTACCCACGTAATTTCAGTCGAAAAAATCTTGTCTGTAATTTTCTGTACAAAACAGTCTGCCAGTGTTTATTAGGGAGGGGCACGTCAAATATATGGCTATTTGTACGTAATGTTAATCCTTACAATACATATGACCATTTGCCGAGGTTTTCGACCGAGGGGTAAGCTCTTAAAGGCGACTCCAGTTTATAAATCCTCCAAGGAAAAAACGATCAAAGTTTTTTATACACTCAGCGGGATTTGAAGTTCAAATTTTGAACCTTTGTAGATAGTAGCCTTACCCTAGTTTAAGTAAAAAAGAACAAACTAATATCTATTCCATGTAGATCCTAAAAGAATGTAAAAAACATTTTGTACCTGTGAACATAATTGTTTGCCTAGAAAAGAGCATTTAAAAAAAATAGAACAGTTGTAAGTACTATATTGTGTGAATATTCATAATAACACTGCTATTATGATCCTAATATAGACAAGCGCTGGCTTGCTCCACGCGCGCTTCTAATGAAGTTGATTTAGATATCTCTAGCAATCATATAATATACAAATAGACGTTCTGGAGTAGAAAAAAGTTTTTATTTACATTCTTTTAAAATCCGTGATAAATATATTACATGAATAATGAATTGACTCTTCATTTGTGTAGCGTCCTTACTTCAGAGTCGGATAGAATGCAAACTCTGAACAGGTTTTTACGGAACCATTTTTTTTTTTTCACGCAGGGGTAAATGCATTTACGCATCTCACCCCCTGGCTGGGGAGGCCAACTTGGGGGGTGGTATGTGGGACTCGCTCCTCCCGGTACTCCCTCTGTTAAACAGAGGGAGGGGAAGAGAATACCCACTAACATCCCCTGCGGCGTTGCCCGCTCTACCGTTATTGGGGGACGCCACAGGGTCGCGAGACCATTCTACCGTACCGTCCCCCCGGCTGCCCTAGTTAATATAACGGGGACACCCTCGATCCAGAGGAGGGAAGGATCGGCAACGAACTGATCCTTCCTCCAGACGTGTAAGGCCCTATATTTTGGATCCCCAGCCCACAGGCCCCACTGGGGGATTAGGCGATTAATATACTGTAACCGCCTTCTCCCCATCCGTCTACTTACGCCGGAGTGGGTGCGCATTTGCTCGCTCCTCGCGCTCCCGCTCCGCTACCTCTTTTTTCTGCAGCACTATTGGTTTGGTAGGTAAGACTTTATTACAATCATAATTTAATGGGCAAAATATATTATGTAATACTAACCCTATCACTTTGAAATAACTACAAAATGTATTGCGCGTATTATTAGCAATTTTTGGTTGCCTGTAATTGGGCGAATTATTCACCCAATAATTATTCCGTTATGGTTTTTGTGGTTTTTATTTAAGTCTACTTGTTAGTAAACCTTACTGGAAACTACCTCTTAACTGGAAACTACTTACTTATCCTGAAAAATAGATACCTCTTAAGGCTTAAAGCTTTTTATAAATAGGTTAATATGTGTGTGATGTGTGTGTAAATTTCACACAAGCGAGGCAGCTTTGCAAATGTTTAATAACATTGGAGGCAATTTGTATGCCAACCAGCAGAAAGGGGAAAACAAACTTTACGCTCCGTAAATAATGTTATTGCTTTTGAAATTATTGCTATCTGCATCTGTAACATTTAATTACAATTATAATACCTCAAGATGAAAGTGAAATGTAAAGATTGTATGTATATTTTGTTGTTTCAATTCAATAGCAACTCACTGACGGACATGTCTAACGAATTTGTTATAACGAATAACAAGCTCAGAGGATAAAGAATAGATATTATTATAGAGGCTGGGAAACGAAGGATTGCAGGCTAACGCAGCGGCTTACGTAAGCGAATAACTCGCGAACGCGAGCGGTGCGGCGCGGCGCAGCCGCCCACGGCATTCCCGTTCGCAACGAGATCGCCCACGTAGGACACTTTCATAGGTATCAAAGGATTAATTCACCCGCGCCGCGCCGCGCAGCTTCGCGTTCGCGAGTTATTCGCTCACGTAAGCCGCTGCCTAAGTATATAATAGACGGCCAGTGGAAGCGAGGCCGGATAGGGATACGCGGGAGGCAACCCCGTTTCTCGCCGAGATTTGTATAGGTTGTGCTATTCTCAAACTTGCAATTAAAATAATAATTAAAACATGATGATGATAATGATTGTTTCATGTCCTAATGCCATATGTTATTCAGTGCGTGGGGTATTAAAGGGGTTTATTTTATTTTTATTTTAAAGATTTCTCTAAAGATTAATTCATGCAGAAAATAAAAAGATTTATTGCTGTATTTCCTACACAGTGCATCTTAACGCAAAAATAATCAAATTCTCGGCCGCCTTTTAATAACCCACAGTAATAATATAAAAACACAAATAAGAAAAAAAGCGTATTGGCAGAAATTGAATGTCATAACAAACCAAAAATATTGCTTATAGGATTTTTGTGGTTGAATGCCAAAACTAGGTAATAAGCTAACCCATCTGTATATAAGGGAGTTCCCTCTGCCAACAAACTGTCTTACAGTTTGGCAGAAGAAAACAAAATTGTAAAATCAGGATTTTTTTACCAGAATAAATGATTTATTATTTATTTATTTATTTTAGGTATTTATGTAAGGCTGTATGAAATTCCTTTACATATCATCTACACTCATTGCACTGGATACGTAGTATTTCCGGATCATGTCCAAATATCATTGCGAGTTTAAGAAAACTAAAATGACAGAGTTAGCATTTCACACATAACCTACAATTCTTACGAAGGTTGTTTTCACTGAGATATTAATAAATCAACATATAATTATATTTAAACAAAAAATTAAAATAAATAAATTTAAATTCTATTAAAAAAAAACTGACGAAGCGTGATGCGGATATCATCATTAGTATATTTGGGACGTAACATGTTGTATTTGTATCCACCTGGCGAAGCCTGCGTTGCAGATTTCTTACATATATATATATATATACATATATATATTTGAGATTACTTGGTTTAGAATGTATATTTAATAATAATCATATTTATACAAAAAAAAATATAATATATATATATATATATAGATTAAGTTTTTAACAAAATATTATATTAATATACCTAATATTTAAATATATCAACTCTTGATAAGGTCATAGATGTCCTTAAAAAGTGCCAAATTAAGAAACAACGAAGTTAAATTGGTTTACTTAAATCATTTGTAATATCATTTGTTTGTAATTTATATTTATTTTTGCAGACATAGCGTACTTAGTCAATATTATTAAAGGTAATTTAGATTGTCCAAAGCTTAATAAGATCTCTTTTAATATTCCGTTAAGGAGGCTAAGGCATTTTCGTCCCATTAGTAACAGTTTCATATGCAGGGCAGGCATGAGTTTAAATAAAGTTTCTATAAATTGTGATATCGACATATATAATGATAGCATAGCAGTAATAAAAAATAAATTAATTAGACACTTCATGGGTGACAATAATTCTGGCGCGGGACTGGGCTCGGTGCATTATTGAATATGTACTTACAGGATTCAACAACTTTTTTCTTTTTTAATTTATTTTTGTAAAAATGATTTATATATATAGATCTGTTCTCATGCTGTAAGAACTTGTATGTGTAAATTAAGACGGGCAAAACTTTTTTATAATTTATTATATTTTGAAATTTTGAAACGTAATAAATATAAGAGCCTCGGTAGAGAGTACCATTTTGTACCTTTTGGCGTTGAAACTCTAGGTCCATGGGGTCCCAGCGCGCACAAGTATTTTGGAGAAATCGCGAAACGTCTGGTTGACGTAACTGGTGACCGAAGAGCTGGCGGCTTCCTCGCACAACGTATCAGTATTGCGATACAACGAGGAAATGCCGCCAGCATCCTTGGTACAATGCCTCAAGGGCCTATTTTAGATATAAGCTAGTTATAGTAATCATCTGTATATATCCATTATGTATATTGTTATTGTCAATAAATAGAATAATAATTGTTAGTCATACCTTTGACAATGATTTATATTTCTATAAGTGAGAACCTGTAACTAGCTCTGTAATTCTATTGTAAGTTCTAGATATACACGGTGCTCACAAGGAACCCAAAAGATTTTGACAGTGTATTACTGATCACATTTAGAGACTAAAATGTCATATAAACTTTTCTGGATTTCGCCTAGTTTCAGAGTTAATACCAATGTAAAAAAAATACATCGTCATCGTAACTTAGTGCAAAACGCCTTTTTGATCGCGATGATGCCATTATGGGGCGTAGTCTAAATATCCTTATTGATAGATGTCAAAAAGTGACAAGTAACCTTTGCAAAAACTAGTTTTACCAAAAAAAAACGTAAAAAAATATTTTCAGTGCCAGTTTTACCATAACATTAACTTTTTATGTACAAATACGTTTAAAATTTGAATAAAAAAAAAAACTAAAAAATTTTTTTTGTCGAAATTTAGTGAAACTCATATAACATTTTTCCCTTCTTTTGGCCTCAGAAGTACGTGGTTAAAATCTGTTGGTTTTCCATATACTAAAATAAAATAAAATAAATATTGAATTTCACTTTAAGTAACGAGTTTCGACTCAATGTATTAACGTCGCGATACACTACGAAATATGTGCCCTCAACAATTGAGTTACCCCTTAATAAGGGTCTTGAGGGCCCTTCTTAACCCAATTTAATCAAGTTCTTTAAGAGTTTAACTTGCTTATATACTCCACTTCAATGGATAATGTACCGTGAGCAGGAAAGTATTTACAAGATTTGACGACCGGTCTGGCCTAGTGGGTAGTGACCCTGCCTATGAAGCCGATGGTCCCGGGTTCAAATCCTGGTAAGGGCATTTATTCGTGTGATGAGCATGGATATTTGTTCCTGTGTCATGGGTGTTTTCTATGTATTTATAATTATTTATATATTATATATATCGTTGTCTAAGTACCCTCAACACAAGCCTTATTGAGCTTACTGTGGGACTTAGTCAATTTGTGTAAAAAAAAAAAAAAAATTGAAAACTCAGTACGGTCACGTCTGAAAATATCGATACGATAAAAGTACTAAAAGTATGTATACACGACGTTATTTCCCATATATTAACTAACCAAACCTACCTTTAATTTACTTTTACTCAAACTTGCAATAAAATGTTGAAATGACTTACTTCAAATTAGGTCCAGAAATGAAGATGATATGTAAAGGAATTTGTATAAAAATAGTGGGGAATATGTCCTAAAACGGATCCCCACTATTTTATAACCGACTTCAAAAGTTCAAACAAGAGGAGGTTATCAATTCGGTTGTATGTTTTTTTTTTTATATTTGTTGCTTCAGAACTCCGTCATTTCTGAGCCGACTTTGTTTATTTTTTTGATTATATTTATATACATACAAATTGGTCCCGTTTTTGTTAAAACGCAGTTCTGATGATAGGATCCATGAGGAATTGAGGGAACTCTTCAAATGTGAAAGAGATACATTTAGTGACTTTTGTATTTTCATCAACAAGTCAAGCATTTACATTTAAAAAAGTGACATTTGATGAAATGGAACTGCTGATGTTGATCAAAATGGAACTGTTCAACGATGCATAGTTCCCGCTTGGCGATTTGTCGTCTTCGTTATGTTTGTTAGGCAAATTAAATTTTCAAGACAATTTTTTTTAATTTCATTGATCGAAAACCAAAATCAACAATAATCTTTCATTCACCAGTCTCCATGTTACACTGTAGATAGTCTTTCTTGGTATAAGGTTTCCAGTATACTTCAATATAAGATAGCGAGTACTGTCCTGGAGACCTCGACTGGAAAGCCGAGGTGACGGAAAAGCATGAGTCAGATGGTCGGACGATATCAGAAAGATGGCAGGGCCGGCCTGGCATAGAACTGCTGCATGCAGAACAACATGGAAATCCATGAAAGAGGCATATGTTCAGCAGTGGACGCATATGTGCTGAGAAGAAGATAAAGTTTCAATAAATATTTACATTAATGCGGGGTCAGTTTTTCATAAACGCCATGTCTTCCGAGGGGTCACGGGCGATACATCAAATGCTAAGTGCAACGTATGTTCAACCGGACATTGTAACGATAGGAAAATATTTTAAATTGAAATTACCAGCATAACTTGAGCTCTTTATACGTATCAACTGCGTATAATCTGAAATGATACTTAAACTGGATATGTTAAGGACCAAGAAATAGCAAATGTTTGGAATAAAGGAGACCCTTATGGTTTATTCAGTGGCGCTCAAGACGACCCGTTATTATAGCCAACATATGCAATAAATATGAAAACAGTATCCATTGGGAAAAGAAATTATATTTTTCATGTTAAAGGTAAAATTAACCAATTAAGTAACCGAATTACAATTGTTATTTTTTCCTCTTGCATTTTCTTCCTCGCGTTATCCCGGCATTTTTGCCATGGCTGGCCAAGTTTGGCTGGGGTCCGCTTGGCAACTAATCCCAAAAAAATACCATATTACAAAAGCGACTACCATCTGACCTTCCAACCCAGAGGATAAACTAGGCCTTATTGGGATTAGTCCGGTTTCCTCATGATGCTTTCCTTCACCAGAAAGCGACTGGTAAATATCAAATGATATTTCGTACATAAGTTCCGAAAAACTCATTGGTACGAGCCGGGATTTACACCCGCGACCTCCGGATTTAAAGTCGCAAGCTGTTACCGCTAGGCTATCAGCGCTTCTTTTATTTTTTCCTCTGACAAATGAAAAAAAAAAACAACAAAACATCACTGTTCAAAGAGCTGGACTCGCGTTTGACTCTGAATATTTGAACGACGTCATGAGCCCGATTCGGATTCAATAACTCGGTACCGTTTCGATCTTATTTCTATATGACCTTGAAGTTCGCTCAGGTAACTTGTACGAAATGAATTGCGTGCCGAGCGTGAGATGCGCGCCTATCATCAAGGTATCAAAGTTCAAAACCAGTTTTTTCGTAAGGTCAATGTGCCGACCGTCTATAAGGGAAGACCGTCTATAAGCTCTTTCATCGCTATAATCGAATTTAAACTGTCGTGAAACATTTTTTCTTCTTTTATTAAGAAACAAACGGTCGTTTACAATATGCGGTATTATTGACTATTGCATTTTAAAGTTAGACCTACGGTTTCCTTAATTAAATATAAGAGTGCTAGATTTTAAACACTGTTTTTTTTTTTTGCTACAGAACATCTGAGTTTTATATATATAGTTACTGAACAATTATAATAAATTCTAAGCTTACATAACTACAGAAACATACTAACATTAAAATAATTTTACGGTTTACACTCACGTGTGTTTGTAACTCGCGCGACATGTTTTTGGGACTTGAAACACGTGAGTGTAAACCGTACAATTAGTTTAATGTCTCTTTCATCCCTTTTAATTTTAACTCTTATTTTGCGTGTTGTACATAATTATACTCCACACTCCACTGACAGAAGGTTAACAGAGCACAAGTGATTTTGGTAATAATTTAATATAAGGTTAAAAACAAACTAATGTTTAGTCTCGGCTTTTAAAATATATACTTAATATTGATGCACATTGGATTGGTTATCCGCAGACTTTCACTGTATTATGTATATAGGTAAATTAAGTCACTATTAAGTTATTATTTTAATTATAGTTAAATTTAGTATAATACATAACTAAAATCCTACTCTAAATACATTTGCATGCTGTATGAAGACAGCTGGAAAAGGTGGAACTATATCTAACATAATATTAAGACATGTAACTAACCCTTTTTCTGCAAATAAATATATCTTATCTTATCTTATACAAGGATCCTCTTTTCTGACTATGTCTGAGCAATGTACATATACAAATAATAATAATAATAAATATTATTAAAACATCATTACACTAATTGACTAAGCTCAATAAGGCTTGACTTGTGGGTACTTAGACAAAGACATATATAATATATAAATGCTTAAATACAAAGAAAATACCCATGACTCAGGAATAAAATATACATGCTCATCACACAAATAAATGCCCTTACCATATTTGAACCCGGAACCATCGGCTTCATAGGCAGGGTCGCTACCCACTCGATACAGGTCGACAAATAAGAGAGTTCTTGCGTTATGTCGGTCTTTCCAGCAATAAATTTTATATGCCGTTCTTCCCCCCTTATCCCAAATATTACAATGCGCCTATGAACATCGAATAAGCATTGACTTAACCAAAATATTCAATCCGAATCTGGATCCATATTATTTTGTCCATGAATAACTTACACTTCCATTCGCTTCCGCTTTTTCGCTGCTGCCTTTGATATGCCAAGCCTACCAATCTTTAACCTAAAATATACTTTATTACTTTAAAAACAGAGTGTATATTCGATTGAAGGTTATAGTTGCGTGGCTAGTTTTGGATAATTCAGTTTATGAATAGCAAATATCTTAACGGGAAATGTTGGTATGTAAATTTGTTTGTAGCGCACGAAATGAGTATATATTTACTAGTGTTGGCTACGACTCGAATCCTTTGAGTCCTCTGTATTAAGACTCGATTGTTTTTTTGGACTCTTATAATTAAGTCGAAACTCGAGTTATTTTCAACTTACTAGAGTCCGAGTCTTTTGTAGAGACTTGTATTATTTTAAAAGAACTCTCATTTTGTATAAAATAAATAATATGCATTGATTTTATATAATTAATGAGTAAGGTACCTACAGCTACAATACACCATACAATAACGCTTTTTTCTTTACCGATAGAACTGGTATTTTGATAATACCTACAAAAAAATTACGGAGTTTTTATTCGGAGGCTTAGTATTTTTAGTCGCACTAAAAAGAACAATAAAGAACTAAAATCGGGACTTAAAAGACTCTAGTATAGATTGTGTCACGAGGAAGCAAAATGACATATTTACGGCGAGGGCGTACATTGAATTTTGAAGGATTCGAGTGTAACGCCCAAAGAGGAAATAATTTTGATACCATGTGACACATACTGCTTTTCACATTATCAATGACGATAATATTATTATTTCAATTAATTCTTAACAAGCAAAAACGTCTGCCAGCGATGCTATTGGGTCAATACCTATGAAATTTACGTTTTTGTTCATTCATTTCATAGTTTATTTATTTTAATAGTAACTTCGAAGCATTTTTTAATTTCATTAGCGCGCTACATAACAACGATTTTACATACAATTATTTGCTACTTTTATTGTTTTATGTATTCAGAATACCGCCATGAAAACAGCTCTTCATGTGCTGCCGGCTCGAGTATTTAAATGACTCAAATTTTTCTGACGGGACAGATAAAAAAAATGACAGAAAATGTGCCTTAAAAATGTCTCAGATTACTGGCAAAAAATTGTTTGGTTTGAAAATGCCATCACAAAATAATTCGCAAAATTCATTGTATGAAAAATCGAATTTCGTTAAAGTTCTCCATACAAAACGCCAATTTACCTAATATTAAGCTTAGAATAAATTTCTGGATCGGCCAAGGCAGTAATTTTTACCCCCTTTAAATTGAAAATTATTAAATTTAAAAATATTTCTTAAACTAAAAAAGTATGAAGAAAAGAAAAGAAACATGTCCTAGAAGAGAAAAGTGGAAAAGTGCCCTTTTCCGAATAGATGATGTGAATAAGTTTGTTTAGCGTGAAATCTTTTATGCACAAATTATGCACGAAGTTCTTCTTTAGACTTAAAAGACTCAAGTTCCTACCAACACTAATATTTACAATTCCGTTTTACCAAATTAAAGCTATTATTTGGAGTTTTGCATTTTCTGGCTGTTACCTGTTAGTCACGTTTGGCTGGGTTGGCGATCGCTGTCAAATTACAGAGCAGTCGTTAACAACCTTTGGTTTAAACGTGTGATTTTACAGAGCAAACTTTAAACTCAATTTACTAAATTTAAATAAACATTATCCCGGAATCCCGGTAAGGTGAGGAACACGGATATTTGTTCCTGAGTCATGGATGTTTTCTATGTACATGAGTATATATTTATCTATATAAGTATGCATATATCGTCGCCTGGTACCCAAAATATAAGCTTTGCTTAGTTTGTGGCTAGGTTGATCTGTGTTAGATGTCCCCATATATTTATTTATTTATTTGTTATATGAAGCGCTGGTGGCCTAGCGGTAAGAGCGTGCGACTTGCAATCCGGAGGTCGCGGGTTCAAACCCCGGCTCGTACCAATGAGTTTTTCGGAACTAATGTACGAAATATCAGCTGATATTTACTAGTCGCTTTTCGGTGAAGGAAAACATCGTGAGGAAACCGGACTAATCCCAACAAGTCTAGTTTACCCTCTGGGTTGGAAGGTCAGATGGCAGTCGCTTTCGTAAAAACTAGTACCTACGCCAAACCTTGGGATTAGTTGTCAAGCGGACCCCAGGCTCCCATGAGCCGTGGCAAAATGCCGGGACAACGCGAGGAAGAAGAAGATTTGTTATAGGACAATTTTCCACAGATCGAGCCCTTTACCAGTGGTGATAGAATTTTTGAATATTATAAATCAAATCAAATGGTATAAACGACGGATCCAAAATACTTTTTTAAGAAAATTCTAAAGAAATTCATTTACTTACTAAGTAATTATCTAGAAATGGAAAGGAAGATAATTAAACCAAACATAAATAAATTTTCTCAAAGTAATCACAAGTCGGAACAAAGTATTGTGTTTTCAATTTGCATCAACTTTTGCGGTAATGAAGTATGTAACAAAGTTAGATTAAGAATAGGGGTGTTTATTTAACCCTGAGCCAAATTTTGCGAAGTGAAAATAGGTATAAGTCAGTATATCTTATCATATGATTATCGGGGGCAATTGCGGATAACAGTTTGGAAAGATTCACGGTTAGTTTGACTAGACTTAAATCATATACAGTGACACTGTGAATGTGGTGTGCTTGGATAGACTAACATGTGTGGACGCGACCAGTGGTAACGTTGAAAGCGAACGCAGCTGTCGCGCATGAATGAGGGTAGACCGAGCGCGGTCTACACAACTTTGACATCCACCCGCTATCTCCAGTTACCCGTAAACAAGATGCATGTAAATGCGTCGAAATATCGGGAGCTAAAATGCAGTATAAAAGGTAATCACGGTTTATATCCCGGTCGATTTAGGCCCTTGTGGATACATTTCAACCCATAGGGATATTTAGTGCTATTGCCCCCTTAGAAAAAAAAAGATCCGTCAACAATTCAAGAGCTTTTTGACCAACTCCATGTGCCGGAGCTCATGGGTAGCACTGGAAATTCATTTGGTTCCAGATAGCCTGCTCCAAAGTCCTTCATTGTTTGTCTGGCGAGGGCGTGACATTGACACTTAAGGTGTTTTACTGTCTCTTCCTCTTCGCCACACATTCGACAATCGAAATGAAATCAGGTCATATTGAGCATCTTTTACTATGTGACCAATGGCATTTTCTATCTCATACATAAAGGGGAGTACTCCAAGGAATTGTTCAGATTAATCCCTGCCGCCTCTTCCCGCCTTCGCCCTACGCGACAATTCCTCGGCAGTCCTCAATTGTGCGTTTCTCCAGAATTTTCTTGCCTCGCACAGTTAAACAGACACTTAGATGGTTGGCAGTCCTCAATTGTGCATTTCTCCAGAATTTTCTTGCCTCGTACATTTAAACTAAGGAATCAAACTGCAGCCCATGGTATTTCCGGACCGAAACAACCTTCAAGAAAAGAGCATCTTAAAGGCCGGCAATTCCTTTCTAACCCCTCCGTGTGTCTATGGGTGACGGTGATTGCTTACTATTAGGCGAGTCGTCTGCTTGCCTCCTATATATCATTGGATCCGGGTACCTATGTCCTTAATCTACGTCCCAAAAGAGTTATGGGCACTGTGAATGTCATCTCGCTTTGTGTGGTAGGGCACAGCACAGCGGATGTCACTCCAGATCTAGAGCAGAGCCCAACTGGAGAAGTACCTCCACCTTACAGAAAACCGTAGCCAAATAACACTAGACCTTACTCATAGTGTTGTGTTCCTGCCGGTGAGTAAGGTTGCCAGAGCTTAACGAGGGTGCGGAGTGTTAGTTGTCTATTGGCGGGTGCAGGCTGCTAGGAGGCAGGAAAACTGGCCCGCCCCTCGAGAAGTTCGCCAGTGGCGGGAAGAGGCGCGAGAAGTGCTCTTCGAAAAGTGGTCGGAGCGTTTAGAGATCCCGGGAGCTAGCCGGGACCTGGTGGCTGCTATTCGGCCCGTTCTGAAGGAATGGGTCGAACGCAAACATGGCGCACCCTCCTTCCATCTCACACAGCTCCTGACGGGGCACGGCTGCTTCGGCTGGTACTTGTGTGAGAGGGTGGGAAGAGAGCCGACAACGGCGTGTCACCACTGTGGAGGAGGAGCCGTGGATACGGCCAAGCACACGCGCGAAGAGTGCCCTGCGTGGGCGGAGCCTCGCGCTGTCCTGTCCACGGCTATAGGAGGCGACCTCTCACTGCCGGCGCTAATCCGCCGCATGGTGGACAGTGAGGAGGCATGGGCGGCAGTGACCTCCTTCAGTGTCACCGTCATGACGCAGAAAGAGGCGGCAGAGCGAATGCGCGAGGATGATGCGAGCTCGCTCCCTCAGCGCCGCAGGAGGCCGGGCAGGCGGCGAAGAGCCTTTGCGGCCCGAATGCTGCCACCCTAATGGGACCCTACGGGTGATGGGTCGGGAGTTCCATCACCCGCCTGAAGAGGGTCCGAGCTGGAAGGCCCTCGCGTGTTCCGAGGTGCCTTCAGCGAAGTAGGCTGCTCGAGCAGCCCGAAAAGATGGTCCCGCAAGGGCAACGCCGGCAGGGTATCGGTGGCCTGCAACCGTGTTCCCGAAACCCCGTCAACAAAGCGAGCGCCGGAACACCCCAGGGGGTTTAGTCCGTGGGAGTCGGACATACCCACTCGGCTTCTCCCGGGCCGGTGGGATCCATAACGGATTCCCCCTGGGTCATCAAAAAAAAAAAAAAAAAAAAAAAAAAAAAAAAAAAAAAAAAAAAAAAAAAAAAAAAAAAAAAAAAAAAAAAAAAAAAGGGTGCGGAGTGTTAGGGTCCTCTGAAGTTGCAGTCGTACATAGGCTACGGAGACTGCTTACCGTCAGGCGGCCCGTATGCTTGTTTACTACTGAGGTAGTAAAGAAAAATGGAAATTCGGTGCGTAACAATAACAAATTTCACAAAAACGCTTTGCAAAAAATTTCGTACAATCAAAACACGTTGAAACTGTTAATATATTATAAAACAAGCCTTTGTGGGAAAGAAACTGCCAGATCCCGAACCGGAAAAGTTTGCTTTGACAAGGGTGTAATTGGCTGAGTTTTGCAGTAACTTAGGACTTTGTGCCAATATACGCCTGGTAAGTTAAATGACTTTTGTACTACGTAATTATAATGTAAATTAGTAATGGCAGTGAAAGTTGGAGGTCAACAGGCTATTTTGAAAATAAAGTGCTTATTATAAAAGAAAATGGCGTTCTTTAAGCCTGTCATAATTATGCATGAAATAATATAATAAGGGGTGAATTCTATTTTCTCACGAAAGAACACAATAAGACAACCTTTTCAGGGTTAGAACTGTTAGAAGAGAAGATGGCAGCAGTAAAATAGTACATTGTGCAACGAGGGGGGTAAGTGAAATTTTGGATATGAGGGTGGTAATCTGCAATATTCTTACCCCCGGAGTTACACACAGTGTTTTTCATCAGTTCATCACACTTGCGAAGAAAAAACTAAATTTTAAGCGAAATAATTCTTAAATACGGTGACATATCAAACATTCGTCCGCCATTTTGTGATTTATTGGCAGGTTAGGCATCGAAGGCACAGACCTATTCTGCATTCAGCCATGATTGAAAATTATGTATAAAAATTTTAAACGGCTGGTAAATTAATGAAATTAAATATTTTTAAAAATAAACTAAAATATTAAATTATAAACGTCATTATTTTAAAATTAACTCATTTAGGCTTAGTTTGTATGAATAATTGACGTAATAATAATAATAAAAAATAGATAATAATAGATGCAGATGCGTCGGTTCCTCTCTCTGCGGCCCTGACCACCGGCAGCTTGGGCCCTGCCCCGCTGCTGGCGGCACCCTAGGTTAGGTTTTTTATAATGTGTTTATATCTTTTGTATTGTTTTGTAAGTGTTTTTATATTTTACTTTTATATACATATTATAAAAAATCGTAACCTAAGATATTAAATGAATAAAGATAATAAATATATATATATATATATATATATATTATATGTAACTCTCTAGGGAGGATAGGTTTTTTTTCACAATCATCAATTTGCGTAGAGGTAATTAAAGTTTGGAGAAAGTGGTCATGCTCGGAAAAGTGGAAGGCGAAAGACCGCAGGCCCCCCACCAACCAAGATGGTTCGATCAAGTTAAGAAGGCCACCTCAGGCAAACTCCATCAAGCGGTGAGGGCTACGGGGATTGAGACCGATGGAGACCAATCACTGGAGCTGCAAGACCAAGTGGTCACGATTATTAGTAATGAGGGACCGACAAAGAAGAGATTTTAATTTCTTGTATTAATTTTATTATTTATTTTTTATTTATTTTTAAGCGGTGGTGGCCGAGTGGATATGACGTCCGACTTTCAATCCGGAGGTCGCGGGTTCAAATCCTGGCTCGTATCAATGAGTTTTTCGGAACGTATGTACGAAATATCATTTGATATTTACCAGTCGCTTTTCGGTGAAGGAAAACATCGTGAGGAAACCTGCATACATCTGCGAAGAAATTCAAAGGTGTATGTGAAGTCCCCAATCCGCATTGGGCTAGCGTGGGGACTATAGCCCGAGCCCTCTCGCACATGAGAGGAGGCCTGTGCCCAGCAGTGGGACGTATATAGGCTGAATTATTATTATTATTTAATTTTATTTTCTTTTCTTCTTATATAAATATTATAGGACATTATTACACAAATTCAGGACATTATTAAAAAAATTGACTAAGTCCCACAGTAAGCTCAATAAGGCTTGTGTTGAAGGTACTTAGACAACGATATATATAATATATAAATATTTATAAATACTTAAATACATAGAAAACACCCATGACACAGGAACAAATATCCATGCTCATCACACGAATAAATGCCCTTACCAGGATTTGAACCCGGGACCATCGGCTTCATAGGCAGGGTCACTACCCACGAGGCCAGACCGGTCTTCAAGAGTACCTACTGTATGTAATTGCATGAATTCTATAGTCATTTAAATTGTATTCTGCATGTTAATTATAAGATGTAATGTTTTGAAAAGATGTGTCCCGCTGAATTTCTTGCCGGTCCATATTGGGATACCCTCCTCCAATTGAGGAGGGATTTAAATCTTCTCGGGTCAGAGGTGTAGGGTTAGAGCCGGTGTAGCTTTATCTGACGTTAAAAATCTCATTGTAATATGCCTACATGAATAATAAACTATCTTTATCTAGAAATGGCACATATTTATATGAAATGGGAACCTCATACAATACCCTAAGGATGCTTTAAGAGCTGGAGCTCATTTTCGTCTCCATTTGCCTTTCTATACATTTATTACTACATTATTAAAATGTTCAGAACATTGTAGCGTTGAACCGTAGATTACAGCCACTAGATCGCTCGTTATGCTTATTCTCCGCTTAGCGGAGTTATTAAATACAGGTAATTTATTTTAGGAAAGGTTTAAAAAACGTGTATTAACCTTTGGCATACTTAGGAGCAGATGTGCCCCATACATATTCAACTTAAACATGAAATTGTCATGATTGCTATATCAATAGAAAATGCTTCTACAACACGTTAGGAATATATACAGCTAAGGATAAAACGTATAAAACTATTACCTATGTCTATAATAAACCAATATCACCTAACTATCAACAATATAGTCCATGGTTGATGTAGGTGTATGTATGTATATATAATAACAATATAATAATACAAAATAAAATGAAATAATGTACATTCAAATAATCGTTTAGTACCTACTTACTACTTCATTGAGCAGACCCAACTGCGCTAAGCCACTTCCAGACCGAGTATCTCAGTGACATTTTTATCTCGTTTAAATGTTTGTGCTGCGCATGAGTCGGAAATGTGTATCAGTAACTTATTGTCCGAGTATTGTGTTAACTACCTTCTTCTTGTTTTCTTAACGCTTATTACTAAGTAATTAATTTATGTTCTCATAATAAGTGAATTGTAAAATTCTTAATGGTAATAAATGATCTTTAAACCTAATAGCAAGTTTTTGACAAGAACATATGGAAGGTTAAATGGGTAACTTGCAATTATCACTAACAAAACACGAAACCAAAGTAATATACGAAACAATAAAATGCTAAGCGCATTCATGTCACTTGTCCAGAATCTGAAACAAGGGCGTCGCCAGCTGATTCACTTCATATGGCCGATGGCCAAGGAGAGAGGGAGGGCATACATTTAGTTAGAAATTTTGTTGTCTAGGGGGAGGCGGCTTGCTTATCAAGTTGGAAAGAACTTGAGTTTAAACTTAAGTGCAGCGCGTCGGACATGTTCGCTGAGGCAGGGGTGCCCGACTTCTTCGCCATCATCAGAAGTCGGATCGCAGGTTTTTGGGAGAGATTAAGAACTTCAGACAATCGCATACTTAAGACCATCTCCGAGAACCTAAATAGCCCTATATTCCGTTACTGGTCATCCGTTCATCAGAACGAGAACAAAAAGTAGGTGGACACGTGATATGTTATAGAAAAAATATATATAATGCCACTATATTATATTGCAATAATAATGTAAATAAATTGAGACTAGTCATACCTATCGACTGAAGCAACTATTAGTATAAGTTTTAATTTGATTGTATTTTAGTTCTTATTTTTACCTTATTCTATTATTATGGACTTTTGTCTGAAATTAAGTGATTTTATTTTATTTTATTTTTATTTAAACTTAATAAGAGTCTGAAAAACCGGATCGTGTCTTAAAGCCGTGGACCCAAATCGTCTTAACCAACACTGGCTGTGTGCAAGTTTCCAATTGTGAGATCTAACAAGAGGTAATCAAGGCACTGAACAAACGTTATTTCGCGGTGCTTGCAGCGCAGACAAACAGCGTGTTCATTATTAAAATTTTATACTCTTTGTGCTGTCGCGGAGAGGATTCTTGGAACACAGCTTAGAACGGCTAAAGTAAATGGTACTTATCAGGGACTGAAAAGGTACCCTTAAAAACGGTTTTGACCGGTCTTTTTAAAGGGTACCCGACCGTTAAACTAGCATTTCGGTACCGATATCAACGCTTTGGGTATCCAAATAAGCTTCCGTCCAAACGGTACCCTTAAATAAAAGTACCTTTAAACCAATTTTGAAACGGTACCCGACCGTTGAAATAGCATTACGGAAGCGGTATCAATACTTTAGGTATCCAAACAAGCTTCCGTTCAAACGGTACCCTTAGACTTAAAAACAATTTTGAAAGGGTACCCGACCGTTAAAATAGCATTCCGGAAGCGATATCAATACTTTGGGTATCCAAACAAGCTTCCGTCCAAACGGTACCCTTAAGTAAAAGTATCTTGCCACGCGATCGGATACCCCAATACAAACCGGTCACTCAATTTGAATGATCGCCCGCCATCTTGGATTTGGCCATTTAAGCTCAGATTAAGATGAAAACTCAATATCTGAGGATCCCAGAGGATCTTTATTATGATTCTGAGGTCAAATTTTTAGAAAACGCACGCCATTTTTGATTTCGGCATTTAAGCTCAGATTCAGATATAAATCGATATCTGAGGATCCCAGAGGATCTTTATTATGATTCTGAGGTCAAATAATTAGAAAACGCACGCCATTTTTGATTTCGACATTTAAGCTCAGATTGAGATGAAAATCGATATCTGAGGATCCCAGAGGACCTTTATTATGATTCCAAGATCAAATTTTTAGAAAACGCACGCCATTTTTGATTTCTGCATTTAAGGTCAGATTGAGATGAAAATCGATATCTGAGGAACCCAGAGGACCTTTATTGTGAATCTGAGGTCAAATTTTTAGAAAACGCACGCCATTTTTGATTTCGGCATTTAAGCTCAGATTGAGATGAAAATCGATATCTGAGGATCCCAGAGGACCTTTATTATGATTCCGAGGTCAAATTTTATGAAAACGCACGCCATTTTAAATTTCGGCATTTAAGCTCAGATTAAGATGAAAATCGATATCTGAGGATCCCAGAGGACCTTTATTGTGAATCTGAGGTCAAATTTGTAGAAAACGCACGCCATTTTTGATTTCGGCATTTAAGCTCAGATTGAGATGAAAATCGATATCTGAGGATCCCAGAGGACCTTTATTATGATTCCGAGGTCAAATTTTTAGAAAACGCACGCCATTTTAAATTTCGGCATTTAAGCTCAGATTAAGATGAAAATCGATATCTGAGGATCCCAGAAGACCTTTATTATGATTCTGAGGTCAAATTTTTAGAAAACGCACGCCATTTTAAATTTCGGCATTTAAGCTCAGATTAAGATGAAAATCGATATCTGAGGATCCCAGAGGACCTTTATTGTGAATTTGAGGTCAAATTTTTAGAAAACGCACGCCATTTTTGATTTCGGCATTTAAGCTCAGATTGAGATGAAAATCGATATCTGAGGATCCCGGAGGACCTTTATTATGATTCCGAGGTCAATTTTTTAGAAAACGCACGCCATTTTAAATTTCGGCATTTAAGCTCAGATTAAGATGAAAATCGATATCTGAGGATCCCAGAAGACCTTTATCATGATTCTGAGGTCAAATTTTTAGAAAACGCACGCCATTTTAAATTTCGGTATTTAAGCTCAGATTAAGATGAAAATCGATATCTGAGGATCCCAGAGGACCTTTATTGTGAATCTGAGGTCCAATTTTTAGAAAACGCACGCCATTTTTGATTTCGGCATTTAAGCTCAGATTGAGATGAAAATCGATATCTGAGGATCCCAGAGGACCTTTATTATGATTCCGAGGTCAAATTTTTAGAAAACGCACACCATTTTAAATTTTGGCATTTAAGCTCAGATTGAGATGAAAATCGATATCTGAGGATCCCAGAGGACCTTTATTATGATTCCGAGGTCAAATTTTTAGAAAACGCACGCCATTTAAAATTTCGGCATTTAAGCTCAGATTAAGATGAAAATCGATATCTGAGGATCCCAGAGGACCTTTTTTGTGAATCTGAGGTCAAATTTTTAGAAAACGCACGCCATTTTTGATTTCGGCATTTAAGCTCAGATTGAGATGAAAATCGATATCTGAGGATCCCAGAGGACCTTTATTATGATTCCGAGGTCAAATTTTTAGAAAACACACGCCATTTTAAATTTCGGCATTTAAGCTCAGATTAAGATGAAAATCGATATCTGAGGATCCCAGAAGACCTTTATTATGATTCTGAGGTGAAATTTTTAGAAAACGCACGCCATTTTAAATTTCGGCATTTAAGCTCAGATTAAGATGAAAATCGATATCTGAGGATCCCAGAGGACCTTTATTGTGAATCTGAGGTCAAATTTTTAGAAAACGCACGCCATTTTTGATTTCGGCATTTAAGCTCAGATTGAGATGAAAATCGATATCTGAGGATCCCAGAGGACCTTTATTATGATTCCGAGGTCAAATTTTTAGAAAACGCACGCCATTTTAAATTTCGGCATTTAAGCTCAGATTAAGATGAAAATCGATATCTGAGGATCCCAGAGGACCTTTATTGTGAATCTGAGGTCAAATTTTTAGAAAACGCACGCCATTTAAAATTTCGGCATTTAAGCTCAGATTAAGATGAAAATCGATATCCGAGGATCCCAGAGGACCTTTATTGTGAATCTGAGGTCAAATTTTTAGAAAACGCACGCCATTTTTGATTTCGGCATTTAAGCTCAGATTGAGATGAAAATCGATATCTGAGGATCCCGGAGGACCTTTATTATGATTCCGAGGTCAAATTTTTAGAAAACGTACGCCATTTTAAATTTCGGCATTTAAGCTCAGATTAAGATGAAAATCGATATCTGAGGATCCCAGAGGACCTTTATTGTGAATCTGAGGTCCAATTTTTAGAAAACGCACGCCATTTTTGATTTCGGCATTTAAGCTCAGATTGAGATGAAAATCGATATCTGAGGATCCTAGAGAACCTTTATTATGATTCCGAGGTCAAATTTTAAGAAAACGCACGCCATTTTAAATTTCGGCATTTAAGCTCAGATTAAGATGAAAATCGATATCTGAGGATCCCAGAGGACCTTTATTGTGAATCTGAGGTCAAATTTTTAGAAAACGCACGCCATTTTTTATTTCGGCATTTATGCTCAGATTCAGATGTAAATCGATATCTGTGGTTCCCAGAGGACCTTTATTGTGAATCTGAGGTCAAATTTTTAGAAAACGCACGCCATTTTTGATTTCTGCATTTAAGCTCAGATTGAGATGAAAATCGATATCTGAGGAACCCAGAGGACCTTTATTGTGAATCTGAGGTCAAATTTTTAGAAAACGCACGCCATTTTTGATTTCGGCATTTAAGCTCAGATTGAGATGAAAATCGATATCTGAGGATCCCAGAGGACCTTTATTATGATTCCGAGGTCAAACTTTTAGAAAACGCACGCCATTTTAAATTTTGGCATTTAAGCTCAGATTAAGATGAAAATCGATATCTGAGGATCCCAGAGGATCTTTATTATGATTCTGAGGTCAAATTTTTAGAAAACGCACGCCATTTTTGATTTCGGCATTTAAGCTCAGATTGAGATGAAAATCGATATCTGAGGATCCCAGAGGACCTATATTATGAATATAACATAATTTACTTATACTTTTCACTTTATCTAAATCCACGAATTCCATGGTGAATGTCTTGCACTCGCGTTTCGACTCTGGCCTTGTCGGTGTCAGTCTTCCTCATGGGGCGACACTTAGAAATGTAGTTAACATTAGTTAAGATGGAGGCGATTTATATTAATTGAATCGAGACATCTCTAACTTTTGCTTAAAGTCGACTTCCGATTATGCAAACTACGCCACCAGATGTCACTATAAAATTGATACAATTTAAATATGGAAGTCGGGCGTAAGGAATACAATCTCCATGTACCTACCAAAAAATGACCGTCCGTCCGTCACTAGTTAGATGACAAAACGGCGCACGGTGGGCTGAAAATCCGCCTTCATAGAAATAGAACCCGAAGTCTTAAATTTGAACTTTTTTTATTGGAATAGCTTTTGTTGGGTTTTATTATGTCCCAAAATTAATCTATCGTAAGTAGCTTCTAAGAATATATTATTCAAAAATAAAAAATAAAAACTACATTCAAATATACCTTAAACAAAACTACGTAAAGCTAAAAAGGAAATAGATTCAAAACTAAAACTACAACTAAAGTTATAAGTAAAAAATTGGCTCCAGCTGGGTGCCTTGTGGGAAGGTGCCTAGAAGGCTGGCGGCATTGCCGCGCTGGACAGCAATGCCAATGCGTTGTGCGAGGTAAGAGCCAGCCCTCTTGTCACCCGTTGCCTACACGAGGCGCTTCGAAAGCTCTTTAAAAATGTTGTGAGGGCCAGGTCCCCACGGCCTAAGGGTTTCCACCCCAAAAAGCTCAAACATATAGCTCAAATCTTAGCTAATTTGGTTGGAAAAATAATTAGTTATATTTTTTTTTTCAAAATCTTTCTATGGCGCGTATCAGAAAAATCGAGTTTTCTCCGAAAATAAAATTTAACCGTAATATCCTGACAGATGATTTTAAAACCAATTATTCTTGATTTTTCCACATAATTAGAATTTTCCTACGGGTGCACTTTTTTTTAAAATCGATATATTTTTTTATTTTATTTTAATACGGTTATACTCGTTATTTTGACTACAAATAATGAATTTGAGTTTGATCTAACTAATAACTTACGCGTAGTGAATGATGGATGTAACTCTTGTATGTTTATTATTTATCTACTTAATTAAAACAATGTGCAAAAGTTATTTCAACATGAAAAAATAAGTTTTTTATTTTTTATTTAATAAGTGCATACGGTAGAAAAGTTCGCGTTATGTCAAAATATCCTTAATAATTGGTACTTAAATCACCTGGAAGGATATTATATTATTAACTCGATTTTTCTGATACCCGCCATACAAAGATTTTGAAAAAAAATATATTATTAATTATTTTTCCAACCAAATTAGCCAAGATTAATTTTTGGACATAATAAAACCCAACAAAAGCTATTCCAATAAAAAAAGTTCAAAATTAATACTTCGGTTTCTATTTCTATGAAGGCCGATTTTCAGCCCACCGTGCGGCCGCCATCTTGGATTCCAAAATGGTCATCATATTCGAAATCTGCACTCCCTAAAACCTATAAAATGATATCCATGACGACTTTTATGACAGAGTGCACGGCCGCCATCTTGGATTGCAAAATGGTCATCAGTTTCGAAATCTGCACTCCCTAAACCCTAGAAAACGATATCCATGACGACTTTTATGACAGAATGCACGGCCGCCATCTTGGATTCCAAAATGGTCTTCATTTTCGAAATCTGCACTCCCTAAAACCTATAAAACGATATCCATGACGACTTTTATGACAGAATGCACGGCCGCCATCTTGGATTCCAAAATGGTCATCATTTTCGAAATTTGCACTCCCTAAAACCTATAAAACGATATCCATGACGACTTTTATGACAGAGTGCACGGCCGCCATCTCGGATTCCAAAATGGTCATCATTTTCTAAATCTGCACGCCCTAAAACCTATAAAACGATATCCATGACGACTTTTATGACAGAGTGCACGGCCGCCATCTTGGATTCCAAAATGGTCATCATTTTCGAAATCTGCACTCCCTAAAACCTATAAAACGATATCCATGACGACTTTTATGACAGAGTGCACGGCCGCCATCTTGGATTCCAAAATGGTCATCATTTTCGAAATCTGCACTCCCTAAAACCTATAAAACGATATCCATGACGACTTTTATGACAGAGTGCACGGCCGCCATCTTGGATTCCAAAATGGTCATCATTTTCGAAATCTGCACTCCCTAAAACCTATAAAACGATATCCATGACGACTTTTATGACAGAGTGCACGGCCGCCATCTTGGATTCCAAAATGGTCATCATTTTCGAAATCTGCACTCCCTAAAACCTATAAAACGATATCCATGACGACTTTTATGACAGAGTGCACGGCCGCCATCTTGGATTCCAAAATGGTCATCATTTTTGAAATCTGCACTCCCTAAAACCTATAAAACGATATCCATGACGACTTTTATGACAGAGTGCACGGCCGCCATCTTGGATTCCAAAATGGTCATCATTTTTGAAATCTGCACTCCCTAAAACCTATAAAACGATATCCATGACGACTTTTATGACAGAGTGCACGGCCGCCATCTTGGATTCCAAAATGGTCATCATTTTCGAAATCTGCACTCCCTATAACCTATAAAACGATATCCATGACGACTTTTATGACAGAGTGCACGGCCGCCATCTTGGATTCCAAAATGGTCATCATTTTCGAAATCTGCACTCCCTATAACCTATAAAACGATATCCATGACGACTTTTATGACAGAGTGCACGGCCGCCATCTTGGATTCCAAAATGGTCATCATTTTCGAAATCTGCACTCCCTATAACCTATAAAACGATATCCATGACGACTTTTATGACAGAGTGCACGGCCGCCATCTTGGATTCCAAAATGGTCATCATTTTTGAAATCTGCACTCCCTAAAACCTATAAAACGATATCCATGACGATTTTTATGACAGAGTGCACGGCCGCCATCTTGGATTCCAAAATGGTCATCATTTTCGAAATCTGCACTCCCTAAAACCTATAAAACGATATCCATGACGACTTTTATGACAGAGTGCACGGCCGCCATCTTGGATTCCAAAATGGTCATCATTTTCGAAATCTGCACTCCCTAAAACCTATAAAACGATATCCATGACGACTTTTATGACAGAGTGCACGGCCGCCATCTTGGATTCCAAAATGGTCATCATTTTCGAAATCTGCACTCCCTAAAACCTATAAAACGATATCCATGACGACTTTTATGACAGAGTGCACGGCCGCCATCTTGGATTCCAAAATGGTCATCATTTTCGAAATCTGCACTCCCTAAAACCTATAAAACGATATCCATGACGACTTTTATGACAGAGTGCACGGCCGCCATCTTGGATTCCAAAATGGTCATCATTTTCGAAATCTGCACTCCCTAAAACCTATGAAACGATATCCATGACGACTTTTATGACAGAATGCACGGCCGCCATCTTGGATTCCAAAATGGTCATCATTTTCGAAATCTGCACTCCCTAAAACCTATAAAACGATATCCATGACGACTTTTATGACAGAGTGCACGGCCGCCATCTTGGATTCCAAAATGGTCATCATTTTTGAAATCTGCACTTCCTAAAACCTATAAAACGATATCCATGACGACTTTTATGACAGAATGCACGGCCGCCATCTTGGATTCCAAAATGGTCATCATATTCGAAATCTGCACTCCCTAAAACCTATAAAATGATATCCATGACGACTTTTATGACAGAGTGCACGGCCGCCATCTTGGATTGCAAAATGGTCATCAGTTTCGAAATCTGCACTCCCTAAACCCTAGAAAACGATATCCATGACGACTTTTATGACAGAATGCACGGCCGCCATCTTGGATTCCAAAATGGTCATCATTTTCGAAATCTGCACTCCCTAAAACCTATAAAACGATATCCATGACGACTTTTATGACAGAATGCACGGCCGCCATCTTGGATTCCAAAATGGTCATCATATTCGAAATCTGCACTCCCTAAAACCTATAAAATGATATCCATGACGACTTTTATGACAGAGTGCACGGCCGCCATCTTGGATTGCAAAATGGTCATCAGTTTCGAAATCTGCACTCCCTAAACCCTAGAAAACGATATCCATGACGACTTTTATGACAGAATGCACGGCCGCCATCTTGGATTCCAAAATGGTCATCATTTTCGAAATCTGCACTCCCTAAAACCTATAAAACGATATCCATGACGACTTTTATGACAGAATGCACGGCCGCCATCTTGGATTCCAAAATGGTCATCATTTTCGAAATTTGCACTCCCTAAAACCTATAAAACGATATCCATGACGACTTTTATGACAGAGTGCACGGCCGCCATCTCGGATTCCAAAATGGTCATCATTTTCTAAATCTGCACGCCCTAAAACCTATAAAACGATATCCATGACGACTTTTATGACAGAGTGCACGGCCGCCATCTTGGATTCCAAAATGGTCATCATTTTCGAAATCTGCACTCCCTAAAACCTATAAAACGATATCCATGACGACTTTTATGACAGAGTGCACGGCCGCCATCTTGGATTCCAAAATGGTCATCATTTTCGAAATCTGCACTCCCTAAAACCTATAAAACGATATCCATGACGACTTTTATGACAGAGTGCACGGCCGCCATCTTGGATTCCAAAATGGTCATCATTTTCGAAATCTGCACTCCCTAAAACCTATAAAACGATATCCATGACGACTTTTATGACAGAGTGCACGGCCGCCATCTTGGATTCCAAAATGGTCATCATTTTCGAAATCTGCACTCCCTAAAAACCTATAAAACGATATCCATGACGACTTTTATGACAGAGTGCACGGCCGCCATCTTGGATTCCAAAATGGTCATCATTTTTGAAATCTGCACTCCCTAAAACCTATAAAACGATATCCATGACGACTTTTATGACAGAGTGCACGGCCGCCATCTTGGATTCCAAAATGGTCATCATTTTTGAAATCTGCACTCCCTAAAACCTATAAAACGATATCCATGACGACTTTTATGACAGAGTGCACGGCCGCCATCTTGGATTCCAAAATGGTCATCATTTTCGAAATCTGCACTCCCTATAACCTATAAAACGATATCCATGACGACTTTTATGACAGAGTGCACGGCCGCCATCTTGGATTCCAAAATGGTCATCATTTTCGAAATCTGCACTCCCTATAACCTATAAAACGATATCCATGACGACTTTTATGACAGAGTGCACGGCCGCCATCTTGGATTCCAAAATGGTCATCATTTTCGAAATCTGCACTCCCTATAACCTATAAAACGATATCCATGACGACTTTTATGACAGAGTGCACGGCCGCCATCTTGGATTCCAAAATGGTCATCATTTTTGAAATCTGCACTCCCTAAAACCTATAAAACGATATCCATGACGATTTTTATGACAGAGTGCACGGCCGCCATCTTGGATTCCAAAATGGTCATCATTTTCGAAATCTGCACTCCCTAAAACCTATAAAACGATATCCATGACGACTTTTATGACAGAGTGCACGGCCGCCATCTTGGATTCCAAAATGGTCATCATTTTCGAAATCTGCACTCCCTAAAACCTATAAAACGATATCCATGACGACTTTTATGACAGAGTGCACGGCCGCCATCTTGGATTCCAAAATGGTCATCATTTTCGAAATCTGCACTCCCTAAAACCTATAAAACGATATCCATGACGACTTTTATGACGAGTGCACGGCCGCCATCTTGGATTCCAAAGTAGAAGTCTACTTGAAACGGTACCGTACGGTACCCTTTCAACTGTATCGGTACCGTTTGAAAAATGTACCTATTACATTTTATTTATTCGGGTACCGTTATAGTTATATAGTTATTCATTTGATACCCTTAGTTTAGGTATCGGTCTTGTGCGATTTTATTCGGGTACCGTTAGCTTTGGATACCTATTCAATTGATACCCTTTGTGTAGGTATCGGTCGTTTGCGATTTTATTCGGGTACCGTTACAGTTGTATAGCTTTTCAATTGATACCCTTAGTTTAGGTATCGGTCTTGTGCGATTTTATTCGGGTACCGTTAGCTTTGGATACCTATTCAATTGATACCCTTATCTTAGGTATCGGTCTTTTGCGATTTTATTCGGGTACCCTTAGCTTTGGATACCTATTCAATTGATACCTTTATTTTAGGTTACCGGTCTTTTGCGGTTTTTCAGTCCCTGGTACTTATATGGCACGCTATACAATACTACCCTAAACCCTACTGAAAAATCATTACTTGTCTCTTTCTTAAGGGCCTACTAAAGCCGTGAATACCGGTTCGTAAGCCACGCCCGATAGCTTCCTCACTCCCCGCTAGCACGCACACATGGAAGCGCTCCGCGGAGTCCGCGGCGCACGTGAAGGTGAAAGCTCCATCTAGCGTTACAAAAGTTAACTACGATTATACGCGGTCGGCCAGAAACTTAATTCTTAGAAAATAAAAAAGATGGCGTTATTACTTGCTACTAGAAAATAAAAAATTATATTGTTGTAAATTGTAATAAATCTGAGACTACAATATAGCCAATTTTTATTGTTGATTTTTGGAAGATGTCAATAGTATAGATAATTGTAGGTATAACACTACCTATCTTTTTAAATTCGGTATCTTACATTGTTAGTTATCATATTTTATTTAGTAATATATTGTTGAGGCAGGAAATACAGGGTGCCGTTTTCCGACGACCAATTTTTCGGATGATAGTGAATCACAGTTGCCACCTACATATAAAAAAGAAAAAAGTAAGTATATGGTAACAACGAAAACTACAAAAAAAGTGAAACTTTTAAACAATTACTCAAACAATCAGGGTGATTCTTAAATTGTGTCCAGAAAAATATTTTTCACATATTGTTACGTATAAAAAGCATTTTTTGATGCATATGGTCAAGCTTAATACCCTCAGGAAAGGTAAATAAAATGAGTACATAATCACGGTTGTCACAAAGTGTCCCTCAGCCGTGACGTTTCGGCATTTTGGCGGCCAACTCCACTATTTTGAATTATACAATATTTTTAATATAGCCTAAGTTACTCCCATGACTACGACACATCGAATGACAGCTCATACGTTGAAATCCGTCAAACTAACGCTGTAGAGCGTGACAAAGAATCGGATACACATCATACATCCACATACACGCGGAAACCATTTTTCTGCTTCGGCAGTTGGGCAATAATAACAAATGAACGTAGCTAATAAAATCCATTTCTAAAGAGTGAATATGCCTCTAAATTAATCAAACGAATTGAGAATGTCACGACCACGTATCTATATGACACGAACGTGGATTCAATAGTCCGTGGCGGGGAGAGAATTTTGAGGCCACTGTCGTGACAATTTGAAACATGTTCGGTATTACCTAAAAATTACCTTTGACTTTGCAAATATTAAATAATTAGCTCAATCTCGAATGTATTATCTTATGTTACAAACAATAACGTGAAATGAGCACTGACTTTTAAAAACTCAAACATGGCGGTGACGCGTTAAGGTTGACCTTTTCTTTTTAATTAACACAAAAAAATAATTTTCGACAACATTTCTCCCTTCAGCCATTTGCAAATCTGACACCAACACAGTATTGCTGTTCTAAAAAAAAAAGCGTTAAAAAGGCTGCCAGACGTAAAGGTAACTTTCTACCGAGTACTGCATGTTTATGTTACCACGCGCGGCGGTGACACGAAAACTGATAACAAGATGTATGTTATTAAAATTGTTATAAAGTCGTTATATATCCATACAATTTTTAAACCGTATTGTGGAATAGGTGTAAGTGTTAACATTTGATATAAAATTCTTCCAAAAACACTTTCAAAGAAAAATAAAATATCATAAAATCCGAGGAAGTCACACTACACGTTCCGTGACATTTAGAACTTCTTAATATGTTTCTAATAAATGCTCTTAGGATATTAGGTTGACATAAAACTAGAGGTAAATTACTAAGGATATTGATATTTAGTTTACTTATTTTCTTAAAAATATATGCTATTCTTACAGGTAACACAAAATTGACGTATGTATTTATGATTGTTATTTTGACTGTTTTTAATTTAAGTTATTTGTATTGTATTTTCGTTTGTTTGTGATGTAATTATGGGTCTTTCACCTGAAATAAACGATTTCATAATATCGTTCCCGTGGCTTTGGTTCACTGTGATTTTCATTCCCGTGTGTTTTCATATAAAATGTATTCTTCATGGGCATGTACAATGTAAAATCATATGTCAAGTAAATGATTATTTACTTTCATGGATTAAGTAAAAATTATCGTAATCATAACAGTCGATCAAAGACATACTTATTTCTTTTCCCCTGGTTCTCATTCAATGCCTTTGGACTGGGGTTTCAACTAAAATCAACGTTTGGTACTTCGTTCTATAGATCTTAAAAATAACATTAAGTTGCTAATAGCGTTCTATGATTCAGTGTATTATTTTGGAAGTAATTGTTCCGAAATTCATTGTCATTATGTCATTCCTTGTCATTCCCTTATCGGTTTTTTTCATTCCCTCGTCGCTTTTACATTCTTTTTATCGATTTTATTATTCCCCTGATAGGTAAGAAATTGACCAAAATGTATGCCTATTCGATTGATGGGCTTATATTGAAATTACATTTAATAATCTGATTTCAAAGAACGACCCTTCAATGCCCGCCATAAGCTAATTGGTTGGCTAATGGTTTCAAGAGCATGGACAAATAAAGTATTGACTAACATTATCAACACAGAATCGCGTTCCTCTGAAATGAAAAGTTTGATCGGGATATCCAAAATTGCACAACGCCGTCTATTAGGAACTACTTTAATTATCAGACAGTTAGACAAGAGGTTGAAGCACCGAACCAAGTGTAATGAACTGATACTGCTGTTAAATGGTGGTATCTGCTATAGCAGTTGCCTAAACTTACAGGACAGACATTGTTAGTAAGCGATTTTGCTAAGTATAAAACTTTAATCGTCTTTGCCAAGACTAAGATATATTATTAAGGTAAAAAAGTATAATTTTAAAATCTGAAAAAAAAAAATTAAAAACAGTGTAAGTTCTAAGATATACATTATCAAAAACCATCCTGTATATGTTAACATTTATAGTATTTTTCAACCTCGATGGGTAGGGTGACAGGTGTTATCTCCATATAATTATTAACCTAAAAACGCCAAATCTCGCAAAATCGTATTGAAACGACAGCTGTCAGCGTACCCATATAAAAAAAACTATAGATAGCACCACACACGAGCTGAATTTTCTTTTTTTTAATACTACGTCGGTGGCAAACAAGCATACGGCCCGCCTGATGGTAAGCAGTCTCCGTAGCCTATGTACGCCTAGAGGAGTTACATGCGCGTTGCCGACCCTAAACTCGCCCCCCCCCCCCCTCGTTGAGCTCTGGCAACCTTACTCACCGGCAGGAACACAACACTAAGAGTAGGGTCTAGTAAGTAAGTAAAAGTAAGTAAATATTCTTTATTGCACCACAAAGAAGACAAATTAAAAAAAAAAAAAAAAAAAAAAAAAAACAGATTTACAATGTAAAGAAAGGTAGCAACAGGCGGTTTTTCGCTGTGTGTTATTTGGCTGCGGTTTTCTGTACTGGCTGTGCCCTACCACACAAAGCGTGATGAAATTCACAATGCCCATACCTCTCTTATCACAATGCCCATCTCTCTTTTTGAATGGCAATTTTAAAAAAGGGACGATTCGGTACGTTTTTCTTATTGCTCCTTGTCAAGTAAAATCAAACTGAAAAGCATAGTTACTTTACTCTTTGCTGAAAAGTCATATTAGTCATTGACGTTTTGACAGTATCCTGTTAAATCAATTATGTGAATTGTTCTTAAGGCATGCGGATTACAAATCAGAGGTCGCTGGTTCAAACCCCGGCCCGTGCAAACGAGTTTTTTTTTTCTAATAAACATGTTGATTTTTTTCGTTTATTTTGTTTTATATAATAAGTATATTTGTTTTACATAAAGATTACCTAGGCTATAGAAAAATTAGTATGAATAAAATAAAATTATTCGTGTCATTAAAATATGTTTTTAATACACATATTTAAAAGAATAACTTTATTTCTGTATAAGACAGACAAGATTAACTTTTACAATGAAATAGAAAATAAGCAATAAAGATATTATAGTAACAAAAAAAGAAAACAAAAAGTTACGATTAGATTCGATCGGTCTATAGATGTCTCGCATTTTTTCTTTGGTGTTTACACGACCACACAGCTACCGATACATTACAGATGCTGTCGAAACTTCCTTACCCGTTGTAATTGTTCAAAGAGTATTTGACTTTGACGTAGCTAAGCAAACACGCACACATGCGTAACGTATAGGCCTGTAAAGATAGCTCCATTCGTAGTAGACCTCGGATTCCGTTACTAGTTAATAGAGCTACGACTCAACGTTTATTGGATATGTCGATTTTACGTAATTTGAAGCGCTGCGCGATTTGACATAGGTCTTACCTCTTTGAGGCACCACGGCCATCTAACATTACTGGCATAAAGGACGCATATATGACTTTGACGCATGACAAAAAGAGAAGTCGAACTGCGTAAAATGGGCGTTTTCTGTTGAATTCATAAAATCAAAAACGAGAATAAATCCGTTTGTATAAGATAATAAGTTAATATTTAGTTGAATGAGGTTTAAGACGAGATGAAAACCTTTACTTTAAAGTGGATTATGCTGGATGAAGATGTGTTTTCTAGTTGCACTGAGGTAAACACTAAAAATGTAGATGTAACTTTGGATTTATATTCTATCGAGAAAATTTTAAGCCTTTTTGTTTCGACTAGTATCATACCTCTTATCATATAGTCAAGATACATATATCCGAAAATCACGTTTGTTTGTTTCCGGGGCTAGCCCCTGCCACGCTTCAAAGATCCCGTTATTTTTCGATGCAGGGCCTTAATGTGCCGCTGTGTTATATTATGTATGTATGTATATTTAGATATGTATCTAATATTTATTTATTTTAATATAAGTATGTATTGTTTTTTAATTGGTATTAACTCTGAAACTAGGCGAAATGGGAAAGTTTATATGATATTTTAGTCTCTAAATGTGATCAGGAATACAATATTAAACTCTTTCGGTTTCCTCATGTTACACTGTGTATTTCTTGTAACAAGTGTAACAACTCCTGTCACTGTATTCACTTGGATACACAGAATAACACTACAAAAAATCAAGCAAACACACATACGGTCCGCCTAATGCCACCGTAGCCTACGGACGCCTGCAATTCCAGAAGTGTTACATACGGGTTGCCGTCCATTTATATCCCTGTTATTCGCTATTCGCTTATTCGAATCCTTCATTCTCGCTTTTATGATTTGTATTTTTAATTGAAAATATAAATAATAGTACTGTTGTTATCGACTCTTTTTTATGTCAATTGTGTAATTCGCTAAATAATACTGATACCTCTCCAATTAGCTGACCAAGGGCGGGTTTAAATCCAGCAAGCTGTACCCGCACCTTTTTCATTACTAACACACTGAAATTGTTGCACATTGTTGAGATAAATACTTATCTACACTTTGTACCCAAGATGGACTACTTACCTACCTAACATTTATACCTATGAACTGCTGTAAAAAGTAATGAAATAAACGTATTTGGATACATGTTTTAATTTCCCGTGACCATGCGTATGAGTGTCGCAATAATAATTTCTCGCTTTTTAGAATAAATAAATTTAATTGCTAGAATATCTTTATAATATTGGGACCGTGGGAAGTGCGTGGTGGGGGTAAGTAAAGCGATCCCAGCGCATAAGGTGGTAAAAATTTGAACTAACTGCGGATAGCGTCTTTAACATTTCGTACAATTATATGGCTCGAAATGAAACTTTGATTTACGATTACTCCTTAAATATTCATTTAAATTGTATGGTGTAAAGGACCATTGTAATCTGTATGAAATGCTTAATATAACTAACGTATTTATTTTGATAATTGTTAATAATGTATCCATGTAAATAGCTTTGCAAATGCCACATATTACGTGATCTTTTTCTAGAAGTTAATAATGGATATAGTAAGTTATCCTTAAAAGATAGACATTTCACATCGCGGACTTTTTTGTAGACCTATGAATGAGAAACAACCCCACCATACATTGTGTTGTTATAGCTCAAACGGATTAGGCAGCGTTTTCGATTAAAGCTCCTAGCCAGCGTGATTTTTTCTGACAACATCGTTATATTTCAAACAATTTACACAAAACCTTAACAAGTCCTCAAGAATCACTCTATTGATAGATGAAAGTCGTATGAAAATCCGTTCAGTAGTTTTTAGTTTTGGAGTAGTTTTATAAGATGTAGTGAATTGACGTTTTTCCCTAGAATTGCTGACACTAGGTTGCGTGACAGTCGTGCACGCTCCCAATACGAACTTATTCAACAAGAATCAAGGTTTTAAATATATGTAAGGTATTTATTTGCTACAACAAACTGTAGAAATTCAATAAAATTGGTGGCTCGAAAAAATATTGACAGGTATTTTTTTTCGCTACGCTCGTGGTTCGAAAAGGAGAATATTGAGTGTTGCAAGAGTTTTATGGCATGCGTTGCGACGAGCGTTGAACAAATTTTGCCACCGTGCAAAATTTTGGCCAAACCAAAGCAGGGAAAATACTGTCTGTAAAATATCATACAAAACCAAACCAAAGCAATAAAATGAATGTTATTAAATGCTTTATCAATTTATCATTCAAAATAATCATTTAAAAGTGAATCCTACCAGCCAACAAAAGGACAGAACTCAAAATTTGCATCAGACTTTGCCACACATGTGGATAAAATGCATCTCATCAGTTTTTGAACTAGAGTCTTTACCAGCTGGTGTGGTAAAAAAATTTATGGCATAAGCTAGAAAGGCAGTCCGAATAATGCCGAGAGAAAAGTCATATCACTGCATAAGACGGAAAACGTTTTTAGATGCAGATAATAAGGTTATCTCTTGGTGGCCACAGAACACTTGGGTGAAGATAGTTTACTTGGATAAAATCCGCCGTTTAAGTTATTTATCTTGCTGTCATGTTCTTTTTCAAGGGATTCTCGTTATAGATTCAAATAAGGACAAAGTTTTCTTGAGGAAGATAATGCAGAGACGTGATTCGTGATTTTATTTTACCCACATAATTATATCGATGTATGTATGTATACTAAAGTATGGCATAGTTGGTTAGTGCTTCTGGGCATTTTCCGCAAGTCGACGACTATTGTGCCTATTTTGCGTGAAACGAGGTAGCGCTACTCTAACCATCCCAGCTTCTTCACGAAGCCTAGCAATATTTTAAGAGGAATTCCTAGTTGCGATTTTTCCATACAAACGCTCTCGACTGTTTCCTCCCTGGATTTTGAACCTAGAGCAATCACTTTTTAAAATAAGATCAGTATCATCAATATCTGTGCCGCTTTGTTTTGCTTTTTTGGAATATTTTATTTTGAAGAAACTTACAGGGCCTCGAAAATCGCAAAAACGGCTCAATTGAATTGGCTGCAAATAAAGGCGCAGTATACAAATATGACAACAAATATCCAAAAAATCAAAACATAGCGGCATAGATTATTTCTTCCTCTTGCAGTTTCCAAAATTTCATAATGATTGGTTGCGTTTTGGAGGAGGAAACAGTAGAGAGCGAAACCTCGATTTTAGAGTTTTTTGCGTAGGAATTTTAATCCGAGCTGCAGTTCCTTGTCGCATACACTCCCGCCCACCACAGCGCGACAGAAAGATAGCTTCAAAAATTCGAAATTTGAAAAGTTGCTCAGCTAGGAATTGCTCTTAAGGTTGCTAACTGCCTCTTTTAGTGTGCAAGAAGCCCCTAGGTATTTGCTCCTGTACACTTCTACCTGTTTACCGCCTAGAAGAATGTATTTTGTTTTTTCCTCTTCTTCCATGCGCGGCATAATAAATATGGCATAACATGGTGAACTATTGGGTGGTAACGGTGAATTATTTGGGTACTTATTTATTTTAAATTGTATTTAAATTTTTAGGTCCCTTGTAATAAATACTGCTATTATATATTTGCTAAATAAAATAAGGTATAAGACAATTGAGTTTATCGATATTAGGCCCTCACTCTGTTATTAAATTTTGGTCTCTAAAATCCCATGTCTGACTTTTACTTATTCCGAACACGACTATATCTTATTCCTTTAAACGAGCAATTCTTGTATATATATATATATAGATAATTTTCTAATTTTTATTGTTTTAGACAAGTTTAATTTAGTAAAATAGTTATAGATTATCACCTATACACCACCATATTACAATAAACAGTTATAACCGAGCAAAGCTCGGTCGCCCAGGTACTATTATATAATAGGTACTATTCATTTCATAAGAAATATTATTCTCACATTTCGGCGTTACGTAAATTAGCACTGAAAAGTTACTTCGTTAATTTTAATTAGTCTTGAAAGTTCTGGAAAAAAAGTCTTGATGAAGATATTGTACCTATCTGTGGAAACTTTGTGCTTTAAGAAACATGTTTACGAATAGAACACTTCTATTCTATTCTAAATTAGTACAAAAAATAAATTGTCTTATGTAACTAGTTTATGAATCTGTGTCTTCTCGTTAAAATAAATCCTTAAAAATAACAACTAATCTGTCTCACCACTAATCTAAATGAACATCTTAATGGCCAATAGGTTGCGTCAACCGGGGTGAATAGGGATGGCTGGGGTCAATAGGGACAAAAACTTAATATGAAATTTACCTGGCAATTTGTGTGTGTTTTGCCCCAATTCACCCCCTTTGACGGTATTTATTTTTCCCGACTGATAAAAAGATTGGGCAGCCTTGTTATAACACTGATTTAAACTTTTACGATCTTTATACATTATTAACTCATAGAAACGGGACTTAATCACGTATTAGGTTTTTTTTATCTCTGACGTTTCGAGGACGGCGTACTTAGTCCTGTTTTTTAAGAGTTAATAGCCTTGTTGTAGTCATAACAAAATCTATATTATAGTCAACTTTATTACGTAGTTAAATAATAACGCCTACAATCCGCCACGAATTATCTCTTCAATAGCATATCAATCAGATGCTATAGTCTGTTCGGAAAGAGAATAGTCGTGGAATGTATTGGGCCCCATACATTCCACGACTCTTCTCTTTCCGAACAGACTCTAAACACATAAATGGCATAACTACCACGGTCATTATTTACTGTATCATAATGTCCTCGTGGTCTCAAATAAATCTTTCTTGATTAGAGTTTTTATATACCATTTCGTTGGCAAACAAGCTTACAGCCTGATATTAAGCGGTCACCGTAGCCTATGGGCGCCTGCTTAACATTAACATCTTCTAGCATCCCTTTTCAAACTATTTGCACTTGATGTCGATACCGCGGTTATATTCAAATCATTTTCAGCTACGGCGTCATCGTGTGGGGAAATTAAGTGTCACCTATTTTAGCTGCTTTTTTGCTAAAAAAAATCACTTGAAATATGCAGCGAGCTGCAAAAGCGTATTAACACATTGTACATGGATTCATCCATAAAAGGACCAGCGCTCACTACTAAAATGTTTGACACTTGTAATGAGTATTAAAATTATAACATTGACCTTAGTAGTTAAAACACACAACAGTAATATTCACAACTTTATTAAATTGTTGAAACCCAAACATAGCCATAACCATAATAATAGACCCTACGCATAATCATTTTAAGACGCACCATTAAAGCCCCGGTTGTGTAGTTCGCAACAAATAGGGCCTCCAAGTTGATTCCCAAAACAACGACAAGTTTCATTCCCAGGTAATAAACACAGTGAAAACGTGCAGTATATTAACATTAAATATATTAAAACCCATGTTCCATAATGAGGACTTTCAACGGGAGGACGTGTTGGTGGGTCAACGCAGACTGTGGGCTACAATTCTCTGCGACCGCTTGCTCGGCACGGGTGATAATATATTTAGTATGTCTGTGTCATTTTTATCATTGGAGCAAGCAACAGTTCAGATTAACAGCGTCGTCTCCCGATTTCTCGCTGTGGCAACTGTACACCAGTAGTAAAAGACCAGCCATCTGAATGTCACCTTACATCAATTTTATCAAGTATATTGACAGATAGATACAGTGGCGGCAATAACGGCGCCGCAATAGTAACTCATATAACCAGGTCATCCGATCACGTTGCAAGTGGCCGTCTTACGCCCCGCTTGCCTGCTCACCCAACCACGTTGCAAGTGGCTGTCTTACGCTATGCTTGCCTGCTCGTCCTACGCTTCTCAACTCGAAAACCTTCTTCAAGCTGATGTGCCCTGCCCATTGCCATTTCAGCTTTTTTACCCAGTTTAAAATATCGGTAACTTTCGTTCCGAGACCTGCTAACATGAGTTGCGTTCTCGAGCGCGACTCCATACATCTAGCGTGACTTCAAGTATGGACTCGCGCGCGAGAACGCAACTCATGCTAGCCGGTCAGATCACCTCATTTTTGTTTCGAAGAGATAGTCCAAGCATAGTTCTATTCATAGCTCTCTGAGTGACTTAACTTCAGCACTGAAGCGGAGATGAGCGAACATAAGAGGAGACGAGCGGGATCAAGAAATATCATTAGTTCTCTTCTCGGCTCCACTGGATTACAGGTAAATGAATGACATCAGTTAGATGTAATTTTGATATCAGTGTACGTAGGTTTTAATGGACTTGCGAGTCGCGTGACTGACGCCATTACCGGCTGTACCCAGCGCTTTCGAAGTTAGCCCAGCGCAATCCGAACGAAACGAAAGTAGGTCGCAAGTTTTGGTACGACCGAAAGCTTCCTTCCTTCGGCTTAAACATGATTTTTATGCCGAAACCTGCCAAAACCCAAAACTTCGGTCGGAAACTAATAATCTAGTTAATATACTGGTTATCATGTAACTGTGTAAGCAATAGCGGTACATTGTACCGCGGTGTCCGGGGGATTCCCCTATCTATATCAATTACTGCTTTTAATTACACAGTGTGCCACCAGGGGCGCTGCGGTTCGCACCTCATTACCGTAATATCGAGGGGCTATTTAACTTGTCTATGGAATATTATAAAGTGAAATGGGGTAACAGTTTACTTTGTATAGACGCTTAACATTTTTAGATCAGTTTTTAGGAAATATATACAGGGTGACCTTAGCCATTGGACAAACCCTGAAATCCCATGTAGGGTTACTTCTCAGGAATGCTCTGACGTTAATATTTTTAATTAGAACAAAAGATAAAAAAATAAAATTTTCGAACAATACTTGCAATAATCGACAACAAAAAGAAACACACTGTGTTAATCTTTGGCAGTGTTTTTGACATTTTGTTCGAAATATTTGATAATGATGACATTTTTCAAAAGTCAGAAGCTTATTAGTGTCATAAATAAAAAAGATAATAAAAAAGGTCGAAGAAGTTTCCATACTATTCTTTGAAGATATTACCTTAGGAGCTACTAACACAAACAGACTGCCCCAAAGTAAATAAAACCGGCCAAGAGCATGTCACAATAAACTGAACTGGAGCTTGAAGTATAGTAAATTGTTAACCAAGGGATGAAATGATACCTTTAAACAAATAGGCAAATTTGCATAATCAGTACCTAATTAAAGTAAGTCTTTTTACTATGAAGGGAAAACTTTTTGCGATAACTCAAAAACAGCTAAACTGATCATGTCCGCTATAGTTTTCATTTAATGTCTTTCTTAAGCTCTACTTCCACGATTTTTTTCATATTTTTTGGACCCATGGTTCAAAAGTTAGAGGGGGGGGACACATTTTTTTTTCTTTCGGAGCGATTATCTCCGAATATATTCACTTCATCAAAAAATGTTTCTTGAAAACCCCTAGTAGTTTTAAAAGACCTTTCCAACGATACCCCACACTCTAGGGTTGAAGCGAAAAAGAAAATTCACCCCCACTTTACGTGTAGGGGAGGTACCCTAAAAAAAAATTTTTTTGATTTTATTGTACGACTTTGTCGGCTTTATTGATTTATGTATCCATGCCAAATTTCAGCTTTCTATCACTAACGACCACGGAGCAAAGCCTCGGACAGACAGACAGACAGACGGACATGGCGAAACTATAAGGGTTCCTAGTTGACTACGGAACCCTAAAAATGGTAATTTGTTAATTTCTTCGAAACCGCTACACCGGTTCTTATGATACTTTGCACACTGGTTCTAAATACCCTAATGCATATGTACATTTCGGCTTTGTCCAATGGCTGGACACACTGTATATATATCTAATAAGGCCCCTACGAAAGTACTCGTACACTTGGCATAGCGCTTGTTTACATATTGAATGATGTTTAGTACGAGTTTATGCATTTGCTACCAAACGCAAGTACTGTCTCAGACGATCTATGTTCGAAATGATATTGTCTGGGCTATCAAAATCTCTGCCAACTCATGTTGGTTTGACTCTGCAATGTTTCAAAAAAAAAATTGCAAGAATGCCTCGGGCTCTTTTATGAGTAAATATATTTACAGTAATATCTTATAGTGACATAAAAATCACATAGCAACATTTATAAATACAACAGCCAATACCTGGGTAAACATTACGTTGTAATAATCTTAAAAAGAAATATAATTGTATTGTATTGTATTTTTTCTTTATTTTTATTTTTAGTCGTTGACATGATTTTTATTTTTATTTGAATATATTATTATTTTTTGTGATTATATGTATATGGGCGTTAGTCTGAAATAAATTGAATTGAATTGAATTGAATATGAGTAATCACTACAACATAAAAGAGTATAGTCTCTATAGTTAATAATACATTAAATTTGGAGATGTCCCCGATGTCAGAGTACTAATAAGATTTGGAGGTGTAAAGTCTCTCCAAGTGTCAAAATGAAATTTATATTTAATAAAATAAATCGCGTCAAGACTGTTAAGCTAACAGTCTTATAAACTAATGCTACAGAATACATAACTAGTATGTATCCAGTAAGTCCTTAACAACGACCCTTCTTGTATTATCTGAATAACAGATGTTATCTTGGACAAACTGATTCAAACGTAATACTAACGATATGAAATTCAATATCGTACGTAACGAGCGCTTGTGAACGGATCACAGACGTATTCTTAGGCTAGACCACGCAAAAAAGTGTGAGTCACGAAACTAAGGAATTTCGACGTGCAATATTTCTAAAACTAAAAGTTGAAATTGAATATTTCTAAGACATATTATGCCCTATATGTCAGTGAAAATTCAGGGTTGCTTTAAATAAATAAATATTATAGGACATTATTACACAAATTGACTAAGTCCCACAGTAAGCTCGATAAGGCTTGTATTGAGGGTACTTAGACAACGATATATATAATATATATAAATATTTATAAATACTTAAATACATAGAAAACACCCATGACTCAGGAACAAATACCCATGCTCATCACACGAATAAATGCCCTTACCAGGATTTGAACCCAGGACCATCGGCTTCATAGGCAGGGTCACTACCCACTAGGCCAGACTGGTCGGCTTTAGCCAGCATACAATTACAGGAGGTTGAAAATGGTCTGAATGGCTTCGAGAAAAGGAGGGTACCGGGCCTCTTTTTTTCGCTTGACTTGACGGGGGCACTGCGGTGCCCCAAATAAAAGATGATTTAAAATATTAAATTATTTAAGCAATAGGTAGTAACACTCATTTTATACACACTTGTCTAGACTCTGCATGAATACAACGGCAATGTGTGTTAATTTCAGTACTATTAATAAAGTATATTCCATATAACTAATCCTAATCCAGTCATTCCTTAACATAGGCCACAAAAATATAGATGATAGGTGAAAAGTTCTAGTAAAAGTATCTTAAACATTTAAGAAGAAACCTTGTTTATGTCCCTAGAACTGCAATGTTACTGACAGAGAATAATGCAAGTAATATGTGTGTTTGACTGTTTTTTCCACCTGTTCAAATTTATTAGCCACTATATAAATACTCGTAATACGAAACACAAACATTCGTCGTTACGTCATTAGTCAAGTTACCTAATTACTACTATTTGAAGTTATTTAAGATTTATAAATCAAAAAGAAGTTTTATATAAAAAGGTCTACGTTTTGCCAATAACCTTCTAGAGTTTTATTTCATGTATGATGGAAGATAACTTAATTTAAATACAGTTAACATTCTTATCGTATGCAGCTAGATTCTTCAAACACATTTTTATACACCATCCGTGCATGCAGCTTATAATATTAGTTTAATTACTCTATTTAGATATACGTCTGCGGCGCGAATGGATGGAGAAGAACGAATGAACGAATTTGAATGAACGATTGTCGGGGAGATTCGATTTGAAACCGTGGAGGTTACATTTTAACCGTTTTTCGAACGAATTATGTGGCATTTCTATTTCTACGATTTCTACATTTCACCTTAAGGTATTCAAACACTATTTTCCTTACGATTTTGATCTAATTTTGATATTACCTTGAAGATACACATTGACTGAAACGTAATGAAAGTCGTACAGTCGCCATCAGAATCAGATATATTGAAGCGGCCGAGGCGCTCACAAATATCTGAACACGCCTCTATTGTCGAGGCGTTAGAGTGCGTGTTCAGATATTTGTTTCCACCTTGGCCGCTCCGATGACGATATCTGATGACGACTGTAAGTGAGATACGCGCCAATCACCAAGACGATCGAAGGGTAAAACAGGACCCTATTACTAAGATTCCACTGTCCGTCTGTCTGTCTGTCTGTCCGTCCGTCCGTCTGTCTGTCTGTCTGTCTGTCGGTCTGTCTGTCTGTCTATCGGTCTGTCAGTCTGTCTGTCGGTCTGTCTGTCTGTCTGTTCGTCTGTCACCAGGCTGTATCTCGTGAACCGTGGTAGTTAGACACTTGAAAATTTGATGATTTATTTCTGTTGTTGCTATAATAACAAATACTACAAAGTACGGAAACCTCGGTGGGTGACTCCGACTCGTACTTGTCCGGTTGTTTTTGATCATATTTAATACGGTTGGCAAAATATATGAATAGCAAACTTGAAGCTTTTATTAATTTCATGGATTCTAAACCTGAATAAACAATTTTTGCTCGATAAAATAAATCAAGAAGATAGAACTAAAATGCACCATTAAAAAATGTAACAAATACCTATTGCACAAAACCTGTCATCATGAAAATTGCTTCTAAAAATGCGTAATGTGATTTTTGACTAAACTGATTTTTTTTGGATCTTTAAGGGTTTAAATAAAAGTAAACAAAATTTACCCTCATTTATTATTTTTATTTTGTACATGATCAAATAATTTCGGTTAAAGTCAGGTCGTCCAGTGACCGATCCAGGCGGTTTTGTATTTGGTTGGTTAACCAATAAATGTTGCAACTACCCGAAAATGTATAAATTGTTTGTTTACTTGATAGAGTATATGGCACCCCGGAGATGCATAGGGCCTCCACAAGATCTTTCCATGCCTTTCTATCTTGAGCAACCGTCATGACCTCGTTCCCGCTCAGTCCTACGGCTCGCAGCTCGTTCTCTACGTTCCGTCTCCTGCTGTGTACGGGGCGTTTGCAGGCTCGCTTTCCGCCTTAAGGCCATTTTTTGTTAAATAAAAAAAACAATGATGCCGCTATCTTGGGCATGCATGGCGCTCAGTGCTCAGCAAACTACGTTCAGAGAATCTGAACTCACTGTACCTTAGAATCGACCTTCTAGACAAAATATGTGTAATGTTTGACGAAGGAATACGCGAGCTGTTTTACAGAGACACTTTCTCCCTCAAGTAGCAATATATGCCGGTAAAGCCCAGGTTACGAGCACGCGAATGTAAAATGGTCGTAGAACGTTTATGTGCAAAATGTGCCGTGTAGACTGATATCTTGAAGTACGAGGGGCCATAGAATAGGGAAGTTGAATTTTTTAACAAAATTTAGATTAATTGATTGCGAATGAGTAATTTGTCACAATAATGTGGATGGAGTGACGTTTGTCTTTTTCGGTCAATAATATCAAAAAGAATTTGAAATAGAGATGAATTGTCAAAGTAAACTTCGTAGCCACAGTAAATTTACTGCCATCATTCGACACATGATTGAAACTTTTAGAACGCCATTTGACTTTGATCCTTATTCTTTCACTGATATGTGTTAAATTTGTTAAATATCAAAAAGTGGCGCCATCTAGTCGAGCATAAGCCCAAGATATATCTTTTCGAGCAATGGCGACACAGTTCTAGAGATCTTGATCTAACTATTAATCAAAATTTTAGTCTAAAATTTGACCCATTCAATTATTTGTTAAATTTTCATATTCATCTTAAGTTCTTTAGAACTCAAATTTCATGGCCCCACTCACATTGACAATACCTGAACCCCACAAGTGTCGCGTGACGCTTCAAACTCCACCCCCCCCCCCCCTACAAACCATTTTACAACCCGTAACCTCCCCCCGATTTGTAGATCCACGCGAACATATTTTAACAATGCTATTTTATTGGCACGATAACTGCCACGAAACAACCGTATCTGACAATAGACATTCAATTGTTCGAAAATAGAAAAAGAGTGGTAGATTGTAATAAATTACAAATAATTACATATATCATTTCACCGCAAAGAAGCGGCCAGTGTGGGTTGGAACCTCTGTGGTTCCTACAAACGCCTAGTGAAAATGAACAAGCAAAAATACCATTTCCGAGACATATGGTTCTGCCCATATGGTCGCAGTTCTACCTAATACTCCTCCTCGCTTCGCTCGTCGTCGTACCTAACGGCGACAAGCTTTAAAAAGGTAGATTGTTGTGTAATTTAATAGTTTGATTGACACCAAGTATATCTTAGAACATTATGTCACCTGATCATTCGTTAAAATTTTGTACTACATTTTAATTATTATACGAAATGTATATTATAACAAATAAAATTATTCCTAAGGATTGTTACGAAGAATGTTTTTATGATTATATACCATTCTGTCATTAAATTAGTATGACTAACAACTTTGTTTTTATACATAATGTTTATTATGAGTTTCAATAGTAGTTCAATGAAATTATGCTAAAAGTTTGTATTAAAATTGAACAGCACCCGGTTCGGTCGTAGTCATTTTAAACATCTCAAAACATCAAAAAAAAAACTGTCCAATAACACGTAGGAGTGCTCCCTTAGAACCTACCCTGGAAGCCTTGATGACCTGTTCTCCTTTACTTATGACGCAGCTCAATGATTGAGAACCTTGGATAAAAACTTGTGACATACCTGATATGTTTTCAATTATTAGTTATTCGGGCTCAGTTCATCAATGTTCCATACGGTTGTTATGGCTATAATTAAATGGCAATTTCATTTTCAATTATCATGTCGTAAATTTGAACAATATTGAGGGTGAATCATCAAATGCCTGATACAGAAATATAGGGCTAATCAATTTGTTTCGAATGGATTTTCAAGGGATAAATTTATTTTATTGCGTACAATTGGTATTCAAGATAAAAGATTCCATTGTAAATAAAAGAATGTTACTTGCGAACATATTTTTTTAAGATTACCACGATAACTTAGTATACATTTTACAGCTTCCATTCTCCTCTATCTTTCGTCACCGCAGCACTCACTTCTTTCTTTCTCATATCCTCAATCAATCTCATATCCGCAACTCGAAAATGTAAACAATAGAATAAGAAAACTTAATTGGATTTTCAAGATTTTTAGATATATTACTACTAAGGAACTACTGAATCAACTTTATATAACATTAGCACAACCTGTCATGAGCTACTGTATTACTGTCTGGGGTGGCGCTGCCAAAACAAAATTTTTGGAGGTTGAGAGAGGGCAACGCTGCCTGCTTAAGGTGATGTACTCAAAACCATACAGGTTTCCTACAAAAGAACTATACGAAATTAGTGACCAATTAACAATCAGGAAACTGTATGTTTTGAATACAACGCTCAGGCTACATAAAACCCTAGATTTTAACTCTACTATTGAAACTCGTCGACGTCAAAACAGTGTTGCCCCCTTATCAAGCTATAAATCTATGTTTGCCAAAAGGCAATATAAAGCGCAATCGGCATACATCTACAATAATATAAATAAGCTAATTCATATCCATCCATTACTGTTGTATAAGTGTAAGATAGAACTCACAAAATGGCTGAAACAACTAAGTTATGATGATACGGAGTCATTATTGTACCACGTGAATTATTAACTATACGTAATATATAGGCTGAACACATACATTAATCCACACACACACACACACACACACACACACACACACACACACACACACACACACACACACACACACACACAAATATACGAATGTATATATATATATGTCTGGTTTTCGACCTGGCCACAGTACTTGTACTGCTCTCATTAAGGTAACTGATGACATCAGACGTGGCATGGAGGATCAATTGGTCACAGTACTCATTTTGATTGATTTCTCAAACGCTTTTAACACTGTTGATCATGACATTCTCCTTGCTCTTCTTAACCATCTAAATGTCTCATCTACAGCCCTTAGATGGTTTTCTGCTTACCTTGGGGGCCGCAAGCAAGCAGTCCGAGTTGATCGGGCTTTGTCGGACTGGTGCGATCTGGCTACTGGCGTACCTCAAGGTGGTATTCTCTCCCCGCTTCTCTTCTCCACTTTTATTAACTTCATCACCGCCGAACTTTGCTGCGCATACCATCTTTACGCCGATGATTTACAGCTCTACGACCAGTGTAAAGTAACGGATATGTTAGCCGCTACGGAAAAGCTAAACGGGGACCTCGCTCATATTCAGCAGTGGTCAGAAAAGTTTGGCCTATTTGTAAATCCCGCCAAATGTCAGGCCGTTATTATCGGTAGCTCTCGTCAGCTGGCCAAGTTGGATCTGGATACGATTGGGCCGGTGTGTTTCAATGGCACTCCTATACCTTTTAGCCCGTCTGTAAAGGATTTAGGTGTGCACTTGGATTGTACTTTGAGCTGGAGACCGCAGGTTGCCGAAATCAGTCGGAAGGTTACGGGCACCCTTCACGCTCTTAACAAACTTAGACACTTTTTGCCAGTCAAAACTAAAACTTTATTAGTTAACACCTTAATCCTACCCATTATCGACTATGGTGATGTATGCTATCCTGACTTAAATGAAGAGCTACTTGACAAGTTGGACCGTCTTCTTAATAATTGTATCCGCTTTATCTTCTGTCTCCGGAAATATGATCATGTGTCCTCGTTTCGTTCCCAGTTGGGCTGGCTCCCTATTCGTCAACGGCGTAATATTCGTATGCTCTGCACTCTCTATTCCATTCTCAATGATCCACACTCCCCTGAATACCTTAAGTACTTCTTTCACTTTTATGGTGCTTCTCGTGACCGTCAATTTCGCTCTACTGGCAATCTCTCTCTTTCTATCCCCACTCATAGAACAAGCTTCATGTCTAACTCTTACGCCATTCAGGCAGCACGTCTCTGGAACGGTCTTCCCCCTAACATTAGAAAAGCTCCCAACAAGTTTGCTTTCAAAAAATCTTTGCGTGATTTATTTGCTGGCAGTTTAAAGATCAATTAAGTATCAGTCTCACGAATCGGTTATGTATATTATGTATATATATGTATATATATATTTATTTATTTATGTAATGTATGTATGTGTCTTTATGTATTTAAGTAGTTTATAATTAATTTATGTGTATTAGGACTCTAATTCTTTCAATTACAATTTCTTTTAGTTTTAAACGCGCCGCCTACAATCTTTTCTGCTTTGCCCTAAGGTTGACTGGTAGAGAATGCCTCATGGCATTAAGTTCGCCTTTTGTACATTAAGTTTGTCTTTTGTGCAATAAAGTTTTAAATAAATAAATATATATATACACAAACTTTACGAATGTATATATATATATATGTATATATATACATTCGTATATTCACTCATATATTCATATATTAATTAGGCTAGAACATAAATCAAATAGCATATATATATATATATAATAAATATAGCTATAAATCTTTCATGTACTTATGGAATATTTCCCTACTACTAAGTAAAAAGACTGTATGTTATGGAGGAGCGGGGCATCCTGATACAGGTTCATTCACCTAAAAGGAAGCTCCAACCACTTATGTCAAATTGTAAACCTTTACTTTATAAGGAAAATAAATATTTTTCATTTCATTTTCATTTCATTTTCATTTCATTTTCATTTCATTTTCATTTTTCATTCATTTCATTTTCATTTCTTTCACACAATCCATCCATCGTTTTTTGGGTCTACCATCCGCTCTCCGTCCATCAACATTCATTCCAAACATTCTTTTTCCTATATGGCATTCATCCCTCCTCATTAAATGCCCATACCACGCGAACCTACCACTCCTTATCTTCTCCGCTACTGGTGCTACTTTCAAACTTCCCTTTATATACTCATTCTTAATCCGATCCTTTCTCGTCACTCCATCTCAACATTCTCATTTCCGCTGCGTGCACTCTTCTTTCATCCGTCACTTTCGTCGCCCAGCATTCTGATCCACAATCATTCATTCATACATATTTATTTGTATGACATTTGCTGAATAAAATCTTATTATGAAACATGTATTCGATTCACTACGCCCAGCCTATAACAACCTCAATAAAGTTTAATGGAAGTCAAGTGAAGTAGTTCTAAGCGAGAAAACTCATTTCACTCCGTAAATAAGAATTAAAAGGCTTGTTTGCCACGAAGTCTCCACAAGTGAACGTTATTAGAGCCTGACTAGGGGGCCTACCGCAAAAACCGAAATTCGCAAATCGCGGGATCTTTCTCTTTTACTCTCACTAAGACGTAGAGTGACAGAGAAAAATTAGATAGAAAGGCCAGTTCAAAGGAAATTTTTATTAGTTATAGAGATGGAATAGCTATCAGTGCTGCGTGTCAGATTAGTATCAGTCATGTGAACCGTTTTAAAGTCAAAAATATACTAAGAGCTTTGTCTATATTTATTGCGTCACTGGTTAGGAGTGTTGCTGTTCAGCTACCATTTACAACCCACCAAACGATAAAAACCAGTTTAATCTTGGTCCCCATTTCCCCGTACTTTGCAGGATTCTGTAGCTCAATTTATACTGGATTTGATACATTTTTGATCCGAGGACTGATGACTCCATTTATCCCGCACATTGTTTACTCGTGGTTAAGGGAAATCGGGTGACAAATGAGGGTCCGGGTCCCATAATTTAGGACCCTAAATCAGACGATGGCACTGCAGTTCCGTTCCGATTCGACACTTTGGCAAGGGTCAAAGTTGTTTTTGTTGTTTCGGACCTTAAGACGCGTTGATTTGTGCCAAAATTAATAAAAATAAGTTACGATAAGCTAATTTCACTGTTTAAGATTAAGACGACGCATTGTAAATTTTGGCATCAGGTATCCTGATTTATCTCAGCAATTACAAAACTCATGAAAGTATTGTTTGGTGAACTGTACCCCTAGTGTAAATTTATTCGATAGCGCGACGTGACGTACGCGTTTGCGTCAAGTCTCATTTTGTAAGGGATTTTGAATTTCCAAAACGTCCCGCTTGGCGCTTCTAAATCCCATAGAAAATGAGACTTAACGCAAACGCGTACGTCACGTTACGCTAACAAATAAATTGACACTAGAGGTTCAGGTCATTTCATGTTTGTAGTTGCCATTACACGATTAATTAACTTTAATAGCAGAAAATCGTATCAAAGATGCTTATTTTTAAACAAACATTTTCATTGTGCAGGCAAATGGGACCGATTCAAGCCGCTAAATTTTCCATGTATATTTAGTCAAAACACACACTTCGTTTCAATAGTTGTGATTTTTCGATAGATTATTGATTTTTTTACTTTTAATGGTTTTCTTTTTGTAATTGAGATTTAGTACGAATGAAAGAGTAGTCTTAAATAAACGCCACTGCATAAAACAGTAGGTATGCCATAATTTCATGGTCTTCATCAGCGGTTTCATATCATGATCCTAGGCATAACTTCGTACATATGTTTCGAAAAAGTAATTGAGCCCGCAACCTCCGGTTTTTTTATATTATTATTATTTAAGTACAATCACATCATACATATTATAACTTACACTAAACACATTTTAAAATGTAATAAATACTTATATATACAGCAATTATGGAGTACCTAACATTGACTACTTATATTATACATAACAGTGAGATTACCTAAACTTAGCCTAAAACTAATCTTATACTAATCTAAAATTATACTAATTTTATTCTAACTACAATACTATACGGAATTTCTGTTATTAAATTTATTAAAAATACAAAATATAATTTAATTTTATTGAACAAATTATTTCCCTTATTTTATTTTCTGCCCATTATTTTATTTTTCCGGATTGAAAGTTGCACGTACTCTGCCCGCTCTTTATAGTGAATGCGAAGTGTAGGGTATGTGTGTCAATTTCATATAAACATGCTTGTAAAATAATCAAAACTTTCTTTTCGAAAAAAACTAAGTCAATTGTGGCACCTGCTGCCGACAGCCTTAATTAACTTAATTCATTCCCGCCCTTTCTCTTAATGCAGAAACTGCAACTGCAAACTTCCGTAGAACTAACGCAGTTCGTCTTGGAGCCGCTTTTATATCATTCAATACGATGCTTCCAAAGTTTTTGTCCAATCTGTGAATGTATTTCCTAGTTTTATTTGCAATGAGTTAATTTAGTAATCGAATTACCCGCTAGATGTCGCTGTGCCGTGCGTGAAAAATCTACTTCGCGCTGTCAAGATTTTTCCGGACAACATGACCTCTAGTCGTTTCTTAGTATTACCAACAAGTATGGTTTTGACGGCAGGTGTAGCTTTATGTACTTGAGCCGTGCGTGCTGAAGGGTTGCTAGTTTTTTCATAAATAACATTAGGGGCGAAGTCTGAAGTTTACGTTCTGGTAGGTGATGGTGAAAATGAGGATGAGCTTTAGGTAGTTTATTGCAACTTTAGTAGGTAGTTATAAAAAAACTGCCATCCGGGATACGAAAATGGGGAAAGGGAATTGGAACAACTAGGTATCTACCGCTTGCTTTGACGACTATTCTCACTTAATTTTTTTTTTGTAACTAAATAAAGCTACATTCACGCCAAGTTTCATGCTTTTACTGCCATACTTTGAGCTAAGAAAATAACCCGTAATATATTGGACCGATACAATTGGCTAGCTAAGGGGTGGCGGCCGAGTGTTTTGGCGTCTGACTTTCAAATCCGAAGAGGAGGGAACTTATGTACGGATTATCATTTGATATTTACCATTAGCTTGTCGGTGAAGAAAAACATCGTGAGGAAACCTGCAAACATCCGCGAAGAAATTTACAAAGCAGGTGTATTGTGAAGTCTTAAAGCATTAGGCCAGCATGGGAACTATAGCCCAGGCCCTCTCGCACATGAGAGACATGTGCCAAGCAGTGTGAAGAAGATTGCGGGATCAAGCGTTTCTGATCCCCTTTCAATGTGCGGGTGTCCTGGTGCCTAGCCAGGGCTGCCGGGGGCGCTATGGTGGAGTGTACTCGATCCCATAGCGCTCTCGCAAACGGCAAAGAGGGCGAAACGCCGGAGTGTGTTTAATGGGTAGGGTCAAGTTCTCCCTCCCCTTTCGCCAGGAGAGGGGTCAGGAGCGGCGAGTCCCACACACCACCCCATCATGGCCTTCCCGTGGCCGAGGGGACGGTGCGTAAATGCATTCGCCCACTTCAAAAAAAGCAGTGGGAAGATTGCTCAAGATCGCGGGTTTTATATAGTTTCAACATAATCTTATCGAATAGTGTAAAAGATCTCCGGAAGAACTTTTCTATTAGTAAGAACTCTTTGGAAACTAGGTTTTTGCAAGCGCGGATACAGTCTCAGTAATTACTTCGTTGAAGCCGGGGTGTTTTTGAGTATTCATTAAAGGCATTTGAATGGTCCGCTTTATGTTTAGAATTAAAAAGATGGTGGCAATTTCTGCCACTTCGCTTTCCATTGTATAGTTTGTAAGGAGCTTTTTTTATTCCATGAAAAAATATATGTTTAGATTTAATAAATAGAGATGACGATGAGATGTTCATTGCAGCAGAGTATGCAGAAGGCATGTCATCTCGCTTTGTGTGGTAGGGCACAGCGCAGCGGATGTCATTCCAGATCTAGAGCAGAGCCTAACTGGGTAAGTAACTTCACCTTACAGAAAACCGCAGCCAAATAACACTAGATACATTACTATTGTTTTTAAGATACGGTTTGAGAGCATCTTGGACAGTGGCTCTCAAATATTACATTGAGAGTTAAGTGCAAAGTTTCTGTGCCACAAGTTATAAGCTGTCTGCAAGTCCTTTAAAGGAAACTAGACAAAAGTTTGCCATTCTGTGCTTGTACTATGGGTACTAGACGACGATATATATATATAGAAAACACCCATGACTCGGTATCAAATATATGTGTTCATTTTTTTACCGGGAACCCGGGACCATCGGCTTCATAGGCAGGGTCACTAGGTACCCACTAGGCCAGACCGGTCGTCAATATAATATTATGTAGGTACTATATTATCGTCTAGGACACGCGCGTTGGCTTTGATGGTTTAGTTGCAAGTAAGAGTGGCGCCCAACGTAAGACACGAACCAAGTAACCCAGGCTCATGCTATACTGACTGAGCAACCGGCTCTAGCGTCGAGTGCTCCGGTAGACTGAGATAAAAAATCCCAGTATTTACCAACAAACCGAACCAAACCTAATTGGTGCCACTGGTAACAACTTGGTGGTAACTAGGTGGTATAACCTATTCATATTATTGGTGCGTGACTCCAGTTAGTGTTTTGAGCAGCAACAAAAGCTATGGCAGAATTAGTATTTTTAGCCCCTAGCCCATATGTATTCGTCCCATTGGAGGAGCATTTAATCCTGCGCCAGGGCATTAACTCTCTAACTCCTGCCAACCAAGGACTTGTCGTCGTCCTCGGATGGGCTTTGCACCGGTATACTTCGGCTAGGACTCATGCTTGATGTTCCCATGGGAGATCCACTGCCAATGTCCTCGCTGCTGTCCATGAAACTATAACTTATTACAATGATAAAGCGTTCGCTGCCCCGGTAAAAGCAATTCCGATGGTAACGACAGCTGTATTATGCTCATTTTTATTTTAGAGCTCCAGTTTATACCTTACGCCACGGCATTAGAGTCTATTTGCATAAGACTTGGAGGCTTTTAGTGTTGGAACTGCTGGAGACAGCGCTAGTTCCTTAATGACCGTCTTAGTGTAGAGATAATGCATTGTCAGGCGAAATATTCATACGCAACACGTGCTGTTTAGATTCAAACTGTATGCTAGCATCACTGCCAGCAAATGTCAAATATCCGAGCACAAATATCGGGCTTTGAAGCCTAGCCTATGAAGCCAATGGTCCAGGCCGTCCCGGGTTCAAATCCTGGTAAGGGAATTTATTTGTGTGATTTTGTTCCTGGGTCATTGGTGTTTTCTATGTATTTAAGTATTTATATATATATCGTACCCACAATACAAGCTTTATTGAGTTTACTGCAGGCAATGAAAAAATATATTATTTAACGAGCACACATTAAAGTGATTTTCATTAAGATTAACTGCTTTATACAATATAAACAAATATTAAAATAATCGGACAGACAGACGGACATGACGAATCTATAAGGGTTCCATTTTTTGCCATTTGGCTACGGAACCCTAAAAACAGTAAAATACAAAACAGTAACGTTAACTGTTTAAACATTTCTATGAATTGAATGAACGATCAAAACAGTAAAATTTACCGTCTTTCCGGAACAGTAAAATTTACTGTTTTGTTCGATAGGCTCATATAGAACTGTATAAAGTATTAAACGTGAATGCAATTTCAATTGTTTTAAATGTTATTTTTTTCTCAGTGAACTTAGTCAATTTGTATAATAATGTCCTATACTATTATTATATTTATTTATTTAAAATATGTCTCGATAAAATGACCTCTTACGCTCCCTTCTATAATATACAAAATTAACGTTTTATATTATAAATACCAATACAGAAAGCTACTTATAAACACTTAACGAAACCCTCTTCACTTTTAAACTTAATTATTTTCCTCTACAAAGCTTATTAAGCCGATATTACAAAACAACCACAAAATAAAGTAAAAAGCGATGAAGCGGGGCAACAATGAGATTGCTGGCCGGGCGTTAAAGGTCCTGTAAATAGGTTATTTTCAGTATTTTCCGTTCGTTTGAGTGGAAATTGTGAAGCATTAATTTAATATTCACGTAATACTAGAGTTAAAGTAGAAAGATGATTAGGATATACAAGGTAGATGAAATTTGGTATGGATATACTAGTTCAGTTCTCTTCACGCTTAAACAACGTGGGACACGAACCCACATCTTTGGATTGCCGGTCCAATGCGTTACCAATTGCGCAATTGGTAACGCATTGGACCGGCAATCCAAAGATGTGGGTTCGAGTCCCACGTTGACCTGAGTTGATCGTCGTTAATTTTTTCATTGTGATTGACATCTGTTTATACAATTTATAGATTGTAATGTGGTAAATTCCACAATAAAAAATATATATATTCTACATCTCCAGATTTAATGTATTTTTGACTATAGAGATTATACATCTCTATTGTATTGTAGTAATTATTTATTTTAAGATTATTATAATGTAATGTTTACCCAGGTATTGGCTGTTGTATTTATAAATGTTGTTATGTATTTTTCATGTCACTATATGATGTTACTATAATGTTGTATCGACTTGTAAAAGAACCCTTGAGGCCTACTTGCAGAATACATTTTTGAATTTTGAATAGAATTTCATAAAAAAAGTACCGTTACTTCATTAGGGTCCCAAAGCTATTCTTCCCTCTTAAATGGTAAATCTAAACTTAGGGACCGATGTAACATTAACTCGTAACATTGCCCAACAAAGTGATCCCAAACTCTAATCGAGTTTAGAAATCCAAGTGGTGAGCACTCAAGTACGTAACTCAAGTTGTAATGTCTTCTCAACACTTTGCACTACACATACACGCCAATTCCAGTTTTAGTTATTTAGGGACTGTTTTGCGATGTCCAAGTGAGGTATTGGATAGCTAATTAACGAATAAATTAACTGCCAGATAAAACTTCCAGGAAAACTTAGCACTTTTATCAAGCTTAACTTATTTGAAGATTGTGAAACGCCAACGATAACTTTATTCGTCAGATAAATGGCAAGTAGCTTATTCAGAGCTTTACTTGGACATTGTGAAACAGGCCCTAAATCTCATTTCAATATGATACTGATCTGTCAATGTCTACTGACATTTTTGGATACGAGTTTTATTTTTTATATTTTATTTTATAAAATAAATTTTTGGAAAAAAAAATCTTATATAAATATACTTTTCTTTCCGCAAGCAACTAATACTCATCGAGACAATTCTAAAAACCCCAAACATCATCATCTCGATGGTACCATAATATTGCATTGTCACCAGATTTACGTATGTATGCAAATTTTCAGCTTCGTCGGAAACCGGGAAGTGGGTCAAATTTAATTTGCAAGATTTGATTACAGACAATGGGACAAATGAAACTAAATAAAAGCTTATAATAATTATGGCTTTAGTCCAGTGGGACTATTTCGCCAAAAACAAGGTATTAGGAGCTTTAAATACAACTAAAATTGTACGGTTAGTACAAGACAGTCTACGGTGATTTTATCAGCTCTTAGAAAGCGACAGTTGGTCTAAGTATCTCGCAAGCGAGATGTATAGAAATTAATTTTCATCACACTTGCTCGAAAAATATATTATTTTATGCAGGTACTAAAGGATAAAGGTCTATTGTTCCCACGGGGTTTTAAAACTTGAAAAAGATTTATTTCGTGTAAAGTTTAGACGTTACAGTAAAATCTGTAACGTGGTATCTATTGTATAAAATCCATACATTTATTAACCGAGATTCCATAATAACCACGTCTCTATGAATACAAAGTACATTAGCATTGAACAAACTCCAGCAATTAAGGAAAATGGCCCCAGTTTCAAGTTTCAGGGCATTCAGGTGCAAATGCGCGGATCCCAATGAAAACCTAGGTTGCTTTACAGATCACGTTCATAGCTAGATAGACAATGCATAAATTTTATAGTTCATCTGCATCGGAGACCAAGAGTTAAAATATAAATTATAATATTGGACCCAAACATAAATAAATAACACGAGCTAAATAATAGTACATTACTATAGAGGCCGGGAAACGAAGGGTTACAGGGCAAGTAGATACAAAACCGGATAGGGATACGCGGCCGGCAACCCCGTTTCTCACCGAGATTTGTATAGTGCTTTTCTCAAACTTGCAATAAAAAAAATTGTAGTTAATTTGTTTTATTCGTAGGTTTACACAGCTAAACACAAATTCCGAATATACTTCTATTCACTATAAACTGAAATAAATGTCATATACTATGAAAAAAAAAGTGTTTCTACTTGAAATAAAAACAAATTAAACTATTCTCTGAAAATAATTTAATTTGTTCTAATACTTCTAATAGTATACTTCTATTCGATGGTAGAATGCACGTTGTGTCACAATATGACGTTAAAAACAAAAGAAGGTTGCTTTACAGGCCTAGGTGTGTAAGGCTGTATGAAGTTCCTTTACATATCGTCTTCACTCATCGCACTGCATGCGTAGTATTTCTGAATTGTGGACCTAAATTGAAGTAAGTCATGTCAACATTTCATTGCATGTTTGAAAAAAGTATGAAATTAAATCATTGAATAATCTTCCCCAGATGAAATGGCCCCAGTTTAAAGTTTCAGGGCATTCAGGTGCAAGTGAGCGGATTCTACTTGGCACAGCACAGTGAATGTCATTCCAGATCTAGGGGAAGTACCTCCACCTTACAGAAAACCGCAGCCAAATAACACTAGACCCTACTCATAGTGTTGTGTTCCTGCCGGTGAGTAAGGTTGCCACAGCTCAAAGAGGGTGTGGGGTGTTAGGGTTCGCAACGCGCATGTAACACCTCTGGAATTGCAGGTGTCATAGGCTACGGTAACTACTTACGTTGGTATTATTATTGGCATTACCAACAGCCGGGCCGTATGCTTGATTGCCACCGACGTAGTATAAAAAAATGGATATGTTTGCCCGGATGTATTTCCACTTTGGCCGTCCGTAAACATACGGAGTCTAGGCATTTTGTTCCATGGCCCAGGTTTGGTCTGAAACTGCTAAGAAATAGAACCTAGATCTGAACTTTGGAACTGGGGCTTAATCAGAAGTTTGGCTTGGATTGAAGTTTTCTGTTTAAATGAGAAAAGTAAAAGGCTGAGTTTTTTATAGCCTGCCTCGTGTCTGTGTTTTTAAGGTTCCGTAGTTAACTAGGAACCCTTATAGTTTCGTAATGTCCGTCTGTCCGTCCGTTCGCGGCTTTGCTCCGTGATCGTTGGTGATAGAAAGCTGCAATTTGACATGCAAACATAAGTCGTACATGGAAATAGAACGGTAAAACAAAAAGTAGAAAAAAATTTTTTGGGTACCTTCCATACAAAAAGTTTTTTTTTTTTGCTTTAATCCAATAGTATGGGTATCGTTGGATAGGCCTTTTAAAACGAATACGAGTATGTTTACCCCATTTCATATACCATGCCGGGATTCCAATTGAAACTTCACAAATAGAACCATAATGTTGATCGATTGTTTATTTAACAATATTTTTGCCGGTACCTTCTACCGCTATGTTATCTGGCATTTTGTGAACCTTATTGCGAAGTCATAAGGTCCATCGATGATCAGTTGATGTTATTAAGTTGTTTCAGATATTTCATTATTAGCAACAAAACAAATGAAGAAGAAGAAGAAGAACGTCAAAGTGACATTAGTTGCCCGAATCGAGCTGCTTCTGTCAATTATAACAACACATACAGACAGACAAACGATATCTAAATGAGAACTTATCTAAACCAGAACTTATCGTTATCGTATCTCATTCTTCGAATCGGGCCGTTACTATGTCTTCTTCTTCCTCGCGTTGTCCCGGCATTTTGCCACGGCTCAGGGGAGCCTGGGGTCCGCTTGACAACTAATATATTAATTACTATGTATAACTGTAATTGTACTTCAGTCAGCTTGTTGCTAATAAGGAATGAATCTAATATCGTACCGGAGGCATCAGTCCGTAGTAAATCAAGTGGCTGATAAGGACGTCTTAGCGCCATTACCGGAATTAGTCGGTTGGCTGAGCGGGAGAAATATGGGCTAGTATAAGCGGTGTTATTTACATTCAGGCTAGAGCTACAACTTTGCAGATTGTGTGATTATTTTTGCCACAAATTTATAATGTTCAAAATTGCCTGTGTATTATCAAAAGTCCGACGAAAATCGGAATGATTTCAAGAGTGTACAGGGTATCAGGTCAGGACATCAGCATCATATTATACGTGTACTTTAGTCAGCTTGTTGCTAAATGTAATAAAATATAGTACAGGAAGGTATTAGTTTGCAGTAAATCAGGTCGCTGATAAGGACGTCTTAGCGCCATTACTGGCCATTAGTCGGCTGGCTGGGCGGGAGAAATATGGCCGCTTCCGAACGATGACGTTTCACACATTGTCTAATATTTTGCCTTAAGGGGTAAATATAAGACACGGGTAAAAATAAGACTAAGTTTCTAACACTCCTACTTATGATATACTTCTTTTTAAATGGAATATAAAATAAATTGAATACGTTTTTGTGTGTGTTTTTGCAAATTTCCTTGTCACTATTGACGCTTCAATTCGAACAATAACTCAAAAAGCTTAGTATGTAAAAATGGAATGACTAAAAGTTATATGATTATTACATTTGAGTCAAGTACCAGTCACTATCAGTATATGATTGTGTTAGAGATGGCGCTTAATTTGTTTTGTTGCTAAAAATGAAATGTCTGTAACAACTTACTAACAGGAACTGGTCATCGATGGACCTTATGACTTCGCAATAAGGTTCACAAAATGTCAGATAACACAGCGGTAGAAGGTACCGGCAGGTATCAGTCAGCAGTAAATCAGATGGCTGAATAAGCGGCGTCTTAGCGCTATTACTGGAATTAGTCCGCTCGTTGGGCGAGAAAATATGGCTGCTCAAGGGAAAGAGGGTGTGAGACAGTCATTCAAAGTGTTGTATATGTTTTATAAACGATTTCAAAAATACATGCTTATTAGTGACAGCTGACATAGAACGATTTTGCGTCGCGCTGTCAGATATTATAATGTAAAGGAATGACTGAAACTCTGTATATTACTTGTCAGAGTACCAAAAGTTATCAATCATCAGTAAGTCAGGTGGCTGATATGCGGTATCTTAGCGCCATTTCGCGAATTAGTCGGTTCGCTGGGTGGGTGAAATATGGCGGCGCGAGGGAAAGGGCGTATGATTACAGTCGTTTAAAATGTCGTTGGTGCTTTGCATACAATGTGTCAAACATATAAACTTTTTAATAAAAACCGATATAGAGTGATAAGCACATAAAAAAGAATGATTTAAACTCCTTGTATTACTAACTATGAACGATGGTTCGAATCCCGGTATAGGTATTTATTTGTGTGATGGGCACAGATATTTGTTCGTGAGTCTTGGATGTTTTCTATTATATTTAAGTATTTATATATTATAAAACGTTGTCTGAGTACCCATAACACAAGCCTTCTTGAGCTTACTGTGGGACTTAGGCAATTTGTGTAAAAATGTCCTTTATTTTATTACTCACAAAAAAGTTACTCGTATTCAACAAAATAATAATTATTTAATCTGATCACAATATTTCACAAATCAGTTCAAAAATACGAGTTACAGGCAGGGAGGAAAAATATACGCTTAGCTCGAGCTTCACACTCGCTTAGTGAATCAAAAATATGAAATTTAAGTGCAGAAAAAATACAGAGAGTTATTATATTTTCTCATGTCCGGGGATCAAACCCGGATCGTCGCTGTTACCACCTGTTTCTAAGCGGCTGTTTGCCAACTGCGCCACTATAGGATATACGTAATTCGGTGAAATTAGGCTACTTATTCTCGAGAAAGAATTTAAACAAAAGAAGACCGTGACGGAAAAATCTTATACTTTTACTCGCCTAGCCCCCCCCACCCCCAATTTTTGAAGTGAAACCTTCTTTAGGCGCGTTGGGCTATTTTTGAGAGGGGTTTTTAGTTTTCACTTCTGTCGGTATTCCCGGATTGCGCCTGTTTATTTGGGTGTTCTTTTGCAAATTTCGCTGTCATTGAAGCTTTGAGTTGAACCATGACTCAGAAAGCTTGTAGTTAACTAAGAAATAACTAAACGTTACATTCATCACATTTGCGTCGACTTGTAATGTCACTATAACTTCCTTGATCCTTGCGTATTCTCTGCACTTTGTTTTCAATTTTATTTAATCCTTCAGCCCCTGATTACCTTCGTTCCAAATTCAAATTTGTTACTCCGCGCCCCGGCACCGATCTCCGAACCTCCCGTAGCCTTCAACTTATTGTCCCTCGACATCGTACAGGTTTCATGTCGAATTCCTTCAACATTCAGGCAATCCGGCTGTGGAATGATCTTCCTCTCTCTATGAGACAAGCCCAGAACAAATTCTCCTTCAAGCGCATGTTGCGCAAGCATCTGTTTGACAAGGTTCAAAGGTCGTGCTCATGATGTTTCAGTGGGTATATATTTATATATGTATGTATGTATATTTATGTATTATATTATTTGTATACGTATAATTTTGTGATATTTTTTTGTAATTTTACTCTGTATTCTGACCCTGCACCAATTAGGATCTTTCGGTTTGGCTCATGGTTGACTGGTAGAGAATGCCTTCTGGCATTAAGTCCGCCATTTGTACTCTTCATGTATTGTGCAATAAAGTTTAAATAAATAAATAACTATATTATACTAGTACTTCAGAGCTTGTTTCTAACATAGCGGCTTACGTGAGCGAATAACTCGCGAATGCGAGGAGGCGTGGCGCGGCGCGGTGGCACACGGCATTCGCGTTCGCAACGAGATCGCCTACGTAGGACACTTCCATAGGTATCAAAGGATTGATTTACCCGCGCCGCGCCGCTTCGGATTCGCGAGTTATTCGCTCACAAGCCGCTGCGTAAAAAGGAATGAACCTAATACGCTACCGGAGTGTCAGTCGTCGGACAGCAGTAAATCAGCTGATAGCTCTGATAAGCGGCTTCTTAGCGCCATTACGCGAATTAGTCAGTTCGCTGGACGGGAGAAATATGGCGTCTCGAGGGAGAGGGTGTGAGACAGACGTACACAATGTTGTATTATGCTTTGCATACAAGGTGTCAAACATAATTATAAGCTTTCTAGTGACACCTGATAGTTTTATGAACAGTTCGAAGAACACTCGATTCTAGCAATAAATAAATAAAAATTGTTGAAAGTCAAAGACAAAAATCCTAATTTTTCATAAAGCACCGCGGGTAAAGAAAAACCTTTGCTATGGAAAGTGTAAAAAACTGCGAACTATCAAAGTATCATATTTTAGTAACAATATTATACTTAATTAAAATTAAATAATAGTAAGTGATTAATAATAATAATAATAATAATAATTCAGCCTATATACGTCCCACTGCTGGGCACAGGCCTCCTCTGATGCGTGAGAGGGCTCGGGCTATAGTCCCCACCCTAGCCCAATGCGGATTGGGGACTTCACATACACCTTTGAATTTCTTCGCAGATGCATGCAGGTTTCCTCACGATGTTTTCCTTCACCGGAAAGCTAGTGGTAAATATTATTATATTAGTGGTAGTAGTAAGTGATTAACATGCTTAAATTAAATAATCAAATCCTGAAAAATGTTCAACAATATTTTTCTACCCGTCGACTGTAATGGTTGAATTAAGATTTCGTATACTAAAATATAATTGCGTTCTTTTCATGTGTAGGCTCCCAACTCATCAACTATAATATTCATTTCGATACGCTGCAGTCTACTATAAAAAAAAGACCAACCACGTGCTGCCGCGCTCCTATAGAAAATAGTAAGTGGGCGGCAATAATCGTGCGTTTATAACTCTTGCTTATGGCTTTTGGCGCATTTTTTTGTACAAAATTTTTACCTACTGAGATACTTACCAATTTTCATTAATTGTTAAGGTTTTATAGTAAAAAAAAGTATTCTTTTAGATGACTCGTACAAAAAGTATATACAATACTGATATGATTAGGGCCCGTACTTTTCGTGCCGTTGACGCAATAATGACGTAATTTAACATACAGGAAGTTGTTTTACGATACTACAAATTTCGATAACTTACTTATTTACGGGTATAAAAATAAATACTTGTTACGAGAATAAAAGCTTGTTAAAAATCAAAAATATGTATTATTTAATAAATTAATAATCTATTATTTATTTGAGTGACAATAAGATGAAAGTCAGTTAGACGTTTCTGTACTGATTGTCAAGTATATGTATAACTTACCTAAAGAGGTTGATAAATGATTAATTATTACGAAAATATTAATTGGAATAATACTCTATGTAGCGTGACGTCATTTTTCTGTCAACGGCATGAAAAGTACGGGCCCTGGATATGATCAAGCAGCTTCTCAATTTTTTACCTTACTTAGGCAACTCAGCAAGCTTCATTGCTTAAACACTGTACTCGACTGAAAAGCTCTCTATTATGTTACGATTATATAAAATATTGTCTTTTGCACTGAAAGCAGTATATTATCTTAGATACGTCATGTAAATATGCCAATATTTGTTATGAATAATTATTGTCAATATTTCTTTACAACTATTTTACAGTCGATAATTTATTTGTACGCGCAACTGTAACTTGCACATAAAGTCCGTTGCAGATTCGTCCATGCCAAACTATGCAGCAATTAAGGCGCATATCTACAATGCTATGTACAAGATTGCCTGACAACTATCAAAAGTGTGACCAAAATCCAAAATACTAACCCAACCTTATGACCTCAAAGTTCTTCACAAGATGCTGGAGCGCAATAACAACAACCATCTGAGAGATAGTGAGTATAAGCTGGTGTCTCGAGGACACTAAATAGATGTTAACATTTTTCCGTGACCATTTTGCATAAATTCGACTGAATTTTCCAGTATGTTGTCCATATTTCCATAACGGCTTGTATTTAGCAGGGACCCGTCCACCCCTTCTCAGAAAAAGCCTTTAAATGGCTTAGCCGTTCATCGAATAGCCCCAACGATTGGCTTTCCCTTTGAATGGCTTACCCGTTCATTTGACTTAGCTCTAATATAATTTATAATCGATACCTCTTCAAAGGGTTAGCGCTTAGGAACGGGTATCAGCTTACCCGTATTATGAAGCGTTTAAAGAGCCAAATGAAAGGGTTTTAGTTAGCAACGGCTTTGGTAAGCAAAGCCTTACGAAATACCCCTTCAAAAAAAAACCCCCTCATCACCATCATGAATTGATCCACTTTCCCTGAATTTTGCAATCACTCTTCTCACAGTTGATCAAGTCAAATCAATATTCCGACCACATTTTGCACGAATTTTTTGAACTGTGCCCGTCAAGTTTCCATTACTTTTGAAATATTGTTCAACAATGAAAACACGTTGTTATTTCATATAGCCCGCCATTTTTACAAACCTTAAGTCTTCAGCTGTTAATTTTTTAAGGTTGCCAGCTCAAATGCAAAAATGGCGGCTTTAAATCTTGCGTTCATTTTGGGTCATCTTTTATAAGTATAAACTATCTATAGTTCTATAATATAATTGACTTTGAACGTACTACGCCTTAACCCGAGTATTGGCAGCTATAACTGTTTAAAATTCAAATCGTTGCAGTCTATTCCAATGCAGATCATTATTTTCATCTACAATTATGGGCACTTCGCCAAATAGTAGCACATTTCAACAAAGAAATACCTATTTAAAATGCGAAATCATGTTTGTTAATAAAATACAACATTCGTTTAACTAAGTTTTAAGTACACTGTTTCATAAATTATTATTTGCCAAATTGTTTATCTGTAAAGTAAATAAAAATACACCAGAACAATAATTAAAGTGGGTTATTATACTTAAACACAACTTAAGCACAAAGATAAAGATAGTTTATTATTCAAGTAGGCGTATTACAATGCGCTTATGAACGTCAAATAAAGCTACACCGGCTCTAACCCTACACCTCTGAGCCGAGAAGATTTAAATCCTTCCTAAATTGTAGGAGGGTATGACAACTCAATCATTGGTCATTTCAACCAAAATAATGTTATCTATTTGTATGAATCGGCAGTGGCCGAGTGGATCTGACGTCTTTTCAAATCGCAAACCTACATACATCTGCGAAGAAATTTAAAGGTGTATAGTGTAGTCTCTAACCCGCATTGGGCCTCGTTATACCTAAGAAGAGATCTTTGCCGATCACTGGACGTATATTAGACTAAATTTTACTTATTTAGAAAGAGAGAGAGAGACTTTACAGCTTTTTCATGACACTATATGATGTTACTTTAAATGTAAGAAGCCCTTGAGGCCTACTTGCAGAATAAATTTTGAGTTCGAATTTTGAATTTTGAGACTGAATTCTTATAATTTCAGGTTTGTTTTAGTATTAGCATACTAATTGTTAGGGTCCTACTGGACGTAGAAATGAAAATGCGGACTGTATTAAAATAGGCTGGTTTATTCCGCCTTAATCACAAAGAATCCCGGCCAAACAATTATAAAAAAAACTATTACGGTATTCGTCCGTTGCCGATGGAGTTTGTGAAGCCGAGTGTCTGCCGCGCGGCGCTTGCGGCTTGCCGCGATGACGTCGCGCTCTGTCCGCCGCCCGCGCGTCTCCTCCCGTGCGTATGTCCAGTACTTAACACTAATTGTATTACCGGCAGTGGCAGCATGGTTCCATTTTTATCGCTTGTCACTATTCCCGTTACTTTCACACTTACATACTTAGAACGTGACAGACATGGTGACAAATGATAAAAAGCCGACCATCTTAGCCCTAAAGGTCAGTAAAAAGAATTCGATAATATTTTAAATTTGAATTTAGAAGAAACTTTTTTCCAATTCCATCTAATATTCTTACTTTTTTCTTTTTCAAAATAAAACAGATGTTTAAAACGACTCACGTTCTTTAAGCAGGTAATACCAATAAAAGCATTCAGCTAATAAATTCACAGCCTTCCAAATCATACACTTTGCATATTTTACGTGAATTCGAGATCTTAAGAATAAACGAATTTCTTTGCAGAAAATAAGGTATTCAATCCAGTCCGTAACTCTGATATTATGCCTTTTACATAGATTACTGTCACTAGATGATGAGTTTTATGCTCGCACACAGCTCGGCAGTATAAATAATTTCAATCTTAATAGTTGGGTCAAAAACTTTTTTAGTATGAGGTAAGGTTATGCGACTTTTCTGTAAACATCATCGAATAAAAAGACTTTACAAATAATAATTTTCTTACTTTATTTATATGGGATAAAGTAAAACAAAAATACTACTATTTAGGTATTTAGTTTCATTGTTTAGGTTTATTTTACTCATACAAAAGTAATATGATAAGAGTCTTAGAAAATGTATCCAAATACTTGTTGACCGATGTAATACGCTGGTTTTCCATATATTTTTGACTCAGTTGTACTCGTGTGTGAAGAACAGGTTATAAATTTAATGGAGACGCATTATAATTTAAAATACAATATTATTGATTTAATATAAATTAATATTATATAATATTACTTGATTGTGTCACCGGTTTTAGTATATAATACAATAGCAGTGTTACGGAAATCACTTTTAGAATACAAAAAAAGGGAAACCTTATAATTATAGTGAGGCATACAACTGACTTCAACGTTGGCCAGGAAGAGATCCATTTGAGAAACTCAACAAGTTCACTTTTGTACTACGCATTTTTCCATTTTTTGGCATTTTTCCACGGCTCATGGGAGCCTGGAGTCCGCTTGACAACTAATGCCAAGATTTGGCATAGGGACTAGTTTTTATGAAAGCGACTGCCATATGACCTTCCAACCCAGAGGGTAAACTAGGCCTTGTTGGGATTAGTCCGGTTTCCTCACGATGTTTTCCTTCACCGAAAACCGACTGGTAAATATCAAATGATATTCTAAAATCCGCTTAATGATCATTTCACTAATTGTAATTTTGACATGTAATGTATGTGTACATTATTAATAATAAATATGAATATGAATATTTCGTACATAAGTTCCGAAAAACTCATTGGTACGAGCCGGAGTTTGCACCCGCGACCTCCGGATTGCAAGTCGCACGCTCTTATCCCTAGGCCACCAGCGCTTCTGGACCAGTTTCTTGTTTCTAAAGTATACCGGAAAAATCAAGAAATTTAATATTAATGTTATAATGCAGAATCTACGGGACGCAATCTATGCTTTGATATTATGCTTGAAATCGCACAAAGAAACGGTTCTGTTTGTGAAAAAATAAGGGTCATAAATTGTAAATGAGAGCGAGTTGGTGCGGAAACAAAAGCGGGCCGATGACGTCACATTTTGAAAAGGCTAATAATGCTTTAAGGTTATACGGTAATAGCTGAACGACTTAAGGGTCTCCCTGACGCCAATGACCTTCGATCTGAATCCGTTTTCTAATATTTTTTGTAGCTTATCATATTAACAGTAACGGCTTCAAACAATATTGCATCCTATATTTACTTTAAAGTTCATTGTCTTCGAGATATTTGACATCAAAGTTGAACGGTTTCAGCCCAAAAAACTGTTTTCCTGGCAATAAGTTTTTTGTTCATTTTAAAATTAAAATCTCAGTCCAGTTTTTAGATACGTCAAAGACAAACCAAAATATGTAGATTTCGTTTATGATCTTCACAGCAATCGAGTAACGAAAAATGTGTTTTTTTAGGAAATGTTGAAAAATCATAAAAAAATAGTATTCATTTCCATCAAAATCCGGCAGACAAGAATGGAGAAAAAAAATTAAATAACTATAGCCGTTTGTCTTATAATTCTATCTGTAGTCTATGTATGCCTCCAGATGTGTTATTTGCGCGTTGCCGAACCTAAACCCCCCACGTTGAGCTCTGGCAATCTTTCTCACCGGCAGGAACACAACACTATGAGTAGGGTCTAGTGTTATTTGGCTGATGTTTTCTGTAAGGTGGAGGTACTTCCCCAGTTGGGCTCTGCTCTAGATCTGGAATGATATCCACTGACTGTGCCCTACCACACAAAGCGAGATGACATTCACAATGCCCATACCTCTCTTTTGGATATAGTTTAAGGGCGTACCCGGGTCCCGAGAATCTTTCGGAAGTTCGAGTCGTATCGGTCCGGAAATACCGCGGACAAGGGTTCCGTCCATTCATTTGTACGAAGCAGGAGGAAGCGGTATACTATCTTGAGAAACGTAACCATCTAAGTGGTGAAGATGGAAATGTTGTCAGACATTAAAAAGACAACAAATTAAACGAAACATCTGAAAATAAATTCATACATGAACTTAAACAATTTCTTGTAAATAATAGCTACTGTAGCCTTCAAGAATTTATTGACGATACCGAAAATAATAACATACATTGATAAATATCGTCGGTCTGCCTATATTCACGCACTGTAATGTCCCTCCGGCCCTACGCATACTTATTATTAATCAATTAAACGAATCAATTCAATTAATCATTTATCAATATATTGTTGACATTGACGTTTTGTTCTTAGATTTACTGATAAGATTTTCTGTCCTTTATTTTCGTTTTATTTAATTGTTATTAAGTAAAATGGTATTATTATGTAACCTAATAGTCTAGAATAGAATATGTAGAATAATATTATTGTGTGCCCTTACAGGGTGTCATGATCTAACTTACCTATTAAGATGATGAAAAGATGTGTCCCGCCGAGTTTCTTGCCGGTCCATATTGGGATACCCTACTCCAATTGAGGGGGGATTTAAATCTTGGGTCAGTGGTGTAGGGTTAGAGCCGGTGTAGCTTTATTTGACGTTCATAAGCGCATTGTAATATGCCTACTTGAATAATAAACTATCTTTATCTTTATTATGTACATGGCAATACAGTATTGAATAAATTGAAATTGAAATTAAATTACCGCAAGTTAGATTACACCTTTTTGATAAAAATAACTTCCACGGACGTCCCAAAAGTCTATTAAAACGGTTTAATTTTCAAGTTCCGGTGCTCCACTCCCGTCGCTATCATAACCATCTTAATTGATCTGAAATCTTGGCATGTGGCCAAAATACCGACTAAATATTGATGGCCTCCGATAGACACCACACTTAAATGTCCACTCGCCATCAGATATATCGGAGTGTACGAGGTTGTGAGCACAAATATCTGAACACGCACTCTAACGCCTTCACACTATTGGCGTCTCTATAGACGTGTTCAGATATTTGTGAGCACCTCGGCCGCTCCGATATATTTGATGGCGACTGTCCACTACTGGTTTACAAAGTTATTGGATTGCTAATGTAATATAATATAGTCCCTGATATTCCTTCTCACAAAAACCACGTTTCGACGCGTTTGCGAGGACTCTTTTTAGTAGTATAATTGTAGCCGACGGTTGCAGCCACAGGTGGAGAGGAGCAGAATAATAACAACTAGGGTTACTTTTTGAGGTAAGCGTTAGAGCGACAAACAACTAGACATCAACTACGTAAAATAGTAGGATTAATTACAGGACATAACACACTTAACAAACACCTACACAATATGGGTAAAACAGACAGCCCCATGTGCAAAGCGTGCATGGAAGAAGAAGAAACAACAAAACATATTCTCCTAGACTGCAAACAGGTAGAAGTATACAGGAACAAATACCTAGGGACTCCGTGCACACTAGGAGAGGCAATTAGCAACCTGAAAACTTTGCTAGGCTTCGTGGAGGAGCTGGGGTGGTTAGAGTAGCGCTACCTCGTTTCACGCAAAATAGGCACAATGGTTGTCGATTTGCGGAAAATGCCCAGAAGCACTAACTAACTAACTGGACTAGCATGGACATGCGTGTATCGCTCGGAAGCGTATAGGGAACTGACCATGATTGGTCGATGTCGATAGCCGATACTCATTGCACACATATGCATGCTCTCTCGCACACTTTATTAACACATATTTTTATAAAATTAAATCAAAATGTATACTAATTATAAAATTTTTATGTTTCAGGTTATTCATTTCATGACCAGTTTAAAGCGTCGTCTACAATAATACTAATACGCTGTTAAATTATTATTTTTTGGGGCAAAAAAGTGGGTGGATCAGGTGCCGAGGTCTATGAACGATTATAACTTGCACACTCACACTTAACACACGCATGTTTGCAACCCTACAAAGACCTCCGCTTATAAACAGTTTTCTAAAGCTTTTTAGAAGTTCTATTATCAAACAGTCGTCTTTGTTTATCCCTTGGACTTAACCACCATGTCGACCATGTTTGCTGAGGCCGAAGTCCCTGATTTTTTTGCTATCATTCGCTCCAGCGTCGCTTCCTTCTGGAGCCGCCTAAGAACGTCTGACAACAGTATTCTCAGTGAGCTGTCCGGGTATCTGGGCAATCCTATACGTAAATACTGGATTTCCGTGCACCGTGAGAGGAACAGGAGGTGACGATCCTGACTATGACTGCCTAACTTTTATTAATTTTAGGTATTTTTTGTACATTTTACATTGTTTACTATTTTATTTTTATATTGTGTATTGTACTTTGTAGTTTTTGAAATGGGTGTTTACCTGTAAATTAAGAACTATATTATATTAGTATTAACTTTTATACTTTACATAAGTGTTTATAATCACTTACTGAAATTAGCGACGGAACGTCCATCGATCAATTTATTTGATTATTTGATTCAAGCAACAGGGTCCATATTACAAATACCTCAGAGTCTAACATAGGTACGGTTCAAGCTAATTTGGTCGTCAATACGGTGTGAAATGTCCAATGTAAAGTAAATCCTAAATGGCTCAACAATCAAAGTCCGTGGCTGTACATATCAATCTCATAGAATTAAACATAAACATTATTAAAGCGACATAACGGCGAGGCTCCGTTAAGTCGTCCGCTCTTTAAAATTAAATCTCTTTGTTAATGTGGGGTGATAGTCGTATGCTCCATCTAATAGTACGTTATCTGTGGAACTAAGTAAGCTGGAAAGGCAGTGAACGGCAATCTTGGTCGCTTGATTACAAGGGAGTATATTCACAAAAGATGCAATCGACTGTACAATTGATCCTAGTGTAATTTGACACCGATACTAAAGGTACCATTTGGACCCGGGTATGTCTTTAAGCTACATTCAAAAGAGAGGTATGGGCATTGTGAATGTCATCTCGCTTTGTGTGGTAGGGCACAGCACAGTCGGATGTCATTCCAGGTCTAGAGCAGAGCCGAACTGGGAAATAACCTTTTTTACCTTACAGAAAACCGCAGCCAAATAACACTAGACCCTACTCATAGTGTTGTGTTCCTGCCGGTGAGTAAGGTTGCCGGAGCTCAACGAAGGCGCGGAGTGTCAGGGTCAGCAACGCGCATGTAAAACCTCTGGAGTTACAGGCGTCCATTGCCTACGGAGACTGCTTTCCATCAGGCGGGCCGAATGCTTGTTTGAGTAGTCTAAAAAAAACAAATAGTCACTTTCAACACACAAGATTTTGGACCACAGTTGCAGAAAGACTTTGCACTATATAGTTGATTGGTTTTGTACAGACACTAGTAAAAAAAACTATCATACAAACTAACTAACTAACTATTTTGGATCAGTGATCCTAAAAGAATCTAGGCCTCCGAAACGAGAGCGTGCCACCTGTCCCGATCCTGCGCAACTTCCTGCCAGTTGACGCGAAGCTGATGCAGATTCGCCGCCACACTGTCCCAGCGATGCCTGGCCGACCCACCGGACGGCGACCAGTCGGTCGTCCCAAGAACGCCCTCTTGACAGCCCGAGCCTCTCCCATTCTGAGTAGGTGACCGAACCAGCGATATCTGTGGGCTTTCGTTTCGCCGATGATATTGGGCTCGGCCATTAACTCCTGGATCTCAGTGTTTTTTCAGGATTCAGGTCATCTCTCTGATTAGGTCCCAGGATCATACAAGGTGAACAAAAATAGTAGGGATCTGTTTAAATTACATTGTATGAAATCTACAATCAACAATAATCGTTCTTTCACCGGTCTCCCTCATTGAAGTCGGTTTTTTTTTTCTTAAAAATTATGTCGTCTCAATTTTCTTTTAAGCCATTTTTATTTAGTTTCTATAATAATGTGTGTTTTTGTTATGATGATTTAAACACAGTAAACAGTAAAAAAATGTATACAATTTGTTTAGATTAAAAAATCATTCATGGGTAATTGTGTAAGATTTTACAATAAACTTCCTAATATTATAACTGAATTGTCTGTTAGTAAATTTAAAAATTATGTAAAACGTAAGCTTATCTCTAAAGCCTATTATAGCACACAAGACTACATGAATGATGAAACACCGTGGGATTAAGTGTGATTATAAATAATGAATTATTTATTGTTATGTTATTAATGATGAAATTGATAATTCAATGCATATATACCGTATTTTTTGACATTTAGATTTTATTCTAGAAAGTTTCTAGACTAGTATATTTATACAATTTTGACGTTTGACGATCCTTTTGTAAAATTCTTATTATTAAGTTTACCATATCTATAATAGTTCAATGTTTTATTAGAACAATAATAACTGCATCAATAAATTGCTCTGATATTTAGATTAAGATGATATTAGTAAAATTTGACGATTTAAAAGTGCTTGTTGCTAGGCCTATTTGAATAAAGAATATTTTGACTTTGACTTTTACTGTATATAGGCTTTACGCACACGTGTCAAAACTCTCCCCAATCCTTTTTCTTGTTTTCGCGTTATTGCTAAAATACTGCTGATCTTATAATACATGATAGGTTAGGAAAACAAGAAAATATCCGTTTAAAAATGTATTGTGATCCTCGTAATCCTAAAAGCTTATGTGATGGAAAGCTCGGGTACATAATTGAAAGCGCAAGTAACGTAAAGAGTAGGGACGAGAACATTTTGTCGGTGCTTTTTGGTCGGAGATTTTTTTTGAGTCGATAGCGCGCATTGAACACCACTCGAGTTGCAAGCATGTATACGCTTACTAGCTTACCACCAGGCGGGCCATAGAAAGTATATATTTAGTCACCTGTAATAATTTACGGGGTGAATACATAGTCATACTGAACAACTTTTACTATGGGGTCAACTCCGATATTTTCCCGTAAAAATTATTAATTAAAAGAAATTATTTTCCCGTAGAAAATGTCAAGGTTAATATAGCAAAAATGTATGAAACAACCGTTTTTCCGATTTCAGGGTTGGTCCTATGGTAAAAGTTGCTCAGTATGAGCTATATATTCACCCCGTAAATTATTGCAGGTGACTAAATAAACATCCTACACGACTTTGCGGATACATAATTGCAAAGCTCGGGTACATAATGATAACATAATTGATTGTCATTCCAGATCTAGAGAAGAACCCAACTGGGGAAGTACCTCCACTATACAGAAAACCGCAGCCAAATATCACTAACCCAACTCATAATGTTGTGTTCCTGTCAGTGAGTAAGGTTGCCAAAGTTCAACGAGAGCGTGGAGCTGTGGTGTTAGAGTCAGCAACGCGCATGCAACTCCTCTGGAGATGCAGGCGTCCATAGGATACGGAGACTGCTTACCATTAGGCGGGCAGTATGCTTGATTGACACCAAAAAAACGTAAGTAACCTAAAGAGTAGGGATGAAAAAATTTGTGTCGGAATTTTTTTTGGCGTAATCTGTGTCGTTTTGACACACATCCCACTAGATGTCTTACAAATTAAAATGAAAGGGGACGAACTCCCGTGACCACTTCTGCATAAGAACGTTAGTCCTCATTTTTCTTTTTCATTATAGAATATATTTTTACGCAATGAAGTGTAGTTTTTAACAACAGGTGCCCCTTGGTTTATAGATTAACTATCATACACATTAAGAGCTTTGCGAAATTTGTATTAAATTTTATTTTCTCTTTTAAGTCTTATAATGATAAAAAAAACGAGCAAAGTCATACGAAGAGCCATATCTATGTAAATAATATATTGATTGTATGGCATAACTGTAGTATACCTACCGTTCTAGTTGAGTAGCGTATAAGTTATAAATATGTAGGTTATAAATGGGTAGAACACAACCTTACGCGTTTCAAAACCTTACGGACGCTTAACCACCATGAATAAATTTAGTCGACGAAAATTTTGTCGACTCATCCCCTCCCTAGCACAGGGTAAACACGGCAGCCCAAAATGGATTTATGTATCGGGCAAAAAACATTCCAATTTATTTATGCGAACTAAAAAGCGAAATTTATTCGGTAACTTAGAAAGGTCCGATGAAACTTTTTCATTTTACATAGTTTCCGAAAGTTTCTGAAAGTTTGCGAAGTTCGGAACTTGGACGCGTGTCATTTTGGCTCGCTCTTGAATTTTTAAGTTAGCTATAGCTTTACTTTTTGTTTAGAAGTTTTGCAACTGCCTATTTAAATATCACGGGTAGATCAAGATTAAATAAATATTCAGTGCCTAGGGAATATATGAAATAGGGTAGCCTAGGTTAAGCAGACCAGTCCTTAAAAAGAGATTAAAAACCATAGACGTAAATCTAAAGACGGGCCTTACGGGCAATAAGAATGGGACCAGTACAGCAGTGTCACGCACACGAATTCTAGCCAATCCTGCAGTCTAACGCCACAACGCGATTGGTTGATGAGTTATTGAGTTCGCATCACGCGCGCCATTGGTCTCAACTGGTTCCGTTAGTCTGCACGTTTGGCTTGAATTCGTGAGTAACACAGCTGAACTAGCATCATTCTTAGTGCCCGTAAGGCCCGTCCTTAGATATATGTCAATGTTAAAAACATACCTAATTAGAAATTTTACAAAATTAAAAAAATACTTAAATAAATAAATAAATCAATAAATATTATAGGACATTATTACACAAATTGACTAAGTACCACAGTAAGCTCAATAAGGCTTGTGTTGTAGGTACCTAGACAACGATATATATAATTATAAATACTTAAATACATAGAAAACACCCATGACTCAGGAACAAATATCCATACTTATTTAAGAAAATGTGCATGTTAGTTTTTAAGCCGTTAATTATTTATTGTAAATTGATCGTTTCATTCACCAAAACTGGTAACATCTTGGCGTTATCAAAAGTTTTGTTTGTGATCAGGTACGCAAATAAATAAATAAACTTGTAGCAAGGAAGTATGTGATCCTTCAGCAGAAGGCCAGTGAGTGTGGTGAAAGTGTAGCGGACATAGTGAGTTCGTGCTGTTAGGTGACCCAAACCCAAACACCACTATGCCTGCCTACTACGACAGCGCAAGAATCCCGCCCCCCCCCCCACCCCCCGATTCAAACCGGTTCTATAAGCGCGCGCGCAGCGTGCGACGCGGCGCGTAGCAGTACGCGAAGCACGGCCGTCGTGATTAGTCGTGAACGCTGGTCGCACTGTTAGTGCTTGAGAAAGGAGAGCTAGGCATGTCGCGCGAGTGACTAAAAACTCATGTGTAAACCCTAAAAGTTTTCATAGTACCTAATTGAGATAAAAGTTAAAAACCCGCTCCACGGTAATTTTTCTGTCGCAACATTCACGCGGCGTGCCGTATCTTCTGTCTCATTCTAATTTCCTCGCTTTAAGCCGCCTCTTAACCGCACAGGGTGTCTAGCCAATGTGACAATCGCTTGGGCTACGACAACAGTTTGTGTTTGTCTATCACACGGGGCATCCTGATACAGGTTCATTCACCTAAAAGGAAGCTCCAACCACTTATGCCAAATTGTAAACCTTTACTTTATAAGGAAATAAATATTTTTCATTTTTCAGTTTCATTTTCCATTTTCATTTTCCATTTTCATTTTTCATTTTAATCACTCCATATTAGTGTGACAGTGACAGTTGCGTTTCGTTCGCTACGGAGCATAAACGATAGGCATGTTGGCTACGCAGCCTGACGTTTTAAATAGTCATACTTCACATTAGTCCCCATTTTCCTCTCTGACACAATTGGATGTATATCAACCACATTTATGCCAGCTTGTTTGACTGAATTCGAATTTCGATATGAATTATATAAATAAATATTTTAGGACATTACAAAGATTGCCTCAGCCCCACAGTAAGCTCAAATAGGATTGTGTTGTGGGTACAGCGATAAACAGAATATATAAATACATAAAAAACACCTATGACTCAGGAACATATATCTGTGTCCATCACACAAATAAATGCCCTTACCGGGATTCGAAACCGGGACCATCGGCTTCATACCCACTAGTCCAGATCGGTCGTCAGGAGTTAGGAGGCTTTTAATCATTTGTATGGAAGTAGTCTTTCGCTCCATATAGTTTATAATGATAAAAAAAATGAAACGAGCACAAATATCGTTATTAAGGTTGTCTGGAAGAGATCGCTTTTTAGCGATAAGACCGCCTGTTCTTTACCTCTTCTTTATGTGTTGTATTATTTGTACTGTTTCTGTATTGAGGTGTGCAATAAAGAGTATTTGTGTTGTATTGTATTATTATTTAAAATATATCAAAATATGTAATAGTACATTACGATACAAGTGCGAAAAATAGGAAATCCGAAACGAGTGGCGATAAATTAAAACACGACCGAAGGGAGTGTTTTAAATCGACACGAGTTTCGAATTACCTATTCGCACATGTATCGTACAACGTTTTACAGTACATATGGCCCTTTAAATGTTCGGCTCAGTAACGTAATATGCTAATTTTCGCACTAGTGCGGTAAAGTAGCACCATTATGTACTGTAAACATATTTACCATAATTTCACTTCGTTTGTATGGAGGAGTGATCGTCAAGTTTCCTCTTAAGTTTTTTTTATTATACCACGATGGTGGCAAACAAGCATACGGCCCGCCTGATGGTAAGCAGTCACCGTAGCCTATGGACGCCTGCAACACCAGTGGCATTACATGCGCGTTGCCGACCCTTTAAAAACCTGTACACTCCTTTTTTGAAGAACCCCATACTGTAAAACCACCCAACTATAGTCCAAAACTGCAACTATGGTCCACAAGTTCAAAAGGAAATTAAGTATCTATACCAATGTTCCTTGTGGTTCACTCCTAGTTTTACCTTCCATTTATAAACATACTTTGCCTTAGAACTACAAAAATATAGTAAATTACGTAAATTACACACCTGAACGAGAAAAATTGAGTTTATTTGTTGACGACCGGTTTGGCCTAGTGGGTAGTGACCCTGCCTACGAAGCTGATGGTCCCGGGTTCAAATCCTGGTAAGGGCATTTATTCGTGTGATGAGCATGGATATTTGTTCCTGAGTCATGGGTGTTTTCTATGTATTTAAGTATTTATAAATATTTATATATTATATATATCGTTGTCTAAGTACCCTCAACACAAGCCTTATTAAGCTTACTGTGGGACTTAGTCAATTTGTGTAATAATGTCCTATAATATTTATTATTATTTATATTTATTATTATTTATTTATAATATTTATTTATTTGTGGACCATAGTTGGGAGCATTGGACTATAGTTGGGTGGTTTTACGGTACTGTAAAACACTACTACTGTGTACTGTGTGTGTTTGTTTGTGTAAAACATAAACAAGATTTAATTACGATCTCCTGTCGCTATTAAAACTATGTACCATTTTACAGCATAATAAAAACACTAATTAACTCTTAAGACAACGCAATAAATTTCAATTTCGCGTAACATTCGACCTTTCATATTTCAATAACTATTCGTAAGTCAGGCACGTTTACCAAGCTATATTTGCAGTTGGCGTTGGTAGGGTTTTAATGAGATTTGTTCGTAATGTTGTTAGTTCTAGGTTTGTTTAGCTGTAAGTGTAAGTTTGCTGGATCCTTTAATATTCACCCGTGGATGCTAATTCCGCACTGCGTGGGGCCCAGAGAGCACAGCATGATTACAAATAACGAGTTTGAGTTACATTAAGAGCCAACTGCGTTGGTATGGCTACCTTGATAAGACATTTGTAAGTACACCGTGAAAATGACTTAACGAAGTAAGTATTTTTACATTATTAACTCATAGAAACGGGACTTAATCGCGTATTAAGTTTGAGTTAACAGTATTGTTAAAGTAGTGTATACAACCTGCTACTGTATGAGCAAGGTTTCCCCGCTGCACCTATATAATTAGCCTTAATTTTAATTGTATATTTTATTTTATTGTATTGTTGCGTTATTGTAATTTAATGGGTTAATACCTGAATAAATAACATTTTTTTTTTAATTTACCTCCAACGTTTCGAGGACGGCGTTGTCTCCGTGGTCTCGGAGAACACTGGCTAATGTTGACATAAACATCTTCTAGCCGCGCGAGTTTTTCGAACTACCCGCACTTAGTCTCGTTCACGTGTTAATAATGTGTAAAAATCGTGGAAGTTTAAATCAGTGTTAAGTATTTTTTGTTTTTTTATTCTTATCGCGAGGTCTACACAGAGCCACTAGTTTAAACGCTATAAAACAAGGGTTTAAATGATAACCGATAGGACCTTAAGAGGCTGTCAACACCCAATGTCCTTGAAATTGATTTTACTTACACAGTTTTTTAAGAAAGACTATTTGTTTTAGTCAAATAAGAAAAATATATGTTCATATTAATTATATTTCAAAGACCGTGGTTGTACTCGATACATGATTGAACGAAATCGGCTCGATAGAAAATAATTGCAAAGATTGGTCTTAAAATCACAATTAAACGGTTCTATGTCATTCATTTATTCATTCATTCATATGTCTTTATTGTTTTGACTTATGGGTCTGCAATTAAAATCACAATTTCAAAAGATTTATATCTAAACCGCTATTGAGTAAAATATTACACTAATAAACCACTTTTTTTTATATTTTTCTTATTATTCCCTTGCCCAGGCCCAGTAACATGCGACAGTCATCTCATTTACTCCGATACAAATAGACAGTGTGCGCGCTTTAGGTATTGACAGCCTCTTAACCATGGCAATCAGTGACAAGAAAAAGTTGATACACAAACACATAAATGTAGTGAAGAGGCTGTCCTCACTACAACTCGTACAATGTAAGTAATTTGCGATGCCCTTTGCGGTGCCTGTCTTACAGCTGTTACCTTTATTGCCAATAAAATTACGGACCCCTGGGTCCGTAGCTACGGAACCCTGGGTGTCAGTACTTAGAATACTGATTGGTTTATAATCAATTTGCCACGCCCTTTGTGGTGTCTTAAAATGTTACGTTTATGGCCGATAAGATTACGGACCCCTAGGTAGCTACGGAACCCTGTCGGTTTGTACGTAGAATACTAATTGGTTTATTGTCAATTTGAGATGCTTTTTGCGGTACATGTCTTCATTGCTGATAAGATCATGGACCCCGGGGTCCGTAGCTACGGCACCCTGGAGGTCGGTACTTAGAATAACGTTTGGTTTATTATAAATTTCCGATGCGCTTTGTGGTGTCTTACAGCTATTACGTTAATTACCGATAAGATTTCGGAACCCGGGTTCCGTAGCTACGGAACCCTAGGGGTCCGTGAACGTAATACTGATGATTGATTATTAATATTACAAAAAAGACTTGAGATTTTGGAAAACAAATTTAGATAAATGAATTTATTGTTATTTTTTGAATTTCAGTAGGTTTCACTGGCTCCTACACTAGGCGAAGCCTGTCTCGTAGGTAACCGTTTCAGGCATGAATTTCCAATGCTGTGTTTTTTTTTTTTGCGAAAGCCAATAAGACACGATAAATTTAATGAAAGTTACAAATTAGTCAAATGAAATTAAAACAAGAGAAGGTAGGACTTAAAACTATCTACAATAAACTTAGTCTAAATAGAGGTGGTTACAAGTGTTGCGTCCGTTTTTAATGTTGCTGTGTGTCTGGTATATTAGAGTGTGTGTGTGTGTGTGTGTGTGTGTGTGTTTGTGTGTGTGTGTGTGCTTGTGTGTGCTTATGAGTGGGTATGTTTACTTGAGTACTCTCAAAAGATTTTGGAAATAAATAATAACTTAATTTATGTGGCTTGACTCCCACTGTAGAGAATTTGTAGTTTCATAGTTCATTCCGCCCCCTTTTCCACACACTTAGCTAATCATTTTTGCGATAAACTATTTTACTTTAATATTTTAATGTTTTATTGTGTAGGTTTACATAAATTAGTATCATGTCTCATGTAACAATACGAGACTGTTTGTTTCTAACAGCTCGATTTGAAGAATGAGATACGATAACGATAAGTTCTAGTTTAAATAAGTTCTCAATTAGATATCGTTTGGATGTCGTATAATTGACAGAAGCAGCTTGAATCTGGCAACCGATTATTTGACGTTAGACATATTGGAGATAGATCTTACTGGGATGACAGCGGAATCGAAATAAACGTCAATTTTGACATGTCGTTTAGTTATCGATCTTTCTTGGTTTCTAACTTCAATTGGTTTCAATATTATTAACCAATTAAAACTATGGTTTTTTGCTCCAGTCATGGGATGGCGCAATTAATTTTGTAACTAACAAATATAAATGAAAAATCAAACGTAAGCAGCTCTTTGTCTCTTGTTTATGGTAAAATCAAAAAAGGAGTGTACAGGTTTTTAAAGGGTCGGCAACGCGCATGTAACACCTCTGGAGTTGCAGGCGTCCATAGGCTGCGGTGACTGCTTACCATCAGGCGGGCCGTATGCTTTTTGCTACCGTCGTGGTATAAAAAAAAAATGTTGCCAGCGATTAAAAACTGATGGTAAATACTTGTTTAACTGGATTTGTCTATACCATCCCATTACTGGTGGCTGTTCAATTATAGGGGTGTTTAATATGGCTAGATTTTAAAATTACTCCCGGCGTTTTGAGTACGGCACTCTCCTTGGGGTCTTAAAAAAAATCGGAGGTAATTTTAAGGTTTAATATATAGTTTAACTTATATCCGGGTACGTCCTTAAACTACGTCCAAATGTGAGCTTTGGGCATTGTGAATGTCATCTCCCTTTGTGTGGTAGGGCACAGCACAGCGGATGTCATTCCAGATGATCAGAGCCCAACTAGGGAAGTACCTTACAGAAAACCGCAGCCAAATAACACTAGACCCTACTCACAGTGTTTTGTTCCTGCCGGTGAGTTGCAGGCGTCCATAGGCTACGGAGACTGCTTACCATCAGGCGGGCCGTATTGCTCGTTTGCCACCGACGTAGTATAAAAAAAGAATGTCCCGTTAAAGTAAATAATAAATTTATTAGTACGGGTATTTGCAGATCTGCTCAAAACATTTATCAGGAAATTTTCTATAGAACAGCCATGTTTAGGGTTCTGTACCCAAAGGGTCAAACGGGACCCTATTACTGAGACTCCGCTGTCCATCCGCCCGTCCATCCGTCCGTCTGTCACCAGGCTGTATCTCATGTATTTCTGTTGCCGCTATAACAACAAATACAAAAAAAAACAGAATAGAATAAATATTTAATTACGGAACCCTTCGTGCACGAGTCCGACTCGCACTTGGCCGATTTTTACGATAGACGTCAAAAAAACTCGTGTATAGTCAAAAGGCCATCGCTCAGTAGGGCATGGTTAGCTCTTTATCATTTGTCACCATGCCTGTCACGTTCTAACAAGTATGTAAGTGCGAAAGCGACGGGCATAGTGACAAGCGATAAAAAATTTAAAAATGGAACCATCCTGCCAGAGCAGGAAGCAATATTTCTCTTTCGCAGCCAGGCGGGTAATTCTAGGTACTAATGGCGCTAAATCTCATTTATCAGACGGCTGATTTACTGTTGATTCCTTCCGATACGCTCAGTGGGTAGCTGAGTAGCTATTTACAAACGCTGTCTTAATGGAACATTACTATGGATGCCGGGAAACGAAGTGTTGCAGGCCAAGTAGATACAGACGGCCGAGCGTAGTGAGACCGGATAGGGATACGCGGCCGGCAACCCCGTGTCTCGCTGAGAATTGTATGGTGATTTCCCAAAACATGGATGGAAAAAAAAAATTAGTCAATTTGTTTAGTCTATTTAGAGAGGTTAGTAAGTAATTAAATATTTAGTACCTGGGCGACCGAGTTTTGCTCGGTTATAACTATTTAATGTAATATGGTGGTGTATAGGTGATAATCTTAACTACATTTTTTTACTAAATTAAACTTGTCTAAAACAATAACAATTAAAAAATTATATATAAACTTGAACATATAAAAAAAATTAAAAGTTTGTCACCGGGCGAGATTCGAACCCGTAACACTCGTTTAGCAGTCCGCGTCTTAACCCGCTGGACCAGACGGACATTGGTGGGCAACACGAAATTAGCGACCATATTCTGCGACAAAAAAAAACGCATGAAAACTCGAAAACACGCGTTTTCCCAAATATAAGACTAATCTAGATAGATTGTATACCCCCAAAAACCCCCATATACCAAATTTCAGCGAAATCGTTAGAGCCGTTTCCGAGATCACAGAAATATATATATAAATATATATACAAGAATTGCTCGTTTAAAGGTATAAGATTCTTTATTGCACCAACAATCATAGGTATGTATTTTACATACATGTAAAAACTACAAATAAATTTTAAAGGAAAATAGAAGTAGGTAACAACAGGCGGTCTTATCGCTAAAAAGCGATCTCTTCCAGACTGCCTTACAGAGGCATGGGTGTGTAACTGACTATATAATATAAGAGAGCTATCGGGATTGTGAATGTCATCTCGCTTTGTGTGGTAGGGTACAGCACAGCGGATGTCATTCCAGATCTAGAGCAGAGCCCAACTGGGGAAGTACCTCCACCTTACAGAAAACCGCAGCCAAATTACACTAGACCATACTGATGATAGTGTTGTGTTCCTGCCGGTGAGTAAGGTTGCCAGAGCTCAACGAGGGTGCGGTACTAGGATCGGCAACGCGCATGTAACTCCTCTGAATTTACAGGCGTACATAAGCTACAGAGAGTAGAGCCTGCTTACCATCAGGCGGGCAGTTTACGTAGTATATTTTTTTTTGCTAAATGTAAAGACGGAGTTGAAGTTAGCAATTTTTTTAGAACATATAATATTTTCATTCCATTCAAATATCTACATCTACAACAGCGTATACATCTGAAGCGTGTATTTCGCACATTACTTACACACATAAAATCAGGCATTGCGTGTTCAAGCCCCATTGATAAGAGTTCCCGCTTACGATAAATTTCACCGCCTTATTTTTTGGCATTTCTAACGAAAACCGACGGGAGAATTCTGTTTTTCGAGCTTAGTACTTGGATAATGTACCTATCTATAGGAATTAAATAAATATAATCATTACAATTCAAAGTCCGTTGAAATGGTATAGGAATGAAATTGTTGGTAATATGAATTATTCTAAAATTATCTTGTACTTTTAACCGGTTTAGTGCCCCGAAATTTTGGAACCCTTTGGCACAATTTTAAGGAGTTCAAAGGCTTGCCTGAATAAAAAGATTCTTAGAGTTTTTTCCTAATATTTGTTGTGTAGTGTGTGTGTAACGCCACACTCACACTGTTGCACCTAACTATATATAGCGTACATTGTAACTTTAACCTCGATAAACCTATACACTTCAGCTAAAGTCCTTTAACGCACCACCTCAAAGTTGATACCTAGTTTTACGTGGGATACGACATAACCAAACTATAATAGAATTGATCGGTCCATGTTACTCCTCAGAATGGCACGAAGACCAAAATTTTGACGGAATGGTGGCCGCTTTCGTCCCGGAGCGGCCAGCGTCCGTTGGCTCGTCGGGTGGACGTCATTCGGAAGATTGCGCGTCACTTCTGAATGCGATTAGCTCAGGACCGGGACATGTTGCGTACTCGAAGAGAGGCCTTAGCAGTGACAGTCCGCATAGGGTCGAAGACCCGGAACATCTGACTTGTGTGCAGTTTCCGCAACTTCTCCAAGTCTCTTAAAAGCGAAGGCCGAAGGCCGAACTCCACGTGTGTCAGAAGGCTGGAAGCGTCTGAGGGAGACGCAGGAAATTAGTGCTCAAACGCAAAATAACAGGCGATAGAAGTCTGATATAATGATGTAATGACCCTATTTTGGCATTACCTCAGCACCTAAACAAGCCATCCGCCCCATCATAACAGAAAGCTGGCAAACAATAAAGAGAAATAAAAGTGGACGGCGTAATTTATTCATAACTCACGCGATGGATTTCGCCGGGACGCAGCAACTATGGAATGGAGCCAGTATTGTCATTGCTTAGCGAATAAAGGATGATTATTTTATATATAAAACTACTGGCTGTTGCGTTGTGGCTGTTGTGGAAACCACTGGCTGTTGGTGTGCTGAGGCCAAGTCGTTTATAGGGGAAGTCTGCCGTTTGCGAGAGAGTGGTCATGTCCATCGCCCCAGGTTTTGTAATAGTTAAGTAGATATTATTGTGTATCGCTGTTCCTACTTTATACATAATAAGTAGTAGTATTAAATTAGAGTTATGTAGGTTTATTTTATGTTTATATATAATATTGTTTGATTTCACGGTTCAATTGGTCCTTGTTAGATAGGTATTAATTTCTACTGCATCAACATAAATGTCTCTGTTTGACCCAATTGTTGACTGGTAGAGTCCGCTATTTGTACATATTTGTTTATGTGTGCAATAAAGTATAAATAAATAAATCCACGCTAGGACAGTCCGGGTCCAGGCTGAGGCGTCCCATACTTCAGTTTTCTATAGAAATCATCAAGCAATCACCAATCACCATTTTGATTTACCGGAATCGATGTGCTACTAAATACATGGCAGTCAAATCTACGTTTCCGCCAAAAATACCTACACTTCTATAATTATTACATAATGCACTTAAGAGCCCTTAATCCTTGGAGCGTTCTCCGATTTCACGAAATAACGCTCGATAGATGGCGTTGGCGCTCGGTACGCGAGCGCCGGCAACGCGACGCGCGTTTCAATGCAGACTAGAATAATCTTGATAGTTTTCAATATAATTTCAAGCAACATTAATTTTAGTGTCATATGATATCATATGGGCACTCTTTATTTTATTGTATATGCACAGTAGTTTTTTTTTTTTATGTACACTACTAATAAGTGTACAGACTACAGAGTGTACTATAACCCTTGCTCTTTATTCTGTCTCTTTCACACCAATGGAAAATGAAGAAGTTACTAAATGACTGCAGGTATAAATAAAGTATATTAGTGCGATAGAGAGACAGATAGTGTTTCGTTGTCGTATCGTAAACGATTGGCATGTTGGCCACACACTTGCTTAGTGCCTAGCCAAAATATCAATCGTTTGCGTATATTAGTGCGATAGAGAGAGAGAGTAGTGTTTCGTTGTCGTATCGTAAACGATTGGCATGTTGGCTACGCACCCATGATACCTAGCCAAGAAGCCAATCGATTGCGCATATTAGTGCGATAGAGAGACAGATAGTGTTTCCTTGTCGTATCGTAAACGTTTGGCATGTTGGCTACGCACCCATGCTGCCCAGCCAAGATGCCAATCGTTTGTGCATATTAGTAAGTAAGTAAGTAAGTAAATATTCTTTATTGCACCACAAAGAAGACAAATTTAAAAAATTAGTACGAGAGAGAGACAGATAGTGTTTCGTTGTCGTATCGATTGGCATGGTGGCTACGCACCCATGCTGCGTAGTCAAGATGCCAATCGTTTGCGCACATTAGTGCTATAGAGTTTCAGTGTTATTTGAAATCACGTTAGGGTTTGTATTATTATTTTTGACCCGAATGAAGTCCATCCAGGTTCTTATGATGGAGTCAGGAGTTGGTCACCAGAACTCCTAATCTACTCATTATAATTCCATCGTGCTTGGGCTCAAAAGATTTGCCCTGACGAACACCATCGATCTAGATGAGGTCCAGGGTCTCATGACGGAGTCAGGAGTTGGTCACCAGAACTCCCCAGAACTCCTAATCTACTCATCATAACTCCATCGAGTTTGGGCTCAATAGATTTACCCTGATGAGCACCATCAATCTAGATGAAGTCCAGGGTCTCATGATGGAGTCAGGAGTAGGTCACTAGAACTCCTAATCTACTCATTATAATTCCATCGTATTCGAGCTCAATAGATTTGCCCTGACGAGTACCATCGATCTAAATGAAGTCCAGGGTCTCATGATGGAGTCAGGAGTTGGTCACCAGAACTCCTAATCTACTCATTATAATTCCATCGTGTTTGGGCTCAAAAGATTTGCCCTGACGAGTACCATCGATCTAGATGAAGTCCAGGGTCTCATGATGGAGTCAGGAGTTGGTCACCATAATTCCTAATCTACTCATCATAACTCCATCGTGTTTGGGCTCAATAGATTTGCCCTCACGAGCACCATCAATCTAGATGATGTTCAGGGTCTCATGATGGAGTCAGGAGTTGGTCACTAGAACTCCTAATCTACTCATTATAATTCCATCGTGTTTGGGCTCAAAAGATTTGCCCTGACGAGTACCATCGATCTAGATAAAGTCAAGGGTCTCATGATGGAGTCAGGAGTTGGTCACCATAATTCCTAATCTACTCATCATAACTCCATCGTGTTTGGGCTCAATAGATTTGCCCTCACGAGCACCATCAATCTAGATGATGTTCAGGGTCTCATGATGGAGTCAGGAGTTGGTCACTAGAACTCCTAATCTACTCATTATAATTCCATCGTGTTTGGGCTCAAAAGATTTGCCCTGACGAGTACCATCGATCTAGATGAAGTCCAGGATCTCATGATGGAGTCAGGAGTTGGTCACCAGAACTCGTAATCTATTTATCATAACGCCATCGTGTTTGGGCTCAATAGATTTACTCCGACAAGCACCATCAAATTACCATTATGATGAATAGATTAGGAGTTCTGGTGACCAACTACTGAGTCCATCATGAGACCCTCGACTTAATCTAGATCGATGGTACTCGTCAGGGCAAATCTTTTGAGCCCAAACACGATGGAGTTATGATGAATAGACTAGGAGTTCTGGTGATCAACTCCTGAGTCCATCATGAGACCCTGGACCTGATCTAGATTGATGGTGCTCGTCAGGGCAACTCTATTGAGCCCATACACGATGGAGTTATGATGAGTAGATTAGGAGTTCTGGTGACCAACTCCTGACTCCATCATGAGACCCTGGACCTTATCTAGATCGATGGTGCTCGTCAGGGCAAATCTTTTGAGCCCAAACACGTTGGAATTATAATGAGTAGATTAGGAGTTCTAGTGAACAACTCCTGACTCCATCATGAGACCCTGGACTTTATCTAGATTGATGATGCTCGTCAGGGCAAATCTATTGAGCCCAAACACGATGAGGTTATGATGAGTAGTTTCGGAGTTCTGGTGACCAACTCCTGACTCCATCATGAGACCCTGGACCTCATCTAGATCGATGGTGTTCATCAGGGCAAATCTATTGAGCCCAAACACGATGGAGTTATGATGAGTAGATTAGGATTTCTGGTGACCAACTCCTGACTCCATCATGAGACCCTGGACCTCATCTAGATCGATGGTGCTCATCAGGGCAAATCTTTTGAGCCCAAACACGTTGGAATTATAATGAGTAGATTAGGAGTTCTAGTGACCAACTCCTGACTCCATCATGAGGCCCTGGACTTTATCTAGATTGATGATGCTCGTCAGGGCAAATCTATTGAGCCCGAACACGATGAGGTTATGATGAGTAGATTAGGAGTTCTGGTGACCAACTCCTGACTCCATCATGAGACCCTGGGCCTCATCTAGATCGATGGTGTTCATCAGGGCAAATCTATTGAGCCCAAACACGATGGAGTTATGATGAGTAGATTAGGAGTTCTGGTAACCAGCTCCTGACTCCATCATGAGACCCTGGACCTCATCTAGATTGATGGTGCTCGTCAGGGCAACTCTATTGAACCCAAACACGATGGAGTTATGATGAGTAGATTAGGAGTTCTGGTGACCAGCTCCTGACTCCATCATGAGACCCTGGACCTCATCTAGATTGAAGGTGCTCGTCAGGGCAACTCTATTGAGCCCAAACACGATGGAGTTATGATGAGTAGAGTAGGAGTTCTGGTGACCAACTCCTGACTCCATCATGAGACCCTGGACCTCATCTAGATCGATGGTGCTCATCAGGGCAAATCTTTTGAGCCCAAACACGTTGGAATTATAATGAGTAGATTAGGAGTTCTAGTGACCAACTCCTGACTCCATCATGAGACCCTGGACTTTATCTAGATTGATGATGCTCGTCAGGGCAAATCTATTGAGCCCGAACACGATGAGGTTATGATGAGTAGTTTAGGAGTTCTGGTGACCAACTCCTGACTCCATCATAAGACCCTGGGCCTCATCTAGATCGATGGTGTTCATCAGGGCAAATCTATTGAGCCCAAACACGATGGAGTTATGATGAGTAGATTAGGAGTTCTGGTGACCAGCTCCTGACTCCATCATGAGACCCTGGACCTCATCTAGATTGATGGTGCTCGTCAGGGCAACTCTATTGAACCCAAACACGATGGAGTTATGATGAGTAGATTAGGAGTTCTGGTGACCAGCTCCTGACTCCATCATGAGACCCTGGACCTCATCTAGATTGAAGGTGCTCATCAGGGCAACTCTGTTGAGCCCAAACACGATGGAATTATAATGAGTAGATTAGGAGTTCTAGTGACCAACTCCTGACTCCATCATGAGACCCTGGACCTCATCTAGATAGATGGTGTTCGTCAGGGCAAATCTTTTGAGCCCAAACACGATGGGATTATAATTAGTAGATTAGGAGTTCTGGTGACCAACTCCTGACTCCATCATGAGAACTTGGACTTCATCCGGGTCAAAAATAATAATGCAAACCCTAACGTAATTTCAAGTGAAAATGCGTTTTTCAGAAAATCGCAGCCAAATAACACTAGACCTTACTCATAGTGTTGTGTTCCTGCCGGTGAGTAAGGTTGCCAGAGCTCAACGAGGGGAGGGAGGGGGTTAGGGTCGGCAACGCGCATGTAACTCCTCTGGAGTTGCAGGCGTACATATGCGGGCCGTATGCTGGTTTGCCACCGACTTAGTATTAAAAAAAAAGTAACACTGAAAATCCATCAATAAGCGAGTCTGTTAGGCATACTGTAAAAAATGAACTTTTATTAAGATTTTCTAATCGCAGTATATACACAGATTAGATATATATAAGATATGGCCACCCCATACATTAAAATGCGACCGCCTAAAAGCGCGTCGATACTAGATGGCGTCACTGAAAATGCGCTGTTGCCTAATATGGAGACTAGATGGCGTTAAGTGTCACATCCAGATCATAAAACTTTTTAGGAAATATCATCAATACCATATAATATTATTACTCCTAGCGACATCTATACATCTTCATTGAAAGTTATTTAGACATGTCGTTGTCAACGATTACGAATAATCAACAGGTGTCACTTTATTGAGTAAATTGAATAGATTTATTTTCTTGCGATAACTTATTAAGAAAATATTTAAAATAATTTAAAAATGAGTTTGTTGTGTCAAACTATTAGTGAAGTGAAGTTAAATATGATCCATGATTCCAGCGGGGTTCGAACCAGCATCTCCAGAAACTGTTTCCCTATACCACGAATATCGAAATAAGGAAATTGTCTATCTGGGCATCTGCCACTGGAATTGCGCAAGAGCGATAGAGACGGACTTACACGTTCGATTTAGCGACAGCCGTCGGCCTATTTATATTGCTGGCATTTTTAAAACCGACCACGACTTCGTGTGAGGTGAATCCACCGGGATCCTTGTATAGGTTAATTATTTGCCGAAGATAGCTGTTTGATAAATAGTTATCACATATACAATTTTTTAGATTTTTCTGGTGAGAGGGACAGAGAAAAATATATTAACATTTCTCTGATGCTAAGAATCTACGCAACAAGCTAGTAGAAAGTGTCACGCTGAAGATTAAATGTAATAACCTCTAAAGGCCTCTCGCCCTATGGCAAATCACAAGCGGTTTTAGATACATTGCCGGCTAAGTGTGGTCAACCAATGCAGTTGGCAACAAACATAGGTAGCATAGGTTTTGTCTATTTAATAATATGAACGGGTTTACCGCGAAATAATAATGAAATTATGTCGCGGTAGCCTAATTCTAGTTTTGTTCTATTAGATTTGGCTTAAAGGATATCCAGGCGGTAAAATTTCAATAGAAAAAAGAAAACCGGCCAAGTGCAAGTCAGACTCGTACTGGAAGGGTTCCGTACCATTATCTATAAAAAACGGTCACCCATCCAAGTATTGACCCCGCCCGACGTTGCTTAACTTCGGTGATTGGAAAGAGATATTTATTTTATTCTGTTTTTAGTATTTGTTGTTATAGCGGCAACAGAAATACATAATCTGTAGAAATTTCAACTGGCTAACTATCACGATTCATGAGATACAGCCTGGTTACAGACGGACGGACGGACGGACAGCGGAGTCTCGGTAATAGGGTCCCTTTTGACCCTTTGGGTACGGAACCCTAAAAACAAGAATTTGACACTATTCGTAGGACTGGCCGGTAAAACCTATGGGCCAGCCAACCCCATTCAATGGATTCGATAAAAAAATATCTTAGTTGTTCCCAGTGGTAACAGATGAAAAACTAATTCCCATGTTACCGATAGCAACAACTTGGTGGTAGTAATGCATACTTACGATATTAGTCCGCATGTAATTAATTACTTACAACATTCCATTGGTTGGACCACTGTCACGTTACTTGAATGACGTTAGGACAGGGATGGCGGATCTTTAGTACCTATATGTATAATTTATGAACTATTTTTCGTATAGGGCGGTGTACTGAATTAGGGCACTTATATTAGGCAATACAGGTGTGGAGAAGAGGCAGGGTACAGAGAAATAGCGTAGTCAAAAACGGGTTCTAATATACTTTCTGAAAATTAAACTCTGCTGGTAATATTATACCTACGCTACATAGTCAAGTCTTACCTAAGTGATTTGACCTGCTGAAAATAAAAATGTCATAATAATTTTGCGCCTGCTACCACCCACCACGGCCACACGGCCACGGTAAAAGAATTAGACATGGTGTATTCTCATCTGTTCCCACAATACATGTCCCCACCGGGCACAAATGGGAAGAATCCATTCACATTGTTGCTGGCGGGGACAAATGAGAATGAATCCTTCTCACCTGTGACCGCCCCGGTTTCTTCCTGTCCTTATTATTATACAAATGTCGATTAACTGTTCAAATAGCAACTGTCAAAACAATGACAGGAAAAAACCGAGGCGGTCACAGATGGGAATGGATCCTTCCCACAAATGGGAATACACTTTAGACATTGCCTACTGGCGTAAGAAAGTGCATGTACCACTGGTATCATCAGCACTGTACCTGCTTCATACATTATATGTATTACGTATGATTATTCATATATAGTACATACTAGGTATTTCAAATGCCTAGGGAAATAAAACAACAAGCATGACAACTACTTATTTTATTTATTTTGTAACAACCTAAGCTTTTGTTGATTTTGAATCATGTTTCTTTTTTGTGATTTGCAGTAATAATTGATTTTTGTTTCAATTAATTTTTCTACACTGTATTTCAAATGCTCTGTACAGTATATATTATATGCGGTAGCGTGATCTATTTTCAAAATACATATTAAATGATTAGTCATGTTTTTTAATACATTTAATTTATGTTTTATAATATTAAATTGGTCCTCATAATTTGTTAGACAAACGTCAATGACTTGGTAAAAATTGACACTTGGGCATTTTAATGTTGTGTTTTCAGCGAGCCCATAGGTTTTCTCTAGTATAAATAATTGTTTTTTATCACTTAAATCGACATTTTTAGTCATCGACTTCAAGCATTTGTTACACTTAAAGTTGTCGAAACATTTTTTTGCTATATATCCTGCGAAATAAGTGACAGAGCATTGTTCGAGAGTCGGAGTCCCTGTGCTATCGGCGCGGGCGGCTGCGCGAGATGTGCAGGGCGTCGGAGCCGTCTCCACTTGCTGCAGGGCCGCGCTGCGGGGCACTACACTTGCTGTAGGCTCGGGCGTCTCCTCGGAATCCGAATACCGAGGCTCGGGCTCCGGCTCCTTGGTGAGGTTCTGTCTATTGTCAGATAGGTCACAATTTGATACATCTGTCTGCTCGCAATTTTGATGACCCGGTAGCCGTACTAGCATTTCAGTTAAATAGCTACGAAAGACTGACCTTAACATTCGAGCGCTTGGATTTTTATTGTTCCCGCCCTTTAGTCTATATGTTGAAAATAAATTTTCTAACACATCCTGATTTAACCTGTTTGTTAACAAGTACTGTACACCTTCGGTGTTTTCTTCTGTGTACAATAGTATTATGCCATTAATGCTTTGCTGTAAGCCCTCGAAACAAGGAGGCGTAGTGTTCTTTTTTAGATTTCCTTTAACAACAATTTTTTTTAAGTCTTGTAGAATTCTGAGACCATTTTCTAACGCTTGCCTCGCAGCGTTATCTTTTGTTAATCCACATTTCTTTGGATTCTTGTCAAATTTAGTTTTGCTGTTGAGAGCGTCAAACAAGTCGTTTATCTGAACAATAAACTGGGCTGTGTTCGCAGCAGTAGGGCTTGACAGTTCTCCTGTTTGTATTGCTGTGTTGATCGCTGCGCCAACTGAATGGGAAAATATTTGTGTAGCTAATTTTACCTTCATTTTTTGGAATGAGTTAGGGCTTAAATGGCTCGGCGTAATTTTTAGTAGCGTCCGGCTTTTATTTTTTTTATCGATATCATATGCTGCAATTACGTCCTTGAATGAAACTTCCTTATTTCCATATATATAATTGTTACACAGCCAGTTGTTCCTTAAGTTTTTAATGCAATGTGGTGCATCAAAAATTGCAAACAGTTTGCGACCGCTAACATAGAAAAATGGAATGTTCTTTGATACACCAAGGCCTTTTAAAGCACTTTGGTTGGTGCTGACTTGATCGCAGACTGTTGCTTTTGGTAACAATCCTGCTTCAAAAAGCTTGTTAATTACCACTTTAATCAAAGTTTGCAACTTCTGAGACTTCACGTTGGAATGAGACAAGAAGTAGCATAGTGGTATTTTCCAGTTAGAATATATACCTCTTGCCAGAAACACTAGTGCGTATTTCGCCACATTTTGGGATCTCTCTCCTCTGCCAAAGTCCTCAAATCCCTCAATAAAATCAAATTTTTTGTTATATTCTAAACATGTCATAATAGACATTTCATCAAAAGTCAATACACAGGCTTTTTCCATGAGAGTGGCATCTTCAAATTTTTTCTGTATTTGCGAAAAAGTATCTTTTGCTACTCCCGGTAAACAATCGGACTCCGACAACCACCGCTTGATGCTTGACACAGCAGGTAGCACAACTCCTTGATCCCTTAAAAATATATAGGCGGCAGGCGATTTATAAAATAGCGCCAAAGAAAACCGCCTCTCCTCCTTCGTCCACTTACGATTGTTTTTTCGTATTTGCATCGTGGCGATGAGCTTGGAAGAAGTGTTCGGGAACATCTTTTTTTTTAATATGTTTTCAGGTGCCAGTTTCGCTTTAAGTCTCTTAATTTGGGCCTTGTTATTTTTTAATGCGATTTGAGCAGCGTGAAGTAATCTTTTTCTCTTACGGCACTCCTCCTCCATGCAAGATTTTTCACGCTTAATTTTTTTCGGGCTTGGCATGTTCATCTCTTGTTCAAATTGTGACGAAGTTGATGAGCTTCCCGCTTCTTGATCGTGTAATACTTGCAACGCTCGTTTTCCATACACATTTCTTGGGGTCAACACCTTTAATTTTTGTGGTGATGTATCAGGTGTCACTTCAACTGCAGTTTCTGAAATTAGATTTGGAATTGAGAAATAATATTTCGATACAAATATAAAAAACGAAAAAGTTCCTTTAAATAAAAATCGGCCAAGAGCATGTCGGGCCATGCTCAGTGTAGGTAGGGTTCATGTATCATGTTACATTACAAGCATAAGGGAGTACCTTCGCAGCGCTTTCTACGTCTTTTTACTAAGATGAGAAAACTTTTGCAATAACTCAAAAATGGCTGGACCCATCATGTTCGCTGTAGTTTTCATTTAAAGTATTTAATAACCTTTAATTTTACAATTTATTCATATTTTTGACCTATGCAACAAAAGCTACCGTTGGTGCTAGTTGCATATGCAGTTGTAATGTACAGCCAAGGTATGGTTGGATCGGACCGATACAGTGTTATGTAGGTACATAATGCTTGATTTATATAAAATATAATCCTTCTTTAATTTAGTCGTTAGGAAAGTATGTTCTTGTTGTGTAACTTTTTCCTATTTAACCATTTGTTCACTCTATATTATTTGACTTTCTTCTGCTTGTCTGTTACCTTTATGTAGGGGCTCCATACATGAAAAGTACCCAATTATAGTTTGGTATACGCAATCTTAATTCAATAATTACAGTCTACGAATAGAAAAAAGTTACATTGAGAAAACAATTTTTGTTTTTATTTTATTTTTTCGTTTATATCCATAAAATAAAAATAAAATAAAAATAAATAAATCTTTTATTGTGGTAAAAAAAAACCCTGATTTTACAATTTTATTTTCTTCTGCTGAACTGAACTGATAGGTGTCGGGCATCGTTGGATAGGTCTTTTAAAACAAATAAGGGTCTTCAACAACCAAAATATGTGCCCCTCTAACTTTTAGAATAAAATAGAATAGAATTACTTAAACACAAACAAGACATTACATAATATAACAATAACAGAAAGTATAAAGTGCCACGAAATGACCTCATCTCAGCATGTTGCTGGAGGCTTCCATCGCTGATCTTCCGATGAGACCATTAAGTGAGAAGAATCATGGGAGGTAACAGACAAGAAGAAGAAAGTCAAATAACATAGAGTGAACAAATGGTTAAATAGGAAAAAGTTACACAGCAAGAACATACTTTCCTAACAACTAAATTAAATAAGGATTATATTTTATATAAATCAAGCATTATGTACTAACACTGTATCGGTCCGATCCAACCATACCTTGGCTGAACATATTTCCACCCTGCTTTAAAACCCTCTTATGAGACGATTTTCGGAATAAATCTATCCTATATCCTTCCCCATGACTCAAACTATCTCTATACCAAATTTTAACCAAATCCGTGCAGTCGTTTTAGCATGAAGAGGTAACAAATACACAAACTGACACAATTTCGCATTTATAATATTAATTATGAATTAGTATGCATGTACATGTTTTACCTTTCAATTGTTGATCGCGTATGGATACTGAGCTCACAATCTCAATGGCATCATCTTCAGAGTTGTGACGTCTTGGAATTGCTGTACCAACCAATCTTCTTTGTTGATCATTTTGATTTTTGTAGCATGGATCAAAATGCACTTCACAAAGATATCGGTTCTTTAATTCGTCGGGTGTCAATGTTGTGAGTTTTATGTTGCCTGAAAACAATAATTGTTTGAATTTATTTATGATATTCATACATCAAAGCTGAAATTGAATCTTCTATCTTCTTTTTCATTTTCCATGCCCTAACGGACGTCGGAGACTACCTTTGCCATCTCTCTCCTGCTCTTAGCCATTTTGTTCCGTTGTTTACGTCCGTGAAATTGTATACCAGTTAAAATTAATATGAATATACAGTGTTTTTTTAATACATAGGGAACTGAGAGCTGCTACCAGATCCTGTGCTGCTATACAGCGTTTTTTTAATACATAGGGAACTGAGAGCTGCTACCAGATCCTGTGCTGCTATACAGCGTTTTTTTAATACATAGCGAACTAAGAGCTGCTACCAGATCCTGTGCTGCTATACAGTGTTATTTTTTAATACATAGCGAACTGAGAGCTTAGCAGCTCATCCCCTAGCTAGTGATAGCTCAGATCCTGAGCTGCAAAGCCAAAATGAACTTAAAAGACCTTATTTTTGTTTCTCGGTTTTTGACCACTAAGCTCGTTTTCTACATATAATGCAAATGGGTTATTCCCACTAGTTACCAGTGATAACTACTGGGTTTTTTTAAACGATTTCTTTAATTAACAATAGCACCTGAACTATCATCTGACAAAGTATTAACTTAATTGGCTCCCTATTCGAGAGCATAGGTCCCTTCATATTCTATTGTACTCTCTACTCAATCTTGTTTAGACCCGTCTGCCCCAGATTATCTCTGTTCGAAATTTAAATTTGTTACCCCATGTCCAGGCACAGATCTTCACTCTTCCCGTAGTCTTAAGCTCATTGTCCCCCAACACCGAACGGGTTTCATGTCCAATTCTTTCACTGTCCAGGCAATCACACTTTGGAACATTCTCCCACTCTCTATCAGACAAGCGCAGACCAAATTCACATTCAAGCGCATGTTGCACGAGTATTTCCTTGACAAACTTTCACACTTGGTATAATTATGTATGTATTAATATATGTATGTTTATTTGTATTAAGTATATGTGTAAGTTTATCAAATTATAGTTTATATTCATATATAGTCTCGGTCATTTAATTTAAAAGACACTGCACCTACTTAATCTTTCTGGTTTAGCCCATTGGTTGACTGGTAGAGAATGCCTTAAGGCATTAAGTCCGCCATTTGTACCTTCATGTATTGTGCAATAAAGATTAAATAAATAAAGTATCAAAAGTGAGGCGATGACAATATTTTTTTACGTGTTTCGGTGGCTGCCATTCCTCAACCACCAATGGAGCGGCAGCTGACGTGCACAAGGGTTATTATACATAGCCATTAACCACTATAGGAGTTTTCGCCCGGGAGGCAATTGGTCATGGAAATCTATGTAATGTGTATGTATATATGTTGGAAGTGTATGTAGGCCCCATCATACTAAAGAAAACCCAAACTGATTTAAGTCATAGGTACTCCAATCACATACCTAGGTTATCCAATATTTACCATTACTACCCTAAATATAACATCTCATTAATAGTAGGTAGTTACAGACTGGCCTTACCTTAGTGCCCAAGAATGGTGCTAGTTCAGTGGTATTATTTATGTCTGTAGGTAGTGCCAAGTCATATTTTCAGAACAAAAACCCAGACAAGCCATAAAATAATGTTGGTATTGATACTCAGTTATGTATTGGACTTGTGGACTATGTATATTTGAACTATTGGCCTAGAGTTGGGTAGTTTTACGGTAGTTTGTACCTACGCATTTTGTCAATTTAGTACTAGGTTATTCACATGAATCAATGTAATTTTTAGTAAAAACGATATCTTGGGTGGATGCATTAACAAAAAACAAAATCAATCCCCTACAACAAGAACATTTTAACCAGTTAAAATAAAAAAAAACTTGGAACATGAAATTGATGACTTGTATACAGTTATAGAAATATTTTTGTACTTAATTAAGTAAATAAAACAAAACATACCTGAATTGTTTATCCATGTTCGTAGACGATTTGTATCCTTTACAGGAAAACGGAATAATGAATGAGTTCCGCTTGTATTTAGGCAATTTATGTATTGACAGCGCCGGGTAGGAGCCATGTTTTTTGTGTTTCTTTGTCCGTTCAGTGTGCCTTGTTGTCGTTATCCCTTGTAAAACAAATCCGTTTCGTGGAGCAATCGTAAGTCCGTAGAGAATGCCGAAGTCAAATAACAAAAAACAAAACAATGAATAAAAAGTAACGAATAACAAAGAGCGCATACGCAGGAGTCGCATACCGAAACCACAGACACTACAGTACTGTTCCGTTCCGAAACAGAGGAGAGGACCTACCGCGAACCACGTTTGACGTGTTGCCTCTCTATCGCACTTGTAACTTCGCACGTAAATGTGACAGAGAGGTAACACGTTGAATGTGGTTCGCGGTAGGCCCTTTGCAGTGCAGGTCAACGATATAGTATTGCCAGTTTAATTTCTATCAATCCTCACAAATTCCAAAGTGTCTTTTTTTCGTTTAAATTTGAATTGAATTTAAACACGGGACTTAGAAATATATTTTAAATTTATTTCGTCATTTTAATATTATTAAAAATAAAAATTATAATATTTATTATTATTTTACCTATTTACGTGATGTACAATATGTAGGCAGGCATATGTATAATTGTAGGTAATGACGTAATCAGGTTGGTATTGGTTGATACTTATAAATAAATACATAATTAACGTTATACATAGATTTTATTTGACTAATATTAACATAATTTCATTTGGAGTTTAGATAATGGGAACAAAATATTTAACGTTTTTAAAAGACAATACATATTAGTGAAAATTTTCAAGGCCTCTACAAACCTCACCGATAAATTGCGTGCGATTTGTGCGGAATTTGACCGATCGGTTGAATTAGTTGCACTTAAAGCTGCAAATTACACTTTGTTGTTCACCTAATGCGGTCGCCGAATTCATTTTAAACTACTTAGGCCAACAAACGTATGGGTACGGGTGTTTTCTATGTATTTAAGTATTTATAAATATTTATATAATATATATATATCGTTGTCTAAGTAACCTCAACACAAGCCTTATTGAGCTTAAGTACTGCTTACTGTGGGACTTAGTCAATTTGTGTAAAATGATGTCCTATAATATTTATTTCTTATTTATTTACTTATACGTAGTACGTGTAATCCGCGACGTCCCACTCGCCCAAAGCGATGTGCAAATCATCTGCCGCAATGCAAACATGTTACGCAAATCGCATTTAATTATTAATGAAGTTTGTAGAGGCCCGGCCCATAGTCTCCAGAAAATAATGTAGAAGACTGCTCGCAGTGCTCGCGTTGTTGCCAGCTCAATAGAATGCCTTCAAAGCTGAGCAAGCTGACAACGTCGCGAGGCAAGTTTCGTAATGTCTCATATCTTTGTCTATATAATTATGTATCAGTAGACACCATAACTATGTTATTAAGTGCATGCCGGGGTCTATAACTACATAGAGTACCTAAAGCGCTTCACACGCCTTACTTAATCTAGTATAAGTTTGTTGGACGTTGGAACGACTTTTTGCAACGAAGTTCCTTATCGGACGGTTGGCGGATGGGATTACATTACATGGACACTTATTATAGGTGATACAAACTTCAAGAGGTACGGTTAGATAACCCGGTAAGGTCCAGTAGGTAAACAAATCAAGCCGAAATAATTACTGATCGGTAAAAGTCTAGTTAAAGAATAGCACAGCCACAAATAGTAGCGGGATAAGTATTGAATCAAAATAAACGTGTGGCGAGTCAAGAAGTTAGAATCATATCATGAGAATGAGCACGAGCTATATTGCGGTGAGGCGAAGCGACGCAACGGCGCGAGCGCGCGTCGGGTATCTGTGTGCGTGACCAGTGACCACACACACATGGGAACGCTCGGCCGCACGTGGCTTTGTCCGCGCCCTGCCAGATAGCAACTTTGATTTAAATTTCTTAAATCTGAAAAGGGCCTCAACTAACAGGGGACTTTAGTCTGAATTACTTAATTTTTTATTTAAGCACTGCTAGCCCGTGAACAGGGGGGGTAGGGGTGCAAGTTGACCTCAACGGAGGCCGGGGGGGAGGGGGGGGCAGACGCCGTAGGGGGCATACATTATATGTAGAATTTGACATGGACGCAGCAATATGTAGAAGTGTCTAAATATTGCTACTATAATGGGTGCAGCTGCTTCCCTCCCTCTGCCACTCCCTGGTGAGGAATGCTTGTCCACTGAAGAGGAGCAGAGCGAAGATGTGGGGAATCAACCAATGCTATTCTGCTCTTATCTCCGCTCCGCCATATTATTTATTATTATCGGAATTATAATTAATTATTTGTATGCGAATACAAAAAAAACATGTTATTTATAATATTCATTAAAGTTTGAAACCACTCCAATTAAAAAGGTTTCACCATACATGCAGTATCTTCACCGTCCATAAAAGAGTCATTACCGTCGCATGACTCGCATGATTGTCATCACCTTCTTATATCTATGGTCATCACCAATCACCATCTTACGTTCTTATTTTCCGAAAGCGATATGTTCCAATTTAAGCCACTAATGATTGAATAAATACCATAAATATACGCAACATACAGCCATCACTTTAGATAACTTGAATCGTGTTAAGACGATAGTCGGCCCAATGCCCTTGAGCGTCGGGGCTTTGGAGCAGAGCTAAGAGCTCTGTCCAAGTGCTACCCCTCTACTGAGTACTGACGATCGCACGCAACGATGTTCAAGGAATAAGAAGCAGCTCAAAAGAGGCGCGCGGGTGGCGCTATACGCCTATTTGTGTGTACACTCGTTACGGAAATATGAAGTATGTAAAAAACTCACAAATAATTCCATAATAGTAATATAACCATCTGCGAGGATATTACTGTATTTTTTTGTAGTTCTTGAATCATATAATTTTTTTGTTTTTGCAAAATTGTCCCAAATTTAAACGTTATCATAACAATGCTAGGCAAAATCTATTTCAATAAAATAAAATTGAAAATAACAACTTTGTATCTATATCAATGGTAGCCAAATTTCAGCCTACAATGTGGGGGCGCGCGCGGCCGTTTATTTGTTCGAAACACCATGTTGCGCGCGCGAGTCACAATGATATTCGAAACTTTCAAGTATTCGAATATTCGATTTTTACTGACGAGATATTCGAATAAAATTCGAATATTTTTATTAAATAACAAAATGAACGGGAAATCGGTTATTGTATCGTTTTATTCAAAAACTATTTGCATATATTGCAAAAAATAATGATATTTTGCAGAAATCCACTTAATTGACTAGATTTTATCATCCTACTGAGAGGCCCACATTTATAAAAACGATTCGAAACACAAAAATTAGAGGTATTCAACATTTATAGCTAAAACTTAGTATAAATGCATCGTTGCGTGATTTAATATTATTGTATAACTTTAGATGTTTAAAGTTACACATAAGAGAAATAAATAAATGAGTAGGTAATTATTTTCCGATTTAATATTTATTTTTAGTCACTCAGTTGCCTATAAAAAAGCCTTTCAGTCCATTGTATTTTGAACCGCTCTATTTCAGTGGTTGTGTGAGAGTAAACGGACAGTGGAGTGGTTTAGCATAAAAAAAGAGTTTTAGGCAAGGATGTGAAGCGGCACCGTGGCTGTTTAATCTACTCATGGACAGTAGTTTGCATTGCATCATATAACACATTCGCTACCAACGTTTTTGTAACGCTACGCTCGTAGCTCGACCAACATCTAGAGAGACTCGCTGGCTGGCTGGATCAAGGGTCAGATTCAGAAGGCGGTAATCTTGGAGTTCTTGGACACGTATTGTACGTCGGTTCCTTTCTCTGTGGCAGCTTAGGGTGCACCGCTATTGGAGGCACCCTAGGTTAGGTTTTTTTAATAATATGTTTATAAAAAGCCGTGGTTTTTCGTGGGTGGTTTTTTTATAGTATGTTGTATTATTTTTGTATAGCTTTTTTATTTTACTTTTATATTCATATTATAAAAACCTAGCCTAAGATGAAAGATAAATAAAGATGTAGCCGCCGTGCAGGTCAGGATCTCGACGACTTAACTAAAACTTCGATTTATAATGAAGTGAAGTATAATCTTCCAAAAGGTACTGGTTTACAAGGGTTCTTGCCAAAACGGTTAAATGTAGAAAGTGGATGTTGATAGTATGGAGGATGATGAAAGAGTTATTTGCACTATATGATCAGTACAAAAAGTGGTTTAAATTTAGATGCTTCTAATTAGCCGCGTTAGAAAATATGTGGAGCGCTCCTATTGGTGCGTTTGAAAAGCCTCCGAATACTAGCCGAGCCCGACGGCTGCGTTTAGCTACTGCATTGATATTATACAATAATAAGTTGCATTCGCAACAAAAGATAATAATAATTCATACGTCCTATATACGTCCCACTTCTGAGCACATGCCTCCTCTCATGCGCGAGAGGCTATAGTCCTCACAATCTTCACATACATCTTTGAAATTCTTCACGGATGCATGCAGGTTTCCTCACGATGTTTTCCTTCACCGAAAAGCTCGTGGTAAATATCAAATAATATTCCGTACCACATTGCATTGTTTGTTCCGAAAACACATTGGCACGAGCCAGGATTTGAACCCTCGTTTGCAACCTCGTGATTGAATGTCAGATGTCAGATCCACTCGGCCACCACCGCTTTACACTACTAAATATTTACTAAATTTATTTATTTAATCGTATGGCTTATACAAAAAATAGGTAGTTACATAAATATCACAGAATAAAAATTACATTACAATTAAAATTAAATGTCAATATCCAGAGCGTTCAGCCACGCAATTGCGTCGGGTGTTAGGCGCAGCAGGTCCTCTGGTGGTCCCGAGTATGAGTGCAGAGGGCATCGCTGAATTATATGCTCCATAGTCTGGACTTCTTCGTCACACTCGCACATTGCAGAGTCCTTCCACCCCCATTTATGCAGAAAGTAATTGCAGCGACCGTGACCCGTTCTCAGTCTATTAAAGCGGCACCACAATCTCCGGGGGAGGTTGAATCCTAATGGTTTAGAAGTCGGGTCTATGGTTTCTACGTGAGAGCCAGCAGAAGCAGTGGTCCATTCAGTTTTCCAGGCTTCAGTCACATTGAAACCATTTAGAGTTTGAGCAGCAGCATACGCAGGACTTCGGGACTTTAGGCGTTGGGGTGGTGGGTAGAAAAACTCATTGTGGATAGGCAATTTACTAAATGTTATAAGAGGTACTACATACAACGTAATAGGTATACATACAACGTATACATACAACGTAATAGGTAGCTTATGTTAAATCAATTATTTTTTGTTTAGAAAAGGAACATTATTATGAAAGGATGGAAGTACGTAAAACTTCTAAACTAAAAAATATCTCAAACATACGTGGGGTACTTACATTACATTACTTTCGTTATAACTTATAATAGACCTCAAAACACCGTGTTGCGCGCGCTAAAGCGCATCACTATCAGTCATGTTGTACATAAAATGATCATTCATATATACTTTTTTTCATAATTTTTTGTTGACCCATTTAGAAGAAATGGGCTCCAGAAGTTAACAGTTTTTCGACAACAAACGGCGCGTAGCGCCTTAAATTACTAAAATTGGTGAAAATTTTAGCGATGTAATCCACCCCCGTGTACATTGATGTCAAAGTTGAGTAAAGTAGATTTTAACTTCAAGTCCTAAATATTTCTGGAATAAGCCACTTAAAGATGAATAATAGTTGTTTGAGGTACAACTTTTTGTTGTGATTTTTGCCCGAGGAAGCATTCAACTCGTATGTAGGTACTCACGTTGTGAATAATTTGACAAACTTAAAAACATAAGTACGTACGATTCGAACTTTAGGATGCGATGTTGTCAGGTCATTAGCTTCACGGTCACCGTCGTTGCGATTTGGCAGGCTGGCAACGTCGCCTGCTTTCATTGAAGTACGAAATTATTGTTACCCAAATTGTACTTTCATAACGTTCCTCTCTACGGCACAAGACATTTTAAAACACTCCCCTACTTCAGGGTAAAGTTGTCAAGTTGTTTCTTAAAAAAATATATTTAAAATTGAAGCATATTATATTTTATTGTATTTTTATACAATATATTATGCTTTATTTTATTCTAACTGAACACACATGCACTAGACAAGCACAATCGTGAAGTTATTTTTAGGGAGACAAAGAAATTTAAATGGCAACACTCAAAATAAGTTGTCACTGTTCCAATCCAATTTGTAATGTAATGTTTTTGAATAAATCTTTCTTTGATTTTTGATTTGATTCTAAATGTAGAAATTTGATTAGATACATACTGAACGTCACTTGCGACTTTGTCTTGCAGGCACAAAATAGTGAATTCAACTAAAGTAAAGCTAAAGCTATTGAAATGAAGTTCCGGTTTGGGAATCAGTGATGAAAATTGCATGCGAATGGATTATCACTTAAGGTAAGTCGTTAATTTGTGTAACTAGGTACTGAAACAATTCAATACCTACTCTTAATAACTTTATTTTTACTTCCTGTCAATCTGAACTGAAAACGATCATGCGCACGAATATGTAAGTATGTTGTATATGTTAAAACCAGAGTGATACTCTTAAGTATTTTTTGTCAAACTTGATTTGGGCGTTTCAGAAAAGTAAATGGAATTCCTGTTGTTTAGATTCAGATTTATTTATTACACAACATACGATTGCATTACAAATAACATTCATGTCAATATATATGAATCTATATTGTGATCTCCTTCCTCGCGTTGTTCCGGCATTTATGCCACGGCTCATGGGAGCCTGGGGTCCGCTTGACAAATAATCCCCAGAATTGGCGTAGGCACTGGTTTTTACGAAAGCGACTGGTATCTGACCTTTCAACCCAGAGGGTAAACTAGGCCTTATTGGGATTAGTCCGGTTTCCTCACGATGTTTTTCTTCACCGAAATGAATCTATGAACGTCAAAATAAATCTAGCTATTCGTATACAAAAAACCAATAGATAATAGTATTTAGAATTTATTTTGTATGTATAAAAAAAGAGTCAAGTATTTCATTTTAAAAGATAGACTTTTTTTATTGTATTATTCAAATCTAATTTTACTATCTATGGTTTAAAATGAAAAACACAAGTCGTTATTTTAGAAGTTTTGAAATTTAAAATTGCAGTGAATTCAACATTTGACATAATTCAAAATGATTCAATTGACACATTAGACAAACCAAATTACTAAATTTAAACACACTTATTTTGAAAATATTAATAGTGCGAAAGCGTCATTTTTCGGCATGCTGCGCTAAACTAAGCTACCGCTTTCCAGCTCCATCAAACAGATAATAATATACACACCTCGAGAAGTCAATAAGAAAGCCTCAGATCACATGTTTCCATTATATTTATATTTATAGCCTCATATCAGAAATACATTTTTTTATACTGTATCTATAGTTTTTCCTTAATCTACGATAACCGATTCTGTGTGCCTTTGGGCAAAGGCCTCCCCCAATCTTCTCCACTCTTCCTTATTTTGCACTAATCTGGTCCATATTTTAGTCCTTCCAGCCATGTCTTCTATTTCATCGGACCATCTTTTAAATTGCCTACCTCTGTTTCTTTTATGTCCTCTAGGATGCCATAGTGTTACAATTTTGCTCCATTTATCTCCTCCTCTAATAGTATGTCCAGCCCACTTCCATTTCAGTTGTTTTGTTTTGTATGTCACATCAGTAAATCCTGTTTTGTCTCTTAAATCCTTGTTACTTATTTTGTCAATTCTTCTTCTCTTTAAGATGCTTCTTTCCATGGCTCTCTGAGTTATACTCAACCTTTTACATTGTGCTTTGGTGAGTGCCCATGTCTGGCAGCCGTATGTGAAAATTGGTAGAATGCATGTATTGAAGAGTTTTCTTTTGATGTGCATACTTGTTTGACTATTTTTCATGACCTCTTTAAGAGACCAGTATCTCTTCCACGCGTTTCCAATTCTTCTGTCTATTTCCTTTGTTGTTGAGTCATGGTTGGATATTAGTTGACCTAAATATATATATTCTGTTACATACTCAATGGTGTTGTCATCTATTTTTATCTCTGTGGCCTCCATACTATTTACTACATGTTTCCATTACATCACTTCAATTACATCTGATCTGAGACAATTCTTACTTTACTGCCCTAGGTACAGTCGACGCAAAAAAATACAGTCTTGCATCCTTCTCTTTAAAAAGGTGACGCACATATTTGTCAAATCTAACCTTTAATAACATGACAATACGAGTCAAGGCACGCATTGTTGTGAATAACATAATCTATATGAGAATGCTTCCAATTTTATAAAGAAGGACATTCAAGAATGTTTTCGAATGGTCTGTTCAGTGTTGATGTTGGTTGCCCAAGTTCTATGACTGTCTGTTGTAGACTTATTCTTGTCAAGTCAACATGCAGGTTAGGAAAACTGTATCTATAAGGATTGTTATAGAACTTTTTAACAAATATATTTTCTTATTTCAGGAACCAGTCTCTAGCTACTAGAAGTAACAGTATAGTATGGGGCAAGACAATGAGATGAGATATGGTCAATGCATCTCATTACCCAATTAAAATATTTTGAGGTAAAAATGGTAACAATTTTTATACCTGCCTCAATGGATACAGACACAAGCTACGAAAATCTTTTTAATAGTAATAAATCCTCATAAAAAAGAAACACTTGTCAATTATTTTATTTTTGTTTACCCCCTCAATGATGTCTACTCAATTGCTACAACCAATATTATCTCCATCCAACTCTAAAACCACTGAACTGATTTAGGTAAAATTTGCTATGGAGATAGTTATTTAGAGGATTATCTATTACTTACATCTACTTACGAAGGAAGACAAATTTCATAGTAAAGTTGTTCATTAGTAGAGTGTGTGTATAGACTTCAATCTTAGCAAACATATCCCTTAGTAGTCTACCAGTTTCAATAATAAATGTATCTCACAATAGTACACATTTTTTACCGAATATTCGGCGCTTCGGTCTACGGTGTGGCCGAACATTCGGTATTCGGCCTAAACCACTATTCGTGACATCTCTAGTTATGAGCCTTTTCCATAATAGGACATCTACTTAGCATATTAGTAGTGTTCTACACGTCTACACATAGTATAAGAATAAAAAAAGTGTATCTTCGCATATCGCAGTCGGATTGTTTAATCCGCCGTATTACACTACGGCTAGCTGTTATCAAAAACAGGGTCGTTTTGAATTGCGGCGGTTCAACGATTAGCCAGATTGTCATTGTGATACGTTCGTCAATAAGGCGGCCCACGTTTAGCCGCATCGCATCGTACTCATTGACATATATATCTAAGGACGGGCACTAAGAATGGCGCTAGTTCAGTGGTGTCACTCTCGAATTCGAGCCAATCGTGCAGTCTAACGCAACTAGTTGCGCCCAGTCGCGCGCGTGATGCGAACTCATCAACCAATCGCGTTGCGGCGTTAGACTGCACGATTGGCTGGAATTCGTGTGCGTGACACCGCTGTACTGGCCCCATTCTTATTGTACGTAAGGCCCGTCCTTAGATATATATGTCAATGATCGTACTACTATTTAGATTGTAGGGTGACCAATGACCATACAAAATAAAACGGCATTCAAAACGGTTAATTGTTGAACCGCCGTATTTCAAAACGGCCCTGTTTTTGATAACGGCTAGCCATAATGTAATATGGCGGATTATACGATCCGACTCAAAATAATATATTATTTCAACGGCTAACTAGTCGGTAGTGACTCTGCCTACGAAGCAGAAGGTTCCTGGTTCGAATCCTGATAAGGACATTTATTTGCGTGTTCATCACAAATATTTGTTCCCGAGTCATGGATATTTTCTATGTATATAAATATTTATATATAGCGATATAAATAATTATTGTAACTTTTCTAAGAATAAAATATTTTTAGTTTATATTTTATATGTAGGATAACTACAGTGACATCTTTTGATACTTATCCTTAAACAATCTAGCTATCTCGTACACTGGTAAGAAGTTAAACTGCCAAATGGCGCGTTAGATGGCGCTTATAATAAATCTCGCGATATTACATCGATTTTTTTCCGCATCGATTAATTATGTTTAAATGGCCTTTTTAAAAGTTTTTTTGTTGTAATATGCCAATCAATTGGAATTATACACGTTTGGTTGATAGTTGGAGAGATTTGAAATAAAATAAATACCGATGTAGGCCAAATGGTGCTCTGAGTGACATCTCTTGATTTTCTCTGGAACTAATCGAGACTACTATGGGTTTGTTACTCTATATATATTTACTTTATGCTATAACACAACAATAAGTAGTGACTGAAAGCATAATCTCATAATTAATAATGAGCACAACGCACAATGAGTCGAGTCTTGAAGGCAGTCTAATTACCGGCTGGGAATGTAAGCCTTGCCGGCTGCCATTGCTGGCTTGATGCTGTCCAGAAAGTGCAGCCTATGTTTTAATTTATGACTGCTGCATTATTTACTTACTTACTTACTCCGTTGGTTCAGCGACCCAAAATGAGACTTGGCCTCTGACACAAGACAGCGCCACTTTTCCTCTCCTCTCGCCAATTGTCGACTCGAAGCTCGCGCAGATCCGCCTCCACCATGTCACTCCAGCTTTACCTAGGGCGTCCGATAGGACGTCCTCCTGCTAGGCGAACCAGGTACGCTTTTTTTTTGCATAATTTAAGTTTAAGATAATAATTACTATTTATCATTTGTTAAAAGGTTTTCACAGTACATATGGCGCTAAGTTACCGCATTAGTGCAGTAATTAGCACATTACGTAACTATGTCGAAAATTTAAAGAGCCAAAATCATTAACTGTTTAAGCGTTGTACAATTTATTGAAATGAAAATGAAATGAAAATCTTTATTCTAAATTTCTTTTTTTTAATCTTTATTCTGTAGAATTTGTACAATGGTCTGTAGACCATTGTACAAATTCGCAATTCGTGTCGATTTAAAACACTCCCTTCAGTCGTGTTTTAATTAACCGCGACTCGCTTCGAATTCCCTATTTTTCGCATTTCTATCGTAATGTACTGCTACAGTAAATTAGTGCGGTAATAAGCACTATACATACGTATGTATAGTGCTAATTACCGCACTAATTTCGACATAGACACGTATCTATGTCGAAATTTTAAAGGGCCATAATATGTACTTCGACGACTTCGATGTGTTTCGACGACCGGTTTGACCTAGTGGGTAGTGACCCTGCCTACGAAGCTGATGGTCCCGGGTTCAAATCCTGGTAAGGGCATTTATTCGTGTGATGAGCATGGATATTTGTTCCTGAGTCATGGGTGTTTTCTATGTATTTAAGTATTTATAAATATTTATATATTATATATATCGTTGTCTAAGTACCCTCAACATAAGCCTTATTGAGCTTACTGTGGGACTTAGTCAATTTGTGTAATAATGTCCTATAATATTTATTTATTTATTTATTTTATGTACTGTAAAACGTTGTACAATACACGTGCAAATAGGTCATTCAAATTTCCTACTTTAAGCACTAGTATCATAAGTAATTAACGTGTTACGACCGGTCTGGCCTAGTGGGTGAGTTAGTGATCTTGCCTATGAAGCCGATGGTCCCGGGTTCGAATCCCGGTAAGGGCATTTATTGGTGTAATGAACACAGATATTTTGTTCCTGAGTCATGGGTGTTTTTCATGTAGTTATGTATATTGACGCCTAGTACCCATATATACTATGGTTTAGGATTTTGCTTTCCTTAGCTTTCCTTAATTTGGGGCTAGGACGATTAAAGACTCGTCGGTCGTGTGACAGATTGTCCCCAAAATATTCATTATTATTTGTTTATTTTATTCTGTTCTATTTTTGAAACCGAGCGTTTGTTAAGTTAAGTGGATGGTCTGTTCTTGGAACTAGGGCTTAGTGGAATGAGCTTAATAGACTACCATATATAGATCCCGCATGAAGGATGACTCACGGAATAGGTTCAATTCAATTTAATTCAATTCAATTCAATTCTTTATTGTTTCTGCCATGATTTTGTGCTTCTGTCATGGGCATCAAGTGATATTTTTGCAACTCCCTTGGCAAATATATGTCGGACAGCCTGCCGGTGAGTAAGGTTGTCAGAGCTCAACGTGGGGGTGGGGGGGTTAGGGTCGGCAACGCGCATTTAGCTCCTCTGGATTGTCAGGCGTACATAGGCTACGGAGACTGCTTACCATCAGGCGGGCCGTATGCTTGTTTGCCACCGACGTAGTATAAATAAACATGCCAAAAGTATTGTGAAACTCTAGATGTCACTTGAAATTCTTATGTTTCTGTTATTTCTTGTGTATCCTTTTCCTTTTATCAATGAATTTGTATAGTGCCTCACTGTAATGCTGTTCACATTTTGTATGTAATAAATAAATAATTGTTGGTTATATGTAGATAATACATCTGTATTCATTCAAAGCATCTCTTCTGAAATGGTTGTCCATTATAACCTATCTTTAAGGCGAATAATAATCTCAATTACGTTACATGCGATATAAAATAATTGACATAATTAACGCACATTATGTATAATGCATTTAATTATTAAACAATACTAATCACATGTCACAAACGAGATCCCACTATAAAAGTACACTTTTAATAAATTTAAATTACAAAATTATCATTTAAAAATTCATTTAAGTATATTATAATAACTTTTTCTTGCATTTCGGGCCAAGGCTCAAGTTCGGGTTGAGGCGTCGAACGCTTCATTTTCTATAACAAGTCATCGATGATCGCATGATATAAAAAAACTGAAATGTCGAACGCCTCGGTCCGGACCCGGACTATAGCTGAGTCATCCTTTAAAGTACCTACATAATGAGCACTCACCTATAAACACAGAGCAGTCAAAGTTTCTAGGGACCACCATACTTTTAAAACGAATACGGGACTTAATCGCGTAAAGTTACGTTTATTATATGGCCTGACGTTTCGAACGTGACGTTACGTTCGTGGTCACAGGCAGACTGGCGAGGAATTGTATCAACATCTTGCTGCGCAGGTTTTGCGAACTGGAACTCTTTTTGCAACTCCTACGCTTACTCTGGTTATAATATTAGTTGGAAATCGTTGAGCATTATACATTTTGTTCGCCGCGACATCTATTGTCGACTAGCATTACTGAGAGTTCCGCTACTTGACGCTAGATGTAGACTACTAAAATAATAGTATTTTTGGTAACAAAACCGTGGCATAGATTGAGTCTCTTGGTCTTCTTAATTCTCTATGAACCAGCAAACAACATTGGAGACATATTTAGGCGTAGCTGAATTATGCGCCCTCTAATGGGCAAGTGATCTGTGACATGCGGCTTAAGCACTTATTAGCTCGCTGCAGTCGCTAACATGATTACACATTCGGCCAATTTAAGGAGAAACCATGGAAATTCGCTCCATACATAACATTGTCAGTAGCATTGGGTGAATTTCACTTGTTTTTTCAAATTTGCAGTCTTTTTTTACTGTCAATGCTAACTAGCTAACATATTTAAAACACATCTCAGATTCGACGAAGTTGCAGCCAATTTGCAGTTAGTGACTTTTGTTGTCACCTAACGATATGCGTCATCTAGTGGTAAAATGGTCTGTGATATGCGGCCAGCGTTTATTAGCTCGCTGCAGCTGACATATTTACAAATCTCCGCATCGACAGAGTTGCAGCAAATTTGCAGTTAGTGACTTTTGTTGTCACCTAACGATATGCGGTATCTAGTGGTAAAGTGGTCTGTGACATGTGGCTTAAGCGATGATCAGCTCGCTGCAGCGAACATATTTACACATCTCAGCTTTGCCTTTGCAGCCAATTTGCCGACTGTATAAATTGCAACATTTTGGTTTACCACGTTTATCACGTGATGTGAAAAGCAGTGTGTCATATAGTAGCAATTTTTTTTCCACCTTGGGCGTTAACATTTGAATCCCTTACTACGCTCAGGAATCTAATGTTAGACTTGCTACTCTCGAGATTCTATTATAGAATCTTTCGCCTCGTTCAGGATTCAATGTACGCCCAATGTGTGGACCAAAAGTCTGTTAACTTTTGAATCGGTAGCTGCGTCGGGGAGCGGTGGCGGGGTAGGGCGGCGGGGTTACGAAGTGAAAAGAAATAATGAAGGATCACATATGGATAATGTAATTTAAAAAAAAATAGAATCCCTGTTCATGTGTTTTCATAATTAATAAACGGTTTTCATCTGTACCCCTAGTGTAAATAAATTCGATTTCCAAACGTGACGTCTGCGTTTGCGTTTAGTCTCATTTTGTATTGGATTTCGAAAGAGCGCGCCAAGCGGGACGTTTTGGAAACTCAAAATCCTATACAAAATGAGACTTAACGCAAACGCGTTCGTCACGTTATGATGTCGATCAAAGTTACACTAGGGGTACTGATATAATTAGTTTACATTTTCTTTTAGTTTGAAATGTAAAAAGACTGGTCCACCCTGTATTATTTCTATCGCAGCATGAATACACGGGTCAAAAAAAAAATTCGATGCCTTGTTTTGCACCACTCAGGAGTGTGATGAGTGCTATTGTATATCTTTTTAGCTGAAGATTACATTTACCATGAGAAAAATTAAAAACTAAATTTCATGTTACACAAAAAGCTACTGTCCGTCACATTTTTGGGGAAAGGAAAAAATAAATAATAATAAATAAATATTATAGGACATTATTACACAAATTGACTAAGTCCCACAGTAAGCTCAATAAGGCTTGTGTTGTAGGTACCTAGACAACGATAATATATAATTATAAATACTTAAATACATAGAAAACACCCATGACTCAGAAACAAATATCCATGTTCATCACACAAATATATGCTATTACATGGATTTGAACCCGGGACCATCAGCTTCATAGGCAGGGTCACTACCCACTAGGCCAAACCGGTCGTCAAAAATACAGTGAAAAGAATTTTGAGCCACACAATGTCAAGGACCATTATGGCCATAATAGCCATGAACTCGAGTGTACCTCCATTATATCGATCAGCCAGCCACTAATGTACACTGAAGATTATTCACCATTAGCTTTGAGTATTCCTAATGCTCAGAGAGCGTACAGATTGACTTGGAAACAATTTTTTTGTCGGCACATTTTCCAAATTATTCTATCTTGTGTATATTAAACACTAAACATCGTTTTTGGGCATTAGAAAGAACTTTACAGAAGTAAGCGTGCAGTTTTTGTAGGCTCTTCAAATGTGATAAGTGATAAAATATGAATTATCTCATGTAGCGTGGTCAATACGTATAATTTACTTCAACATTTTACCGCAAAAAGTGCCCGATTTGGAAACACGAGCTTACTTCTATGAAGTCCTTTCTAATGCTAAAACAAACAAAGAAGATTTAGATTTAGATTCAGATTCAGATTCAGATTTAGATTTAGATTTAGATTTAGATTTAGATTTAGATTTAGATTTAGATTTAGATTTAGATTTATTTATTACACAACATACGATTGCATTACAAATTACATTCATGTCAATTTATATGAATCTATATTGTGATTGTCAAAAATAAATTCTAATCATGACTAAAAATAACATCATAATCCAGATAGCAACAATTAATAAATGGAAATGTTCACCTGAAAGGATCGTCAAGTCAGAATTTATTAAAAAACAATAATAAAATAAAAATTAAATAGAATCAAGAAACAAACACAATGTCAAATATGCAAAAATAAATTATACAGTTATGTCAAACAATTCATTCAATACACATAACACGCGTGCGCGGCAGTAGCGACAGACTCCTAAGGACGTTGGCTGAACGCCTTGATTGCCATCTCACGAGCTACTGGGTAGAAGTAGGAAATAAGCTGGATAGTTAAATTTTAATTTATTTTATTTAAGTTAATTGATAGTAACGTAGGGTGTAAGTAAGAATTTATATAAATATAAAAATTGTAGGTATGCGCACCACGGGAGGAAACGTAGGACATTCCATACCGCGTGATTGCCACCCTCGCCTTCGGCTCGGGTAACAATTTTACACGCGGCACGCAATTTCCTACTTTTCTTCCCTTGGGACACAAATAACTATTACTGTTACGAACAAAATTATAGATCTTATCGGTCTGAAATAAAAGACTTTTATTATTTTTTTACTTATTTTACAACGAGAAGAAAAATATACGGCAATCATATTTTTTTAAAACGAATTTTTTGGCGTAAATAACGATAAACGTATTTTTCATAACTCTTTTGCATACATATATGATGTGACGTCACAAAATGCACGCTTTTTGTATAGAGCTTTATTTAATTTAATATTAATATTGTTTTCACAATTTTCAAGTCTCTGGGGTACAATAGATACACTCGGAAAATTGTATCGGGTGTCACCGTTACCGTGTAGCCTAGGGGATATAAATTAAATTAAATATTACTTATTTTCAGGCAAATAAGGCCTACAGATACATACTCCACTGCATTTTACTTACTCCTCTGGCGCAGCGACCCAAAGTCTTGGCCTTCAACACGACTTCTCGCCACTGATCCCGGTCCTGTGCAGTTTCTCGCCAGCCTTCAACCTGGAACCCGCACAGATCCGTGTCCACCACATCCGTCCATCGATACCTAGGTCGACCGGCCGGCCGGCATGCTGTCGATTTTCCTTCAAATGCTCTTTTCACCGCTCGATCACCTCCCATTCGCTTTAGATGACTGAGCCACTGAAGCCTTTGCGTCTTTGTAATACCCGTGATCATGGGTGCCAACTAACACACATACAATAATAAAAATGGTAATTTTGTGTAGCTATGCCGTCTTTTTAGGGTTCCGTAGCCAAATGGCAAAAAACGGAACCCTTATAGATTCGTCATGTCCGTCTGTCTGTCCGATTCTGTCACAGCCACTTTTTTCCGAAACTATAAAAGCTATACTGTTCAAACTTGGTAAGTAGATGTATTCTATGAACCGCATTATGATGTTTACACAAAAATAGAAAAAAAACAATAAATTTTGGGGGTTCCCCATACTTAGAACTGAAACTCAAAAAAATCTTTTTTCATCAAACCCATACGTGTGGGGTATCTATGGATAGGTCTTTAAAAATGATTTTGAGGTTTCTAATATAATTTTTTTCTAAAGTGAATAGTTTGCGCGAGAGACACTTCCAAAGTGGTAAAAAGTGTGTCCCCCCCCCCCCCCCGTAACTTCTAAAATAACAGAATGAAAAATATATGATATACATTGCCATGCAAACTTCCACCGAAAATTGGTTCGAACGAGATCTAGTAAGTAGTTTTTTTTTAATACGCCATAAAAATTAAAAAAAAAAATTTTTTTCATCAAACCCATACGTGTGGGGTATCTAAGGATAGGTCTTCAAAAATGATATTTAGGTTTCTAATATTATTTTTTTCTGAACTGAATAGTTTTGCGCGAGAGACACTTCCAAAGTGAAAAAGTGTGTCCCCCCCCCCTGTAACTTCTAAAATAACGGAATGATAAATCTAAAAAAAATATATGATATACATTACCATGCAAACTTCCAATGAAAATTGGTTTGAACCAGATCTAGTAAGTAGTTTTTTTAATACGTCATAAATGGTACGGAACCCTTCATGGGCGAGCCCGACTCGCACTTGGCCGCTTTTATATAACATACAAGCACAAAATGTTGTGTCTCACAGCTACATGTTATTACTATTTAAATATTAATATACCCCGTTAGCTTGAACATGTCTTTCTTCCTAGCGTTATCCCGGCATATTGCCACGGCTCAAGGGAGCCTGGGGTTCGCTTTGACAACTAATCCCAAGATTTGGCGTAGGCATTAGTTTTTACGAAAGCGACTGCCATCTGACCTTGCAACCCAGAGGGTACTAGGCCTTGTTGGGATTAGTCCGGTTTCCTCACGATGTTTTCCTTCACCGAAAAGCGACTGGTAAATATCAAATAACATTTCGTACATAAGTTCCGAAAAACTCATTGGTACGAGCCGGGGTTTGAACCCGCGACCTCCGGATTGCAAGTCGTTAGCTTGAACATGTCATGCTCGCTTAAGCTCGCCGGTGAGTAAGATTGTCAGAGTTCAACGAGGGGGGAAGGGGGTTAGGGTCGGCAACGCGCATGTAACTCCTCTCCTCTGGAGTTGCAGGCGTACATAGGCTACGGAGACTACCATCAGGCGGGCCGTATGCTTGTTTGCCACCGACGTAGTATAAAAAAAACGAAGAAGTGGCGAGTACAACCAAAGGAAATGGAATGTAAGAAAGCCTTTCTCAATAATAAAAAAATCGTCTTTATACCCCTAATAGTTCTATTTTTATACTAAGTCGGTGGCAAACAAGCATACGGCCCGCCTGATGGTAAGCAGTCTCCGTAGCCTATGTACGCCTGCAACTCCAGAGGAGTTACATACGCGTTGCTGACTCTAACGTAGTTCATGAAATAATAGCAAACAAAAGTGCCAATTTGACTTTCCACATCTCATACGGAACTCGAGGCGAAAAAGAAATATTCGACTGGTTATAGACAAGCGTTCGGAATAGATTCGATTGAGTCAATTTGGTAACTCGACCCGAGTCATTAGATGTTGACTGTGGCTTTCGGGATCCACGGAATGACGTACAATTTAACCTAAATATACCAGTTCTTGACAATGCCATGACACCTACCATTAATTAGAACGTCCCGGGTTCAAACCTAGGGCATTGATTTGTGTGTTTATCACATTTGTTCCTGAGGTATGGATGTTTTCTGCCTTTTAGTTTCCGCTGAGTTTTTTACCGGTCCCATATTCGGATACCCTTCTATAAGTTATGAAGTAAATAAATCAGATCTTCTCGGTGTAGAGTTAGAGCCGGCGTAGTTTTATTTGACGTTCATAAGTGCATTGTAATATGCCTAATTGATGAATAAACTATCTTTATCTACACTTCTTCTTCTTCTTCACTGGCTCAGTGACCCAAACAGGATCTTGGCCTCTGATACAAGAGAGCGCCACTCTGCCCTATCCTGCGCCACTTCACGCCAGTTGGGTATTCCGAGGGCGAACAGGTCTTTTAGGACTTCGTCACTCCAGCGGTATCTGAGACGTCCAGACGGACGTTTTCCACCCGGGTGCCCCACATACGCTCTTCTCACGGCACGATCCTCTCCCATCCTCTCTAGGTGACCGAGCCAGCGGAGGCGTGTGGTTTATCTACACACATATCATAAACCCTCTATGATGCCTTCAAAATCCGTAAATAATGGCCAACATTACGATAAACTGTTTTGTTACAACAAATTGCTTATCTGTGATGATGTTGTAATTGATCATAACTACATCAAAATCGATTTGGTTATACATTCAAATTTAGAACATCTTAAAAAAAGCGGCCAAGTGCGAGTCGGACTCGCGCATGAAGGGTTCCGTACCATTTAAGACGTATTAAAAAAAATCTACTTGCTAGATCTTGTTCAACATTTTACCACTTTGGACACACATTTTACCACTTTGGAACTGTCTCTCGCGCAAACTATTCAGTTTAGAAAAAAAATGATGTTAGGAACCTAAATATCATTTTTGAAGACCTATCCATAGATACCCCACACGTATGGGTTTGATGAAAAAAAATTTTTTTTTAATTTATTGACGTATTAAAAAAAAACTATTCACTAGATCTCGTTCAAACCAATTTTCGGTGGAAGTTTGCATGGTAATGTATATCATATATTTTTTTTAGATTTTTCATTCTGTTATTTTAGAAGTTACAGGGGGGGGGGCACACATTTTTTCACTTTGGAAGTGTCTCTCGCGCAAACTATTCAGTTTAGAAAAAAATTATATTAGAAACCTAAATATCATTTTTGAAGACCTATCCATAGATACCCCACACGTATGGGTTTGATGAAAAAAATTTTTTTTAAATTTTTATGACGTATTTAAAAAAAACTACTTACTAGATCTCGTTCGAACCAATTTTCGGTGGAAGTTTGCATGGCAATGTATATCATATATTTTTTTTAGATTTTTCATTCTGTTATTTTAGAAGTTACAGGGGGGGGGGACACACATTTTTTCACTTTGGAAGTGTCTCTCGCGCAAACTATTCAGTTTAGAAAAAAAGCGGCCAAGTGCGAGTCGGACTCGCGCATGAAGGGTTCCGTACCATTTAAGACGTATTAAAAAAAATCTACTTGCTAGATCTTCTTCAACATTTTACCACTTTGGACACACATTTTACCACTTTGGAACTGTCTCTCGCGCAAACTATTCAGTTTAGAAAAAAATGATGTTAGGAACCTAAATATCATTTTTGAAAACCTATCCATAGATACCCCACACGTATGGGTTTGATGAAAAAATTTTTTTTTTAAATTTTTTATGACGTATTTAAAAAAAACAACTTACTAGATCTCGTTCGAACCAATTTTCGGTGGAAGTTTGCATGGCAATGTATATCATATATTTTTTTTAGATTTTTCATTCTGTTATTTTAGAAGTTACAGGGGGGGGACACACATTTTTTCACTTTGGAAGTGTCTCTCGCGCAAACTATTCAGTTTAGAAAAAAATGATATTAGAAACCTAAATATCATTTTTGAAGACCTATCCATAGATACCCCACACGTATGGGTTTGATGAAAAAAATTTTTTTTTTTAATTTTTATGACGTATTAAAAAAAAACTACTTACTAGATCTCGTTCGAACCAATTTTCGGTGGAAGTTTGCATAGCAATGTATATCATATATTTTTTTTAGATTTTTCATTCTGTTATTTTAGAAGTTACGGGGGGGGGGACACACTTTTTACCACTTTGGAAGTGTCTCTCGCGCAAACTTTTCAGTTTAGAAAAAAATGATATTAAAAACCTCAATATCATTTTTAAAGACCTATCCATAGATACCCCACACGTATGAGTTTGATGAAAAAAGATTTTTTGAGTTTCAGTTCTAAGTATGGGGAACCCCCAAAATTTATTGTTTTTTTTCTATTTTTGTGTGAACATCATAATGCGGTTCATAGAATACATCTACTTACCAAGTTTGAACAGTATAGCTTTTATAGTTTCGGAAAAAAGTGGCTGTGACAGAATCGGACAGACAGACGGACATGACGAATCTATAAGGGTTCCGTTTTTTGCCATTTGGCTACGGAACCCTAAAAAAGCAATTCGATTTGACCTCTATTCTAATATCAGTCGAGATGCCTTTTTGTTCGAAATGAAATGTCAATTGCATACAATTTTCACATATCTCGCATGTTAGTTTGTATCGAATGATACGAAAATAGGTCCCAGACTCTAGTTTGTCTCTGAATTAAAAAAAAACTACGAATGCGTGATATGCGTAAAAAGTTATAATTTACCGCCATTTGACGTACAGTTTATCTTTTAATTAGTTTTAAGTATAAAATGAATATGTTTTGTTGTTTTTAAAGTAATTATATCAAAAGTTTCGTGTAAAATGAGCGATACAAATATTTCGGTGACGCCACCACATATCCGCGAGTTCCGCCAAGAGATCGACGATGCCCGTTGGCTGTCATTTGGGTTAGTGAATATATCATAGAAAGTTTATAATATGTGTGTAGATAAAATAGTGTATGTAACTGTACATAACTAGGCATTAAAAAACTCGTGTGATCCTATTAAGAAACTCACTTGGTTCGTTTCTTAAGCCCACACTCGTGTATTTTAATGCCTCTTATTATGTAGCAATCACATAAACTACTATTATCTTTATTATATATATTGCCGTCTAGTACTTCCAATACAAGCCGAGCTTGCCCAAGCTGAAAATGAGACCTGGCGAGGTCAATTGTCAAAAAAAAACATTTTTCAGATTTCCTTTGTATTCGCCTAATAGTCTACCTTCATGCCAAATATCAAGTTCCTAGGTCATCTAGAAGTGGGGTAGGTTTTTGTCTATAAGTCTTAATTAATCTAATAATTATCATTATATGATTTTTAGCCATCGAATTATCAAACATTTTCAGTTTTCCGATTTTTTCCTCTATATATATAGAGGCAAAGCTACTTTCATCATTAATATTATAGTAATTTTGGTACAAAATGTAATAATATCCCAACAAAAACATAAATCTGAAATGAGAGCCAAGTTCATTATTAAGAATACCATCAAACCCATCCATCCACCAAAACCATCAAAAACTTCAAGGTTGAAACTCCCTCGTAGATGAAGTAGTCTCATTTATTTATTTAAATTCAAATTTTACAAAATCTTAGGGTCAAATTGTAACATATAAATTAAATCTCAATAATGTAGCTACCTACTATATCGAATACACAAAAGCACACGCCATTACACACACAACACAACATGAGCATAATTAGGTTATATTAATAAGAATTAAGCGTTGTACTGTCTTTTTTGTTTTTGTAAGGTCCTGGCAGAATATCAGCGATGTGGCTTGCCGCGTCATCATGCTGAGCCAGCGCCTATTCTCTGCCACGACACATGGTTTTGCATTCAAGAATTGTAAACTAGTTTTAAGAATAATTCTAAGCTGCATGTTCTTCTTATTGTCTATACCTACCTACCATGTATGTTGTGGAAACGAATAAAGTTTTTATCTATCTATCTATAATATGTGTCGTTATTGACTCGCCGACAAAAGAATTGAGATCTATATGGGTGCCAAGTTCTGTACTGTGTAGAAAATCCTGAAATTATAAAGGATTTGTCATGGCTAGTTTTTACGTATAGGCTAGGGTATTTATCTATGTTACTTTAAAATTGAAATTTGGTTTGTTGGTAAAACCTAGCCAAGTCGAATCCTGTATAATTTCAGGATTTTCTGCACAGCTTAGAACTTGGCACCCATATAGATCTCAATTCTTTTGTCGGCGAGTCAACAACGACACACATTCTTAATATTGAACTTGGCCATCATTTCACATTTATGTTTTTGTTGGACGGATCCTTTACGAACACAACATTAAACATTGTTTTTTTTTTTTAACATTTTTGACGTTTTTAACTAAAAGGTACCACATTGTCGGTAAGGTTGATTTCGAATTGAAGCCTTATGAAAATAGCGTCTTATTGACACCCGACAATAAGTATCCTTTTGGTTGAAAACGGCACATATTTTTGCCAAAAACAAACCAATGACAGCATCATTATGCAACAAAGAAAAGAAAAGTCCCATCTGCTCTGTTTAATCTCTCTTTATGCGTCAGACCACAGACTACCTACTAGACTCTGCATCATCAAGCAATTTAAGCGTAATAATTTATCAGTGTGTTTGTTTTGTGAGTAGTAGAGATTTCAGAACCGGTAGTATTTAAAAGAACTGAGATTTTCTGTACTAGCCAATATTGGAACCCGAATTTAGTGTTTACCTCAATCTTAAATAATAAAAACAGTAAAATTACCAAAAACCGTCCTCTAAGATTTGTTTCAAGATAATAAGCAATTGTTTTTTTTTTTACAATAAAATTATTATCTGAGCCACACCATTGCCTACATGTTAATACATAAGTACTGTTAATTTTAATAGTCTTGATAAACATGACAGATTTCTCAGAACAGAAAATACTCAAATATTGTATTGGAAAGGTTAGCTGGCTACATTAGGTACTAACTCGGCGGCGAACGTCGCTCATTTTATCAAGGAAATTAATATATACAGTAATACGACGCAGTAATGTTACAGTAATGCGAACGTCACTTTTATTAGAATTGGTGCCCTACTTAGTGACCTTGAGTTATTAGTATTACATGCGCCATCTAAAGTAAGTAATCGTGCATCGGACTAATGGCCGTGGACATTTACTTTGTCATTTGGCTTTCGCTTTCCATTTTTTTTGCGTTTGATGTGAAATGTTTTCGCGCTCAATAATATCCTTGGCCCTCCTATCAATACTATATATATAGTCATCATCCGCTTGCCCTTATCCCATTCATTTTTTTTTTTTATACTACGTCGGTGGCAAACATGCATACGGCCCGCCTGATGGTAAGCAGTCTCCTTAGCCTATGTACGCCTGCAACTCTAGAGGAGTTACATGCGCGTTGCCGACCGTAACCCCGCCACCCCTCGTTGAGCTCTGGCAACCTTACTCACCGACAGGAACACAACACTATGAGTAGGGTCTAGTGTTATTTGGCTGCTGTTTTCTTAAGGTGGAGGTACTTCCCCAGTTGGGCTCTGCTCTAGATCTGGAATGACATCCACTGGCTGTGCCCTACCACACAAATCGAGATGAAATTCACAATGCCCATACCTCTCTTTTGGACGTAGTTTAAGGACGTACCCGGGTCCAAGGACGTACCCGGGTCCAGGTCATTTGGGGTCGGCGCAGCATGTCTTTTCCTTCCATATCTTTCTGTCACCCGTCATCTCATCACTCACTCGCGTTCGTTGTCATCTCTCACACAATCCATCCACCTTTTCCTAGGTTTTCCTCTCCCGTTCCATGATGCCGGCTGTCAGTGTCACTGTGTTTTTTATAAAGACGATGAAAATTTGTTTGTTAAAGCCTAAACTATTACTTATGAGGCAAGAATAGTTTTGCGATCGTAGCGAAATAACGGTATTTTTTCTATTAAATTCCATTTCGGGACAAAACGTTTTCCACTAAATCTTAACAAATCACTTTGATTTTGATGTCGATCGCTTCAGCATTATATATTTTAGGTTTATAGGTTTCGCTTAATTTTTTTTGTTTTGCAAATTTTGAAAAAAAAACCTAAAAACAATTTTTTCAATGTGTCAATAATATGTATCTAAATGTGTTACAAACCTAATACACCTGTCTTACTCATAAATGTCACTGTGCGAGCGTGACAGCAGCATAGCAAGAGAGATAGCAATGATCATCATGTAAGCCCTTTATCGCCCACTACTGAGCATAGGCCTCTCTTCTAGTACGCCATTTGTCCCGGTCCTGAGCTCATCCAGAAGTCAGAGATTAATGTACGAATTTATGTACGAAAATCCATGTCTTATCCTCGCGTTGTCCCGGCATTTTTGCTACGGCTCATGGAAGCCTGGGGTCCGCTTGGCAACTAATCCCGAGAATTGGCGTAGGCATTAGACTTTACGAAAGCGACTGCCATCTGACCTTTCAACCCAGAGTGGACTAGGCCTTATTAGGATTAATCCGGTTTCTTCACGATGTTTTCCTTCACCGAAAAAATACTGATATCAAATGATAGTTCGTACATAAGTTCCGAAAAACTCATTGGTACGAGCCCTCCGAATTGCAATAAATATCGAAACACATATTATCACATTCAAATAGTAAGTACCCACTTATTAGCAGGATTCACTTTGTTAGTAAAATATTGACTTTCCCAAAACATTGTCATGGTTATTTTATGATTCTGCGTAATTTAATTAATTATTCACATATTTCCATTCGCAAACAATTCACGAATTTGGTGTTCAATCGAATAAAATATGTTATTATTGACAAAATTAACGTTGGGCTGCGATAAATTTTGAGATAAAATCGTAGGTAATAAATTAATATTTGCGAAATGTTTTTGTTCTGTTGTCATTTCTGCTGCAGTATTGCAGCGCGGCATTACTGCCGACTACATTGTTGCAGCAAATGTCAAAATACCGGGCAGCAACATCGATTTTAACATAAGAGGCTGTAATACAGTCGACATTATCGTAATGTCAAATTTGATATAAATTTCACGATAAATTGATAATATAATTTTTTTATATATATATATGTATGTATGTTGTATATATATGTATGTATATATTGCTATAGTTTTTATATATGTTAGTGTACAAATATAATATTGTTATGTTAACGCCAATACATAAAGCGTTGACGCACGGGAGGAGACGCGCGGGGAACGGGCCCCGGCAGGCGCAGCCGCCCTCCCCTCTCACCGCCGCGGCGCTGCCTGGCAGAGACCCTACGATCTTCATCGCGCTCACGCGCATGTTTTGCTATCGATTGTTCGATATTTGTAATTTTTACGATGTAACCATTTTAATACATATGGAAAAAATCTAATGTGTTGGAGTGTCATTTCAACGTTACCCAAGTACCAATATCTGATGGCAAAAAGAAGAACTCGGCAGCTTTCGGCGGAAACATTTTGGTGACCCCGACGTGATTTATCTAGAAACTTCGACGACGCCACTCATCGAAACTTGTGGTCACAGACACCGAGCGGTTGAATTGAAAGTTCAAACCTGAGCAACGAAATATTTGAAGATAGGTATTCGTTGTTGGTGGTTGTTTGTGACGAAAGTGTACCAGGTTTAAGTTGGTGTAAGTATATGCAGTAATAAAAACGTAAGTACAGCTTGTACCGCTTTTTTCTATTTGAGTGAACAGTGAGTTGCGTATTACGTGTTTTTGGTTGTCGATAGGCAATAAAAGCTGCATTACTACTTACCTATTTTGTGGGGCTATTTTTTATTTCGTCTATTTCGGTTTCTATACAAATTTAAAATCACTTTTTTTTTCATTTTCCAAAAGAATCAGCTTGCCTACTAATATAAACAAAAGGTCTCTCAAGTAAATCTACAAAAGTTTACAATAAATAACTTTCTTTAGTTAGCATTAACATAAATAAGTTACTTCGATTTAAAATAAAGCTATTCTTGTGCATTTATATCTTATTTATAACATTCCCGCACCTGTGTGAAGGCTTTTTGCATAAATGCACGTATTTTAAGTCCTTAAAAGCACTTATTGGTAAAATTTGGTTAAATGCAATAATCTTAACATATTTTTTGAGGAAAAAACAATAACTATCTCTGCAGGTACTTATTGCTTTTGCTGTAAACATAAACTACTTCGCTAAAACGCAAATTCCAGGTTTCCTACGTTTCGTGTTCCACGGGATCGTCGCGAGTCTCGCAATTACGTGCGCCAAGTACCTACGAGTATCTTGGCGGCTGGGGACGACGCGTCACAGATCACCTCCTCTAGATGCTGTGCCCATTGAAGGACTAGCTGGTCAGATCTTGCACTTTTATTTTATTTAAGTTTACGTTGATTTTAAACTCGTTGTTTGCGTTTATAATAAAGTGACAATGACTGAGTCGGAACAAAAATTAGCTGTTTTGAGACAAAAGCGCAGCAGCATCAAAGGGCAAATAACAAAGTATGAAAATTACGTGTCTAGTTTTAAATCAGAAAATGCAACAACGTTACAAACCCGTGAATTTCAGATTAGATTAACTAAATTTGAAGAACTGTCAACAAAGTTTGATGACATTCAGTCACAAATCGAAGTATTTGTAATGCCTTCAGAGCTTGAAGGTGAAATTGACGAACGCGAACGAATCGAAAGTAAGATTTGTAATTTAATTGCTACCTCCGGGATCATATTGAACCCCGTAGAAAATAATGACGCGGCTTCCTCTCATTTATCTGTCAGGTCTAATGATGGTGCTGCGTTTGGTCATTACCAACAAATAAAATTACCAACAATCAAGCTACCTACCTTCGACGGAGATCATCTAAAATGGCTGGAATTTCGGGATATGTTCGAATCGCTAATCCACGATAATGATCATATTCCTCCCATGAATAAGTTTCATTACTTACGCTCTTCCCTCGAAGGTGGCGCTGCTGTCGCAATAAAGTCAATTGATTTTACGGCAAATAACTACAATTTAGCATGGGAACTGTTATGTGAGAGGTTTAATAATAAAAGAATTTTGATCAATAATCACTTAAAATCTTTGTACAATTTAGAAGCATTTACAAAGGAATCGCATACTTCATTAAGGCTCATGATTGACCACGTTTCAAAAAACTTGCGTGCATTAAGTAGCTTAGGTGAGCCTACTGAGCACTGGGACACACTGATCATATTCAACATGTCCTCAAAATTGGACGCCGCCACAGGTCGCAAATGGGAGGAACATAGAAGTACCTTGTCAGACTTAGTAACTTTAAAGGAGTTCTATCAGTTTTTGCGCGATCGAGCAGATGTACTAGAAACAATACAATATAGTAAATTTGATGCAGGTCGTATCGAGCGTCCCACAATTAATAAAAATTCGTCAGGTAAACAAACAAAATTGCTTCATGTTGCGTCAACGAGTGGTAATATAGTTGAATGTGCTTTGTGTCAACAAGACCACAGGCTTGAGTACTGTCCTAATTTTAAAGTAATGAACCCAGAGTCAAGGTTAAGTACTGTGAGGCGGTTGAAATTGTGTGTTAACTGCTTCCGGCCGGGTCATCACCAGTCTCGTTGCCGCAGGGGTCCGTGCACCATCTGTAACAGAAAACACAATGCATTAGTACATATACAGCATAACAGTAGCAACAACAATGAAGCAAATAGTAACAATAATTGTGACAATCGTCAGGACATTTCTATAGATAAGGTAGATACTCCTCGCAATGATGGGCAAACCAAAGAGCAGCCAAAATTACCTAATCCTTGTGTGCGTGTTAATGCTGCTTTCTGCGGGGAAGTATTGTTGTGCACGGCAATCGTAGACATAGTTGGTCCATATAATACAATCCGCGCGCGTGCTGTTTTGGACAATTGTAGTCAGTCATCGTTTATCACTGAAAAGTTAAAAAGCATGTTAAACCTACCGGCATCTAATGAAGATTACATTACCATTTGTGGCATCAATGACAACGACTTTGATATTCCTCAACGTCATTGTGAGATAAGTGTCAAGTCAAGACTTAATTCATTTAATACATCGGTGTCATGTCTGGTTATACCTAAACTTACGGGCACTCTCCCTAACGCGCCTGTAGACTACACTAAACTCAATTTGCCTGAAAATATAGATCTTGCAGACCCAGACTTTTTCCGTCCCTCTAATGTTGATTTGCTTCTCGGAGGTGACGTGTTCTACGACTTGGTGGAAGAAACCCTCGTCAAGTTAGGAAAAAATAAACCTACATTAGTAAAATCGCACTTGGGTTGGTTAGTTGCCGGACCGATCGGTGAACGCACCCATAAAACCAGTAAAAATATAAAATGTAATTTCACTCGAGAAATAAAAGATAGGCTTTCCATGTTCTGGGAACTCGAAGAGATACCCACAAAAAACAAACTCTTGTGTAGCGATGAACAATTCTGCGAAGATCAATTTAATATTGATGTTACTCGGCTTCCCGATGGCAGATTTTCCGTGAAAATGCCACTCAAGGCGTCACCAGAGCAAAGTCTTGGTGATTCTCACTGTATCGCAAAAAGACGTTTCTTTAATTTAGAAAGAAAATTACAAAGTAAGCCTTATCTTAAACAAATGTACATGGACTTCATTCATGAGTATGAACAGCTGGGGCATTTAACCAAGGTCCCACGACCGGACTTTGGCTACGTTCTTCCTCATTATGCAGTGATCAGAGCTCAGCCTAAGACTCTAAAGACTTTCGTTTGCAATCGCATACAGGAAATTCGCGATTTAACAGATGAACATGCATGGAGACACGAACCTACTGACAATCCGGCGGATCTAGCATCAAGGGGTATAAAGTGTCAGGAATTAAATGGGAATACTCTGTGGTGGACTGGGCCTGCTTTTCTTCTTCAAGGAAATGATGCATGGCCGGAAGTGACGTCCATTGAAGATGACATACCTGAAATAAAAACAAACTTAAATATAAAAGTTAATCATTCCCCTACGGTGGTAGATTTTAACAAATATTCTAAATTAAGCACTTTAATAAATATGTTCGCGTACGTATTACGCTTCATAAATGCGTGCAAAAATAAAAATGTAAATGGTTCACTTACCATACAAGAGTTAAAAACTTCCTTACAACTGTTGACGAAATTGTCACAAGCGGTTTCTTTCACTCATGAAATAAATTCTTTGAGACAAAATAAGAAAATGAAAGCTAAATCTAGCATTTTATCTCTTAACCCGTTCTTAGACGATAACAGTGTACTAAGAGTTGGTGGACGTTTGCATGATGCTCAGTGTTCATACGATCAAAGGCATCCAATGCTATTAGATGGCAAACATCCGCTCGCTAGATTAATTTTTAAAAGTGAACATCTGCGTTTACTTCATTGTGGTCCGCAGCTACTCCTCAGTGGAGTTCGGGAACATTTTTGGCCAACTAAGGGTAGAGTTTTGGCTAGAAGCACTGTGCACAACTGCCTCACGTGTAAAAGATTAAAGGCTAAAACCATGCAACCTATTATGGGTAACCTTCCTAAATCGCGTGTAGTTCCTGCTCCACCATTTGAGACCTGCGGCGTCGATTTCGCTGGGCCCTTTTCCATTTTGAACAAAAAGGGTCGAGGCGCGAAAGTATCAAAATGCTATTTGTGCCTGTTTGTTTGTTTTTTCACAAAGGCGGTTCATTTAGAAGTCGTTAGCGACCTGAGCACAAATTCTTTTATTTTAAGCCTACGCAGATTTATATCGCGACGCGGAAAACCGAAAACTATTTATTGCGACAACGGTACCAATTTCGTTGGCGCAAACAGCGAGCTCCAACGTATGCTTAAGGCAAGCCAGGAGCCCGTCAATGGGTTCGCATCTAGCAACGGTATAGATTTTAAATTCAGTCCGGCATATTCTCCTAATTTCGGGGGTTTATGGGAGGCGGGAGTTAAAGCCGCGAAATTTCACCTTAAACGTGTAGTAGGATCTTCTAACTTAACCTTTGAGGAGTTAACCACACTGTTCACTCAAGTAGAAGCTATATTGAATTCGCGGCCGTTGACACCTATGTCTTCCGACCCATCCGATCTCTCACCGCTTACACCTGGTCACTTCCTGATCGGGCGGCCATTGGCTTCGTTGCCATCTCCGCCTACACAGAAGATGAACCTCAACCGCTACCATCATCTTGAAGCCCTTAGACAACACTTCTGGAAGCGATGGACTCGGGAGTTCCTTTCTGATCTTCAACAGCGTGTGAAATGGAGAGCCACAGGACACGGGGTCAAACTTGGGGACCTAGTTATTCTCAAAGACGACAACTTACCGCCATTGAAGTGGAGTCTTGGCCGCGTCGAAACTCTGCACCCAGGATCCGACGGCGTCACGAGAGTTGTAGACGTCCGAACAGGAAAAGGGCTGGTTCGACGAGCTGTCTCTAAGCTCCGTCCCCTACCTTCTAACCAAGAAGACGATGACCAAGCAACGATCTTGAAACCAGGAGGTTTCAAGGCCCCCGAGGATGTTAACGCCAATACATAAAGCGTTGACGCACGGGAGGAGACGCGCGGGGAACGGGCCCCGGCAGGCGCAGCCGCCCTCCCCTCTCACCGCCGCGGCGCTGCCTGGCAGAGACCCTACGATCTTCATCGCGCTCACGCGCATGTTTTGCTATCGATTGTTCGATATTTGTAATTTTTACGATGTAACCATTTTAATACATATGGAAAAAATCTAATGTGTTGGAGTGTCATTTCAACGTTACCCAAGTACCAATATCTGATGGCAAAAAGAAGAACTCGGCAGCTTTCGGCGGAAACAGTTATATTGTTTTGAATAACTTGATTTGTGTTTCATATTCATCTCGTTGTGCACAATCCTACCTAAAACTACAAGTTTCCGTTTGACACAATGGTTGACTGGTAGAGAATGCCTTAAGGCATGATGTCCGCCATTTGTAAAATTTTATATCGTGCAATAAAGTTTAAATAAATAAATTGTATTCAGTCACTATAACAAAATATTACAAAACACAGTTAAAATACAAATAAATAATACAACTAAAAATTAAAACTCTGTTTTTATGATATCAGAAGGCAAACGAGGTGACGCCCATGGATACCTGCAACAACAGGGGGGTTATAAGTGCGTTGCCGGCCTTTAAGATGGGATTACGCTCTTTTCTTGCAGGTTTGAATATATACAAACAAACCGCTCCTCACCGTCCCCGGTGCAAAGGTGCCCATGATGCTCACAGCATTTCCTCGCTGGATTATGGACAGCCTTTGCACCAGGAACGACTCAGAGCGGGGACTTTGCCCCTTCTGCCTGAGACAGACGCGGCAGCTATGCAGTTAGCAGCAATGTCGCGCTGCAATACTGCAGTAATGCTAGTGCAGTCTGAATCTAAACGTCACCTTTAGACATTAACATAGATGTTGACTACGGTACCCTAAAAACGAACCCACAAAGCCTAAACGATAATTAAAACTCGGTTTTGTAAGTCGTTTCGTAATTTATGGAGATTGAAGGCAAAAAGGCCCACAGGTGGTATTCCAATCGCTTAGTGAACCTATTTTATATTTAAATATGATAGGAAAGTGTTACACAGATCGACCTATGTCGATCGCTTCAGCATTATATATTTTAGGTTTATAGGTTTCGCTTAAATTTTTTTGTTTTGCAAATTTTGAAAAAAAAAACCTAAAAACAATTTTTTCAATGTGTCAATAATATGTATCTAAATGTGTTACAAACCTAATACACCTGTCTTACTCATAAATTTTACAATATGAATTGTAATGTAAGGTTTAAAGCAATAAAGATTTATTATTATTAAATTATTATTAATATACTAAATAAGAGCTCCGTCAACAAAGTTTTGTACGGAGCTCTAAAAATCATGGAGAATGGAAAATATTAAGAAGTGGAAAAAAGTTTTTTCTTTTTATGGACGATCACTTCACTCTTAAATTCGTATATAGCCCAAAAACGTGTTTAACACAAAAACGTATTTAACACAAAAACTTATTTAACACAAAAACGTATTTAACACAAAAACGTATTTAACACAAAAACTTATTTAACACAAAAACGTATTTAACACAAAAAGCCTAAACTATCACAAACATCAATAGGCCAAGTTCCTAAAAGCAACCTTATTAAAGGGGTATAAAAAGCCGATGTATTTGGGGGCTTAGACCACGAACTGCAGACTCCGTATGAAATGTTTACGTTCACAGTCACTTAAGGTTATCTAGGTTATGCTTTGCATGCTGTCCAGTTTAGAGAGAAAAGGGGACGGCCGCTTCTCTATGCAAACGTAGTCCCCATTTTCCTCTCTGGATACTGACATTTTGGGAAATATTTTTACATAATTTGATGTATATTAAACATAGCTTAAACTACGCGTTTGACTTTTTAACTCCTAACTTTTATAATAATTAGAAAATCGAACATGAATCAAACGCAAGGGCATAGCTGTGGTTGATATACAATAAATTGTATCATAACCTTTTCAAAAATATTACTACCCAAAGAGGAAAATGAGGACTACGTTTGTATGAAAGGGCGCTTTCGCGCGGGTCCTCCACTTTCGTCTTAAGTGAGGCGTCATCCATTAATTATGTCACACAAAATTTCGAGTTTTTGGCACCTCTAACCTAACCCAACCTTGTCACGCTTTTTTCTATCTCTTTAACATGTACTTGTCACATTTGTTACGGCATTTTCGGACCGATACGACCTTCAAGAAGAGCGTACTATCATCTTAAAAGCCGACAACGCTCTTGCAACCCCTCTGGTATTGCAAGTTTCCATGGGCGACGGTAATTGATGCTTACCATTAGGCGCTTTGTCCGCTCATTTGCCTCCTATATGTATAATAAAAAAATATCCAACTCAGTCATTAGTGGACAAAACTAATTAAAAAACACACACACACACTCAAGCTGAGCACACTAGTAGATATTTGAAAAATATTTGAAAATGGGTTCACGATTCTCGGAGATATCGAGTAACACATACAAAAAAAAAATCCCGTCGAGTTGAGAACCTCCTCCTTTTTTGAAGTCGGTTAAAAAACCACTCAACGTTTATACGTAAATGGAATTACATAAGATAAAATAAATAAATAATTAATAAATTTACAATGAAACACTAACCTATCGTAACCAAACATCAAATTCTGCAATGTCCAAATTAACTAAATGACTACACGACGTTCAGCGATATTGTTAAACATTGCGATCAATGACTTGGCTTGTTGTTCTTCAATCGACTAATTAGCTAGTTCATTTTACCAGTTGGCTGCAACATTAATATTTGGTGATCGTAAATCGCCTCATACTCATGTGTCATAATCTAAATTCAAGTTAAAATCAGTCAATATATTCTTTATTCAAATAGGCCTAGCAACAAGCACTTTTAAATTATCAAGTTTTACAAATGATGGTGCCGCCCTTCCACACTCCGACTGACAGACGTTTTACCAGATATTTATTTATTTAATTTCTACTGTTATAATCTGTGTGAGAGGTCGCATAGGACCGAGAAAGGTGGCGCTGTCTTGAGTCGGAGGCCAAGTCTCATTTTGGGTCGCTGAGCCAACGGAGTAAGTAAGTGTAAGTTATAATCTGTATTGTATTTGCTGAATAAATGTGTTGGTAGTATATTTATAATATTTTCAAGTCTTACAAATATCATCTTAATCTAAATATCAGAACAATTTATTGATGCAGTTAATATTTTTCTTATAAAACATTAAATTATTATAGATATGTCAAATTGAATCGTCTAACCTGATCGTCAAACATCAAAATTGTATTAAAATACTAGTCTAGAAATGTTCTAGAATAAAATCTTAATGTCAAAAATTACGGATTACCTAATATATACATTGAGTTATTAATTTCATCATCGACGATCGGTTTGGCCTAGTGGGTACCCTGCCTACAAAGCTGATGGTCCCGGGTTCAAATCCTGGTAAGGGCATTTATTCGTGTGATGAGCAAGGATATTTGTTCCTGAGTCATGGGTGTTTTCTATGTATTTAAGTATTTATAAATATTTATATATTATATATATCGTTGTCTAAGTACCCTCAACACAAGCCTTGTGGAGCTTACTGTGGGACTTAGTCAATTTGTGTAATAATGACCTATAATATTTATTATTATTTATTTATTATTATTCCCTTTATTTATTTTTGGTCTTAGGCTAGGTCATTTATAATATGAATATAAAAGTAAAATATAAAAACACTTACAAAACAATACAAAATATATATAAACACATTATAAAAAACCTAACCTAGGGTGCCGCCAGCAGCGGGGCAGGGCCCAAGCTGCCGGTGGTCAGGGCCGCAGAGAGAGGAACCGGCGGACTATCCGCGCCGTGTCCAAGATCACCGCCTTCTGCATCTGACCCTTGATCCAACCACCTAGCGAGAGTCTCTCAAGGTGTTGGTCGAGACTCTTCGCTATGAGACCATTCGTTGAAACGACTATTATTTATTTATTATTATTATTATTATTATTGATTATTAACATAACAATAAATCTACGTTTCGTCTGGCAAGAAAGTGATCTGTATCAAAGTTGAGAACTTTTAATTGGTTCCCCGAGATCGTTCCATACGTGAACCAAGTTCTTTGTCAACGATATTGCTCCTTCATTATTATGTACGGGTGTCTTTTGCGGCCGAAAGTTGTTTCGAAGAGATTGCGGGTAATAAGTCTAATTACGTTGTTGTAACTTTGTTTCGTATATTTTAATTTATTTGCGGCAACACAGTTTAAACGTTTATTTGTATAAATGTTATTGTCAAACCTGGGATAACTCGGGGCACTTATACTAAAGTGACGTAGTTAAATATTTTATCGACAGTTAAATATATCGATGTTACTGTCAACATCTAAAAAACGCATTCACATGATATGTATTAAGAATACCTAAATAAGCATATTTTTTCTAATAATTGAGATATATACATCTTTGCTTGTTATTTAGCTTAAATTTCACATGACTTTGATGTTCACTTTTATCTTTAGGTGTTAATCAACTTGTACTGTATATAGACAAGCTGTAGATATTTGTTTAAAGTATTGTAAAAATTGTTTGCAATTTATACGATATTTTTTTGTATTTAAAAAGTGCATTAGCTTCGTATTTTGATATGTAAATTAAGGAAACTATAGGTCAATTTACTGCTGCTTAATCTACTGTCCAATGTTATTGAATGACTGTTTGTTTCTGAATTAAAAAAAAAAACATGTTTTGCAAAATAAAGATGTTTATACAAAATCGCTTTGCATACTGTTGCGTAAATTCTAAAAAGATGTTTTTTGGAAGATTTTTATTTTATTTTTGCCAGGTCAGTATTTCCACATTGGCGCTAAATGTTTAATTATAATCATTTTATATCGTCATTTGTAATATCTTAAACATTACACCATCTTCATTTATTGCTTAAAGTACATAAAATGTGAAATTTACCTTAAGTCATAAAAACACCATTAGGTACATAAACCATTTCAAGACAAACCATATTTATTTTGTAAAATATACCTGAAACGAGTTCTTTATCAAAACTATTTCGAGAATTTTCGCTGAGCACATGTATTTTTATATATCGACATCTTTTTTATCGTTATCACATCCCTAGAATGTGCCCTGAGTTATCACAGGTTTTGTTATTATGTTTATTTTAGAACGGAAGACAGAGAGAGATAGTAAGTGATAATCGCACGCGGATTACGCTAGACCGGCCCGAGCCCGGGCCTAGACGTCAGACACGTTATTTTCTATGACGGCTGATCCGTGATCACGTGGTGCTTTCCATAGAAAACGGAGCGCTGGAAGATCCGGCCTGGCCCCGCCCCGGTCTAGTGTGAATCATCCTGAAATACTTCACTTTATTCTCAACATACCTTTCTCAATATTTGTCACTACCATCTTCGTTCAATCCACACTTTTTGTCTTTTTTTTTTCTTTTAAAAGGCTTTTTGTTTATATTATTTTACTTACTTACTGCTGTGGCGCAGCGACCCGAAGTGGATCTTGGCCTCCGACACTAAAGACCGCCATGCTTCTCTGTCCAAAGCCGTTTCTGTCCAGTCAACGGCGCCGAGTTCGCTAAGGTCTTTTTGCACTTCGTCTATCCAGCGGCTCGCACATGCATCGCATGCACGAGCGATGGCTCGGGCACGTAATCCGGATGGATGAAGATCATGCAGTCTGGAGGGCGTACTTTGGAGTTCCAAATGGCCGAAGACCGTCAGGACGCCATAGCTACAGCTGGATAGATAGATTCTTACTTACTTACTGCTGTGTTGCAGCGTTCCGTAGAGGATCTCTGCTCTGATGCTTCTCTGTCCAAAGCCGTTTCTGTCTAGTCGACGGCGCCGAGTTCGCTAAGGTCTTTTTGCACTTCATCTCTCAAGCGGTACCTAGGGCTAGGGGGATTATATTACCCTAAATATATTTTTTTTGTAAGAGATAAGGCAAAACGACATACATATAAATATCTCCCTACAAAACTGCCGTCCTATCACTAAAACCTATCTAACCCACAAATTATAGTTTTGAGATATGGGCAAAAAACGTTCAAACCCATATCTCTAGAAAATGTGTACATTTTTTCCGGATTTCTTTTGTGCAAAAATTAAAAATAAATTTATCCTTACTTTGTTTGAAAACCATTTCCTCAAATATTATATTATTAATTAGAAAATCACAATTTTGTGTTTTAGTGTTGCAAATAATTACTAAAATATGTGCAATATTACTCCTAAAACACCGTTAAGTATACCTTAACTGTTCTTTAGAATTGAATAACATATAAAAAATAACTAAATAACGGCCAAGTCAATTTACGTGTTTATAGTATCGTAATTGTGAATTGTGTACTAAACAAAACATAGCTTAATAACCGCAAAGGTACTGAACAATTTTATAGTATTTTATCTGTTAAAATATTACCTAGAAAACATTTGTAATAAACACGTTATTGGACTGTAACCGTTTTTTAACTATGTAATGACTATACATATTGAAGTAATTTGTATGCATTCCTATACTAAAAGCCCGTTAAATGACGAATTAGTAATGCTCACTAGGTTTAAGTCTTGGAAATATTCACAAAAAAAGGTTTATTGTATTAACAAAATCATGTTAACCTGCGTTATACTACTAAGTTTTAAGAGAAATTCAATATGTTAAATCACATCTGTATCGTATATGTATTTATTCGCATGCAAAAATAAAACCAAAAACTTAAAAAATACTGACAAATCAGTCGTCAAGTTTTTAAAATTTTAAAAACGCAAATTGTGTCAGTCTCAAAAATGTGTTAAATTTTATATAAAAAAAATGTACGTGAAGAAGTAGATTAATAACCATTGTAAGGTGCCTAATCCATGTAAGGCCCAGTGTCTAATGAAGCCCACTTTTGAAAATGCGCCCCCCGCGCTTTGATTGCCAGTTCAAAAACCTAGTAAGGCTACACTAAAACCTATCATTTCTCAGATCCCTACTAGTTTTTTATACGGAATTTGTGACTTCCTGAGTTTTACTACGGTAAAAGGTAAGTTAACATGCTACTTACTGGGTTTAGAGGCATAGAAATCTGTAGTAATCATAATAATTGTGCCGATTTTGGAGCAGGTGACTCTGTAATCGGGTGAGTACTTACGAGATGGATACAAATAAGATAAAAAACGAATTTCTAATAACTAGTTACCCACCTTACCTAGTAGGTTTTTATATAGGGCAGCCAAAATCAGCCTTTAACACCCTTCGCATAAAAATAAAGCATTAATCTCATGCATTATGGAATGGCTGTAGTACAATATGCGGAGATGATCAGAGGCTTCACTTTCATAATTCCGTTGAATTTGGGGACCCGCTAAAGTGTGGTAGTTTCTTAAGTTACTTGGACTTAGTAAATATTACAAAGCTTAATTACCGTTTTGAACAGACATGCGCTCACGAACCCATATTAACCCGGTTACCCTACTCGGCACAGTACAATTATCGCTCTTGTAAAAATACTGCCGATATGGTATATCACGGTGTTATCATTCTTGGATTTCGGTAATACTTTCAACACGGGTGACTTCGACATCTTAGTAGGCATATTGCGTTCTCTTAATGTATCTCCTGTGACAGTGAACTAGTTTCATTATTATTAAGTAGGGCGTCAACAGAGGTGGATTGCTCTTAATCTTCATTGTGCCTGCACAGGACGGGGCAGCGTGTTGTCTCCTGTTACATTTCCTTACTTTATATACTCTAACATGTTATATTTCCTTCTTCTATCACTTTAAACATACTGTCAAGGCTCTTTTACTCATCTACCATAGACTATCTGCACCATAAATATGAACACAAATTTAGAAAGCAGTTTGATTTGGACCTTTACGTTGCGGTCTCAAGGTAAATCCACTGAAATTTAAGTTATAGTGATAGGTACCTAGGTCAAAGTGTTCTGCCAAGACTGATTTTAGTACTCTACCTGCCATTATTTTTGACGGTACCTATTTAGATTTCCTACTCTCCCCAGGTCTCTTAAATCTCGCTGTTTCTCTATCATGAATACCTCAGATGAGTGAGTTTAGAAGGATTTTTTTTGATATAAAAGCATCACTCCGCAGAGTTCGAAACATTACGCCACTAAGATTGCATTAGCTCAATCCCTCTTACTTACTATATTAGTTTATGCTGACAATTGCTACTTAGACCTTTGGAAGACCAACTCCTGTTTAAGCAATTCCAGCAACTCTCTATTAAGTATATAGTTGCTTTTTAAATTAGATCATGTCTTCGTAGTGACCATTTTCTCGCTACGTAGAAATCTACTAGCTACTACCGACGTGAATTATCATTGGTTTATCGTTCTCCATTTTTGTATGTAAATCGTAGCACTTACTTTCGGTTTTCGGTTTTTTTTTTTATATAAGCATGCATCCATCAGTCACCGAATAAAAAAGACAACTTACAGCGCACGGCGCATTGTTAAACTGTCTGCCTTACCTAATAAAATTCAAGGGAATATGTTTTACACTTAGCGGGGTTTTAGCGTGGCATTGTTGGTTGGCCGTGTTTAACTGTTGTATTATTATTCTTTTTCTCAAACATAATTACCCGTTAAGCACACTAAATAGGTTTTAGTGATGTATTTGTTACATGAATCACAATAAAAGTCTTTTACACAAACGGTTAAAGAACGTTAGCCATGTTTAAGCATAGTAACTGTTTTTTTGTGTAGTATTTAATAAAAAAAATTGTACTTGATAAAACATATTAATAGTTTTTCCAAGTAAATGTGTTTTAGGTATGTATAACGTAAAAGATTAATTTAAATAAACAACTGGCTAAGCGCTTTTATATTACTTATAGAAGAATAATGTAGGTTTGCAATTTTATAGTATTGAGAAGTATCAAATTATAATGCAGTTAGCGTGTTAGGTCGAGTCTGTATCTCCGTAACTACAACAGATAAAAATATGATTCCAAGACCAGTCGATAGAGAATTCTTTTCTCTTTTAGAATATTTGTCCAAATGAAAACTGGTATTATGCAGCTTTGAGCGGTTTTAGATATAGGACGGCAGAAAAACCGTAATGTTTCGGTGTTTTAACCCGTGACCCAGTAAAACGAAATCCCACTACAACACCCCATCCCTTTCGCCGTAAAAATGTAATCCCTCGAAATGAAAACGAAATATTTGATTACCGCGCGAATGGAAAGAAAATAGGTTTTTGATTATATATTATGTTATGTAAGGATATGAGATCGAATGAAGCTGGTAGCCTGTACTCTGTGAACCAGCTCACAGAATTCTCATTAAAATGTAAAATAAATAATTAATAGATATATATTAAATAGATATTATAGAACATTATTACATAAATTGGCTAAGTCCCACAGTAAGCTCAATAAGGCTTGTGTTGTGGGTACTTAGACGACGACATATAATATATAAATACTAAAATACATAGAAAACACCCATGACTCAGGAACAAATATGCTAATCACTCAAATACCCATACCAGGATTTGAACCCGGAACCATCGGCTTTATAGGCAGGATATACCCACTAGGCCAGACAGGTCGTCCAACAATGAATTAATTATAGAACAATTTTACATAGATCGTAGGTGTATCTATCTGTTATCTCTTAATTTTTAGGGTTCCGTAGCCAAATGGCAAAAAACGGAACCCTTATAGATTCGTCATGTCCGTCGTCTGTCCGATTCTGTCACAGCCACTTTTTTCCGAAACTATAAAAGCTATACTGTTCAAACTTGGTAAGTAGATGTATTCTATGACGGTTCATAGAATACATCTACTCTACTCATTATGATGTTTACACAAAAATAGAAAAAAAACAATAAATTTTGGGGGTTCCCCATACTTAGAACTGAAACTCAAAAAATATTTTTTCATCAAACCCATACGTGTGGGGTATCTATGGATAGGTCTTTAAAAATGATATTGAGGTTTCTAATATCATTTTTTTCTAAACTGAATAGTTTGCGCGAGAGACACTTCCAAAGTGGTAAAAAGTGTGTCCCCCCCCCCCCCGTAACTTCTAAAATAACAGAATGAAAAATTTAAAAAAAATATATGATATACATTGCTATGCAAACTTCCACCGAAAATTGGTTCGAACGAGATCTAGTAAGTAGTTTTTTTTAATACGTCATAAAAATTAAAAAAAAAAATTTTTTTCGTCAAACCCATACGTGTGGGGTATCTAGGGATAGGTCTTCAAAAATGATATTTAGGTTTCTAATATCATTTTGTTTCTAAACTGAATAGTTTGCGCGAGAGACACTTCCAAAGTGAAAAAATGTGTGTCCCCCCCCCCCCCCCCCCCTGTAACTTCTAAAATAACAGAATGAAAAATCTAAAAAAATATATGATATAAATTACCATGCAAACTTCCAACGAAAATTGGTTTGAACCAGATCTAGTAAGTAGTTTTTTTTAATACGTCATAAATGGTACGGAACCCTTCATGGGCGAGTCCGACTCGCACTTGGCCGCTTTTTTTAGTTGCTTAATCTACATATACCTACACATACAAAGTGCCCGTGAGCATTGCGAGAGATTTTAACGGTGCATTCCTGATGGCAACAGAAGCAAAAAATGTTATATGACTTTTTGTGACATTCGACAAAAAAAAAAGTTTTTTTTTTTCCTTTTATTGAACACTCCTGTACATAAAACGTAATTTTTATTGATAAACACATACCCTAAAATTAACTAAAAAGTTTTTTTTTATTTGGGGGTAGCCTCTCGAATACATTTTTTTAATTTTTCGATGTCAATCAATAGGTATGTCCACTTGTCCAGACTAGACCTCAAAGTGGCAATACCGCAGTCAAAAATGTGTTTTGTACCGACTTATGGCGAAAGAATGATTTCGAAAAACATTTCATTATCTCTGAAACTAGGCCTTATCCAGAAAATTTTATATGACATTTTAGTTTCTAAATATTAAATTAAATTAAATATCATTTATTTTCAGGCAACTATGGCCCATATGACCCTTACAGACTAACATACATACAATAATAAAAATCTTAAAATATAAATATCATTTTGACGACGCAGTTTTCGGTTGCGCCGCCTGTTCTGGTGCGGATATTACCAGGAATGCTTAGTTAAAATGTATCGCAATGCTCACGGGCTCACCTTGTATAGCTATACATATATCTACAATGTTTAAGAAAAAGATAGAACCCATTCATAAACACACGTGCACAAAGACACATTTCACCCTTCACGCAAATTAGACACGAACCGTGTTTATTTTGCCATTTGTTTGTGTTCGAAATAGAAATGTGGAAATAGAACAGTAATTAAACTCTGAATGTAAATTAGGTTCAGGGAGCCAAGGACACGTTTCCAGGTGAGAGACAAAGCCAATTTAAACTTATATTTTGTCATAAAATTGATTGTGTCGCAAGAGAGCAAAATGACGTATTTATGACGAGGGCATAGATTGATTTTTTTTTATACTGGCAAACAAGCATACGGCCCGCCTGACGGTAAGCAGTCTTCGTAGCCTATGTACGCCTGCAACTCCAGAGGAGTTACATGCACGTTGCCGACCCTAACACCCCGCACCCTCGTTGAGCTCTGGCAACCTTACCGGCAGAACACAACACTATGAGTAGGTTCTAGTGTTATTTGGCTGCGGTTTTCTGTAAGGTGGAGGTACTTCCCCAGTTGGGCTCTGCTCTAGATCTGGAATGACATCCGCTGTGCTGTGCCCTACCACACAAAGCGAGGTGACATTCTCAGTGCCCATACCTCTCTTTTGGACGTAGGTAGTTTAAGGACATGCCGGGTCCTATGTATCCTAAACGATCGAAGGATTCTATTTATAAAATGGGTATTGCAAGTATTGCAACTTACTGTATAGCTGTGTGTTGACGACCGGTTTGGCCTAGTGGATAGTGACCCTGCCTACGAAGCTGATGGTCCCGGGTTCAAATCCTGGTAAGGGCATGTGATGGGCATGGATATTTGTTCCTGAGTCATGGGTGTTTTCTATGTATTTAAGTATTTATAAATATTTATATATTATATATATCGTTGTCTAAGTACCCTCAACACAAGCCTTATTGAGCTTACTGTGGGACTTAGTCAATTTGTGTAATAATGTCCTATAATATTTATTTATTTTATAGCTATTAACTTTCGTCCAAAAGAGAGAAAATTGCAATCCTAAAATGGGAATTAACCCTTTTATCTCCTCGACAGAATTAAATACACCTTTTCACAGTTACAAAGCATAAACCCGCCATATTTGCTATTCCAAATACGAACTTAAAAATAGAATGCATGAAAAATATTAATTTCTCACTTCCCTACAAATGTCAGGCGTCTTACAATTTGACTAATAATCTTTCAACGCATTTTGAACTTTAACACTTCAGATTGAAGCGCAATTTTGAATACCTTTTGTAACCGCATGTTTCCTGGTATGACAAAGTTAAATTTGCAGGCGATTATGGCGTTGTCGTTTAAAAGCTGCTTTAAATCTGTTTTTGTTAGCTGCAAAAGTAAGTTTGCGAGTTATAATTTTGTTACCGTATTCGGGCAGTGGTAGAGAACATTTTTGGCTGAAATTTTGGTTGGTCGAAGAATTTATGGTTTTGTACGGATGATATATGAGTGTTTTGCGATTTCGTTGCGATCGTATTCTAGTCTAGTGGCCGTAAATTTATCTAGGAAGTAAATTACAAGTTATTTTATTTAGCTATTGCGAAGACGGTAATTATTAATTAATTACTTATTATTAGAAAATAAGTACTATATATTTTTACTATAATATCTTAAATTGGCTGGATAGAAAAAAAACATACTCGAGCAGTATAATTTTAGTATAAAATAACTAGTGCTAGCCGAGGAATATGACGTGCCAAATTTTAAACAGAAGTATTTCTTCAGGGTAGTTGAAATAAAAGTTAAAAACCCGCGCGATGGCTATCTCTTCCTAGCTTAACGCCCCCGCTTAACTACAATCACCACCAGATATATAGGAGCGGCCAAGGTGCTCACAAATATCTGAACACGTATCTATTGTCAAGGCGCTAGAGTGCGTGTTTAGATATTTTTGGGCACCTTATACAGCGGTTATTTAAAGGGTAGTTAGTTACTTTCATAGGTTTTATAAAAAATGGACGAATTTTATTTTTCCATATAAAATAATTCAGCAAGCAATGTATCACTACTTTGTTACAAGGTTTATATTAACTTGCAATGTACCTATGTATGTACAGGTCAAATTTTGCAAGTTAAATTTGACCCACTTCCTGGTTTCCGATGAAGCTGAAACTTTTAAAAGTTTTATATTAACTTGCAATGTACCTATGCATGTACAGGTCAAATCTTACAAGTTAAATTTGACCCACTTCCCGGTTTCCGATGAAGCTGAAAATTTGCATACATACAAGTCCGGTGACAATGCAATATTATGGTACTATCGAGCTGATCTGATGATGGAGACAGGAGGTGGCCATAGAAACTCTGTGATAAAACAACGCAATCTAATAGGGTTGTTTCCATCTACAAATCTTAGGGCAGAATTGTATCCCAATAAATTTAATTCTTTTGGATTATAAGAACATGTTAAACTACTTTTAGGGGACCTGTAATGACGCCATTTTTGTAAATATTGAATTTAAAATATCTTTTGACTTTACAAAAAAAGGAGGGGAAGTACCTCCACCTTACAGAACACCGCAGCCAAATAACTACTCATAGTGTTGTGTTCCTGCCGGTGAGTAAGGTTGCCAGAGCTCAACGAGGGGCGGGAGGGGGATGCTAGGGTCGCCACCGCGCATGTGACTCCTCTGGAGTTGCAGGCGTACATAGGCTACAGAGACTGCTTACCATCAGGCGGGTCGTATGCTTGTTTGCCACCGACGTAGTATTAAAAAAAACAGCACTAGAACCTACGACTAGTTTATTATGAAAGAAATAATTTTGTATTTTGTATTTTTTTGTATATCAAAAATACTTACTGTATATCTTTAACCTAGCTTAAAATTCTAGTCAGGAACGTAAGAAACTAAATAGTATTTTTGCGGGCTCCTTTCAAACTCAAACTTTCCTCAAGTCCCCCAAACTTTCTATACGCGTATAATCGAAGGGAGTTCGAGATAGTTGGCAACTCAAACAAGCCAAAGATTCCCAAACTGCCTATTTGGAATGCCGCGTCGACCTTTGAGGGTACGGGAAACCGCGTCTTTTGAAATCGAAGAAAACTTTTCAGATACCTATCTATGCTTAACTTCCGCCCCTGGTAACTTTGACCCCAATTTCAGAGGCTTTATTAAACCGAACAAGAGGACAAATACAATAGTATTTTATGCAACAATTGTATAAGAAGGGTCAAAAAAGGCGAGTGGCGTGAGTTACAATGTGAGCCGGAGCCGAAGGCGTAGGCGAACATTGTAAAGGAATACGCCACGAGAATTTTTTGACCTACTTATACAACGTTGCATACAATATTTTTCCTACGAGTCAACAAAAATAAATCTTAATTTAGGTAAACAAATTACAGCAAAAGTATATAGCCAAGACGCGCGAGCATACCTTGTTACGCGCCCGGCCCGCCCCGGGCCGCGGCCGGCCGGTCGACGACACCTCCTCGTAACTCATGAGGCCCTGGTACTTGCTACTTGCTAAATTAATTTTTTGGACAGTTTTTTCTCAATTTTGGCCACCGTAGCCTACGGAGACTAACAAGCAACGCTAAGCGGTCTTCGTAGTCTATGGGTGTTGCTATATTACGGGTGTCACATGCGTGTTTCTGACTTATGAAGTAATTATTTTTACTATGCAACCAAATGAATATTTTGTACGTTGGCAGCAATGCACTTAGTTTAAAACTGTATTCGTTTTGGTTTTGTTAGGTTGGTAGCCATTAATCGCAGTAACATTATAGCTTATAAAAGCACAAGAGCTTTTATGAGGAATAGACAATATAGACTTTTCTTGAAATCTTTTATGTATGTTCTTATATTCGTGTTAATGAATGCATAAATGACAGATAACAGTAGAGGAGTAGGAAAATATTTTTTCCTTAGCGTTGCTTGTTAGTCTCCGTAGGCTATGGTGGCCAAAATTGAGAAAAAACTGTCCAAAAATTTAATTTAGCAAGCAGCAAGTACCAGGGCTCATGAGTTACGAGGTGTCGCGGACCGGCCGGCCGCGGCCCGGGCGGGCTGGGTGCGTAACAAGGTATGCTCGCGCGTCTTGGCTATATACTTTTGCTTTGTTTACATAAATTAAGATTTATTTTTGTTGTCTCGTAGGAAAAATATTGTATGCAACATTGTATAAGTAGGTCAAAAAATGCTCGTGGCGTATTCCTTTACAATGTTCGCCTACGCCTTCGGCTCCGGCTCACATTGTAACTCACGCCACTCGCCTTTTTTGACCCTTCTTATACAACTGTTGCATAAAATACTATTATTATGCAAGAAATATGGTACAAAAGATGGTCAGACAATATTATACATAACACATATTTCACCAGCATCTGACATGCAAAACACTTAAAACATCACATTTACGCCTCGCGCCAAAAATCTGACGGCTCCGGTGCTGCCTCAATTTCAATTTCAATTTATTTATTTGCAACCAAGTACAAAACACATACAACTTAATGCTAGGTGTACAGTACGAGGACCCTGATAGGGCGCAGCAAAACCTTATAGACTACATGAAACTAATTTTAATCTTATGGTATATAATGGCTATTAAAATATAATTACAATTCGAACTATTCCATAATTTAATAAACATTCCATAAAAGTATTTCATAAAAAAATTATTGATCGACAAAGAAAATACAAATAAAAATAAAATAAAAATGCTATTATAGTCATAGTTACACTGCATTGGAAAAAATAAATAGTCATAGCATCAATAAAATTAAATAAATAACAAAATTAATGAAAAATAACACTACAGTTAATGCACGCTCCCTATTTTAAAATGAATTGAATATTTTCGGAAATAATCGCACTGACCCCCCCCCCCCCCCTCTAACTTTTTCAATGATTGCAAAAATTCTTCTCTTATTAGTACAAAAATGTACAAAGCGCTGCGAAGGTATAGTTGTTACATTTGTAGCTGGCCCCCAACGGCTTATCCTTTGTCTATTGTTAACTAAAACCGCCACTACCTGCAAAAACGGGCTGGGTCACTTTAACCGGTTATTAAATTACAACTCCTAGGGTAATTGAAATAAGATTCAAAATGAACAAATGGAAAAATAATTTGTAATTTCTTGTGTGGTCCCTATATGGTTACTGAGTGCCAACGAGTCGAACGTACCGAACCAGTCTAAAATGTGTCCTCGATATGCGGAACAAAAGCGTGTTATCGGAGAGCGCACGTACACTGGTTTTTTGAGCGTTAGACTAGCCCGCGCTCAGGTGCCAATTAGAATTATACGACCCTTTTTTTGCAGGTAGTGGCACGCGCGGTTTTAGTTAACAATAGACAAAAGATTAGCCGCTCCGGGCCAGCTTCAAATCGGACGACTGTACTCCCTTAAGCTTGTAATGTACATGACACTTACTAATTAGTGGCCCCCGTTTGGCCTGTTCTGATAGACTGGTAAGTGGGTGAAACAACTTTTTTTTGTTTTGTTATCCTGTCCCGTTGTCCAAGGGACAACAATGGCACAGTTCGTTTGAAGAGACGTTGTATGCCGTTCTATTAACATGCTTAGTAGGGGGCCCATTATGGACATTGGTGATAATCAGTATTTCAATGAACTTTTGTCCCCTGGACAACTAATCGTAACCATGGTAACGAGTGACGCTAAAAAGTTGATTCTCCCAACTACGAAACCCTACACTGAGCATGGCCCGACATGCTGTTACTCTTGGCTGATTTTTCATTATTCTGCGTGAACACTCATAAATGTTTGACTGAGACTATGTGGGGATTGGAATACAGAATGCGGGTACAACCTATAATATTGAATTGGGGCGCCATTTCTTAAAATAATAACAGGCCTTCCCTCGGGAAAGGATAAAATTTTAGGGCAAACAACGAACATTCTTGGTCACATCGCGAGCCAAGAATTACGGGTTTTTATTGGGACATAGTTTGTTGGGTTCCGTAGACCAATAGGAAAAATGGAGGTTTCGTTAATTAACAGCAGTTTTTAATAAATATGGTGCCGTTATAGTATTTTACAGTAAAATTCGAAAGAAAATCCACCAATATACTTTTCTCAAACTTGCAATGAAATGTTGACATGACTTACTTTTTTAAACGTCAAATTATGGCACGTCTTGTCATTCAACACTGGTGGGCGAACACTCCGATGCTCGCTGCTTACTTTGCCGGAGGCGGTACCCACCACCAGACATATATCAGTGTCGGAGCATTTACCACCCGGCTACAAAGAACCATGGCCCATCTGGAAGGCGATGAACAGGCTCAGGTCTCAGGTTGGCCGTTGTAAACAGAGCATGGTCGAATGGGGACTGCTTCGCAGCCACTCTATCCAATGTGCTTGCGACACTGCACTACAAACCATGGCGCACCTGCTGGATTGCCCTGCGTGCCTGCCTGCACTCGTACTCTGAATCTGACCTGAGAGATGCCACGATCCGGGCTGTCAGTACCGCTGCTTTCTGGGCATCCACTGTTTAGGGGAACCTCGACACGAGAGAAGAAGAAGTATAGTTACATACTTATAACATAACATGTAGCCCGTGTAAACTTAAACAGACCGGTCTCCACAAACAGCACCGGTTCACGAATATGACGCGTATCTCAGCCAACGCCTCCCTCAACCTTTATTCGGGAAAGTTTCTGAGGCCCACTTGCACCATTCCAATAACCCATGGCTAACCGGTTAAGCCTGGAGTTACCATTGTTACCAGTATAATTTGACATTTGGTTAACAGTTTAACCGTAGTTTAAGTGTAGATCTGGGAAATGACAATCCGAGGGGTATAATATGGGGTGAAAGGGAGCTACCTCAGATAAACGAGTATCGAAAGATTTGTAACGATAAATTAAAATATATTGATTTTCCTAATGAACTAGTACAATGCTGTGATAATGATAATGTTTGCAATAATGCTGATCATAGGACTATCATAAACAACATGTATGAGTCTATTATAGTGATACTTAAAGAGGCCTCAGTTGCCAGTTGTCATACAAAACATCACAGAGCGGGTCGTATTACAGGCTGGAATAAACACGTCAGGGGGGCTCACCAGAGGGCGAGAGTATGTTTTCAGGAATGGTGCAGGTCCGGTAAGCCTAAGTCGGGCCGACTATATGAGGAGATGTGCCTTTCTAGAAAACATTTTAAAGCTAAACTTAAGTACTGTCAAAATAAGAAAGACCAGATAAAGATGGATATTATTGCCTCACATCATAAATCTAAGAACTTTGTACAGTTTTGGAAATCGACAAACAGGATGAACCCTAAGGTGAGCCTTCCGGTAAGTGTTGACAGTGTTAGTGAGCCGAGTGATATCGCAAACCTCTTTAGGAACCAGTTCAAAGTGGAACCTCTGAAGGTGGATGGGCGGCTGCCGGTGCTCGATGCTGGGACTCGTGGGGATGGTACCCTAATCGGAATTACACCAGCGGAAATATCCAAGGTTGTACGGCAAATGACGAGAGGTAAGTCACCCGGACACGATGGTCTTAGCATCGAGCATCTGCAACATGCGGGTGTTCATCTTCCCAGGGTTCTTGCGATGTTCTACACATGCTGTATTCGCCACAACTACTTGCCTGAAGACCTCATGAAAACCATTGTGGTGCCCATTATAAAAAATAGGACTGGTGATGCCTCCGACAAGTCCAACTATAGACCAATCTCGCTGGCAACTATACTGGCGAAGGTATTGGACAGTGTGCTTAACACGTATCTGAATAGACATATCAACCTACATGATGCCCAGTTCGGGTTTCGACCCGGACTTTCAACTGAATCGGCTATACTGTGTCTCAAGCATACTGTTCAATACTACACTAAGCGGAACACGCCAGTTTTTGCATGTTTTTTGGACTTGTCGAAGGCATTTGACCTTGTATCTTATAAGTTGTTATGGCACAAGTTACGCAGCGGGACTGGTTTACCAGTTGAGTTAACAAATATGTTTGAGTATTGGTATGATCATCAAATAAATATTGTGAGATGGGCTGGGGCATACTCAGACCCATATAAAATGAAATTATGTGGTGTGAGACAGGGCGGATTGACGTCACCCACACTTTTTAATCTGTATGTAAATGGGTTGATTGAGGAGCTCAGCAGCGCTGGTGTAGGTTGTTCAGTGGACGGCAGTTTTGTTAATAATATTAGCTATGCCGACGATATGGTGCTGCTGAGCCCCTCAATAAACGCATTAAAAGTCTTGCTGGGTATATGTGAGAGATACTCTGTGGCCCACGGGCTCAAATATAATGTCAAGAAGAGTGAGATCTTAGTCTTTAAGTCTGGTACTAAAACGTATTCTATACCACCTATTAACCTAGACGGTTCTCCTCTTCAGACAGTTACAAAATTTAAATATTTGGGCCATTGGGTCACAGACACTCTAAAAGATAATGAAGACCTGGAGAGGGAACGCAGAGCGCTATCGGTTAGGGGTAACATGTTGTCACGCAGGTTTGCTCGCTGTTCCCGTGAGGAAAAATTACATTATTTAAAACCTACTGCCAAAACCTGTACACGTGCAACCTGTGGAGCAACTACACCCAAAAAACCTTTAGTGCTCTGCGTGTCCAGTACAACAACGCTTTCAGGGGTTTATTGGGACTGCCCTGGCGCTGCAGCGCGTCAGCAATGTTCGCTGAGTGGAGCACAGACGGTTTCCACGCAGTGCTGCGTAAGAGGGTGGCGTCCCTGTGGGACCGCGTGCGGGGCAGCACCAACACTCTCCTGAGGGTGATTGCGGAAAGGGTGGATAGCCCTCTTATAACTCACTGGATGACAATGCATGTTAGGTCCAATGAGCATTATGTGTTCCACTAACATTAATGTTAACTTTATTTTTTAAGATTTTTCTTGTTATTTTACTAACACAGTCTTGTAGACAAAAATATGGATACTTGGTGTCTGAATTAAATATTTTCATTCATTTTTCATTAACCGCTTAACCCCGGGCATATGGCTATTCGACCGATGTTTGTTCACTGATATGTGTTAAATATCAAACGGTGTGCCATCTAAGGGGTTAAAAGGTTAATACGAACCCGAATATCCTGTCATGTCTTACCCGCGTCGATACGTGTGTGTCGTAAAAATAAAGTAGCATCGTTTAAGAGAGCCATAAACGCTGCCTTCTATTGGCTATCAATCTTTTTTTATGTCGATCAAATGTATATGAGACCAATAACATTACAGGAATATTAAAGTTAAAAAACGATCAAGTGCGACTTTATTTAACTAGCGCACCGAGGGTTCCATACAACTTCTCCTCCATAAAATTATTTGATGCAACTATAGATTTAGCAGAAGTGTACCAAGTGTACTTTTGAACAGCGCCATCTATCAGCAAATTGACTCACTAGTTTGCGCACAAATGAATGTGTGTTGATTTTGTGGGTTGCCCATACTTAGAACTGAAACTCAATTTTTATTTCATCAAACCCATACGCGTGTGTACCTTATGGATAGGTCTTCAAAAATGAGTAGTTTGCGCGAGAGACTAGAGAGGTAAAAAAAAAAGTTACGGGGGGGGTAACTTCTAAAATAAGAGAATGATAAAACTAAAAAAAATATATGATGTACATTACCATGCAAACTTCCACCGAAAATTGGTTTGAACGAGATCTAGTAAGTAGTTTTTTTTTAATACGTCGTAAATGGTACGGAACTCTTCATATTCAACTCTTCACTCTTCAATTCGCACTTGGCCGCTTTTTTTATTTGTAAGAAGATGTTTCTAGCGTAATCTCAAATAAATTTCAAGATTAATAAACTCACGCAAAGACGGTTAAATTGCGAACTAAGTTTTTTTTTTAATAAAAATATATCTTGTTAGATGATGACTGTGTGATCATAGTTTCCTATAATGTTTATATTCAGAAGGTATATTAAATTTCATTCGATTAAACGAATTCCTTCGACCTATTTAATCAAAAACCTCCCTTGACTTAATTTATTTTAATTTGACAAACGGTTTACAATTAGATTAAGTATACTTAATCTTATTTGAAACCGTTTGTGTCAGTGGCACGTACAAGTACATTAATGGGCCTCATAAAAGATGGTCCCTTTAAACCCCGAAATAAACTTTGTACAAAGATCATTTAATAATAAAGATAGGTAGGGCATATTTCAAAACATATTTAAAGCTGGGTCTATCGCGAATTTAATTTGTTACCTTTGTTTCCGATTTAACACAACAATTATGGCAATAATTAACATATTGTGTAGGCTTTGGTCTCGGACCGTATAGAACGCAAAATTACTAGCGTAATATTTTGCCTATACTCCTTTTAGTCTACATCGCAAACGGTCTAGAACACAAAATGACCACTTATAGGTAGGTTAGGTTAGTTAGTTATCTTTTAATGGCCGAAGGCCAAACCGCACGGAAATAGGAGCCCCGCGGTAGCGGGGCTCCGTCGACATCGCTAACGTAAAGGTAAATCGACGATACGTAGATAAATAAAGGTCTAAATAATTGTAGTCATTTTGTGTTCTAGACCGTTTGCGATGTAGACTAAAAGGGATATAGGCAAAATAATAATAATAATAATAATAAATAATAATAATAAATATCTTTATTCAGTAATAAAGGACAATATTTGCTTACGTTTTTGTTTACATAGATATAGTTATTAATTAACTTAGCAAGTAGATATAGTACAGTACAGTTACATGGCCAACTACAGTCCCTAAGTCAATATAATAAGGTGTACAATTGGTCAATTAACTGCACTGTTTAGATTACAATAAAATAATATATGATCAATATTCATGAATAAAGTAAGCTACATCTGTTCCCCGTACTAGTATTCAACTGTATCACGGTGGAAACAGGATTCGCCATCCTCTATTTTTAATATGTTAACATTGTTTACAATCAATAAGCAACATCATGTTATCAGTTAAGTTAAATGTTACCCGTAAACGTGGGTCGCTTGACAAAAAACCGGATTCCGATGCTAGTTGCAGTAAGTGTAAACATGTAGTATATGCAAAAGAATCACAGTAATCTTAAAAATTACACAAGTTTATCTTAGCATGCGTTTTAGGATCGTTTAAATTATATAGCCATAATGATTTTCTATTAACTTCAGTTATAATGTTTACAAATATAACGTAACTTGTTTCGTTTTTATACATTTATAGGTTTTATACCAAGTAGATAGTCTACGTCGATACTGACACCTATATAATAATTTTGTATAATATGTCAAGATGTACATATTTAGTTTTATTATTTACTTAATTCTAATGGTATGTGTATGAAAATTACACTTATCTGAAACTTATGTAATAACTTTATAAAGCTATATTAACTTAATGCTATAAGTATGTATGTGTGTGTTAGCGTTGTTAAGTGTGAGTGGGTGTATGTCTAAAGGTGTGGGTTTTAATGTAAGTAATAGTGTGTAAGAGTGTGTGTGTGTGTTTGTGTGTGTGTGTGTGTGTGTGTGTGTGTGTGTGTGTGTGTGTGTGTATGTGTGTATGTGTGTGCGCGCGCGAGTGTATATGTGTGTGTGTGTGTGTGTGTGTGTGTGTGTGTGTGCGTGTGTGTGTATGTATGCCAGTTACTCATTTTATTAAAAGTTCAGTGTTGTCGTAGTTCAACAGTTTTAAGTATTCTTCTAATTTCAGCTTGCAAGAATATGTTGTGAGTGTTCTTAGGGTTGTACTTTTACTAATTTTACACTATATAATATTACACTAGTTATTTTGTGTTCTAGACAGTCCGAGACCAACCCATGTGTAGTGGGTGGTTTTAAATTGTGATGCCTGCCCCAAGCTTTTCCTTATACTACACAAATCTCAGTTTTGACATTTTGCTGCGATATCAGTTACCCAACTTCGAACATTTTATAATCCACATTTTTGCTCGCCGGTGATGGTCCACCCGTGCTTGCCCCGCCTAAAAACATGCTTACACCCGCTTGGAAGTGTCACGTCGTCACTTGTTTGTACCCGAGATCCGCTCATTTTTCTATGCTCGAAGTTGGACTACACGGCATAATCGGTGTACGCTGGCATTACTGCGGCGGCGTAGACGCGGCCGATATAAATGTCAATTTCCTTCATAAAATGCATGATATTCGCCGCCGCATTACTGTCACGATTCAAACGTTGAATCCGTCAGTCATTTTATCTAGGCAGTGACAGCGGCCGTGTCAAGGCCGCAGCAGTAATTTAGCTGCAGTTGTCTTTCGTCACCTTTATTTGTACTTTCACGCCACTACTTCTTACTTACTAAAGAAATTCGTATATTGACACGCCATCCTATCTGTATCGCTAGCGCATAGTTATATTGCTGTGCCGCTCGCACAGTAGCAATGGCCGGCGCCATCCTAGGCGGGACAGTAAAATAAATATTGACGACCGGTCTGGCCTAGTGGGTGACCTTGCCTATGAAGCCAATGGTCCTGGGTTCGAATCCCGGTAAGGGTATTTATTTGTGTGATGAGCACAGATATTTGATCGTAAGTATTTGTATATTATATATATCGTTGTCTGTGTACCCACAACACAAGCCTTCTTGAGCTTACCGTGGGACTTAGTCAATCTGTGTGTACGTCAAAAAAAAATCTGTGTGTTAAGTAAGAATGTCCTACAGTATTTATTTATTATTTAATTATCCGCGTGTGATAGAGACAGGAAATGGCGTGTCAATGTACGAAATTCTTCGTGCTAGCGTGCATACTTTAGCGGCACTTTAAGAATATCGACAGTCTTTCTTTCTACTTGTCTATGCCATAACCAAATTGGCATCTACATACACGGAGCGGATCGCACAAATGTAATTGCGAACGCTTACTTTATGACCTAAAACGTATACTTGTAAATATTTAAGAAGCGTTGGGCATTTGTAATCTAATTTATAGCTCGAAGTGCTGGTACAGTTATGTAGGAAAGAAAAGGGAGTATTCTTACAATATTCTGCCGCTAGAGTGCAGAACTAGCACAAAACTTATACCATAAAGTAACTTGAATATACTATGCCGTAAAATTTTCACAGATTATTTGTTACGAATAAATATGAAATTCATCAAGGCGGTTTGTTTCCTGCTTGGGCTAGTGGCGCCATCTACGCAGAGTTTTGCATAATATTTAGCTTGAGAATTGTTTTAAAAAATATTTCAGCCTATAAAACGTCCCACTGCTAGGCGCTGGCGCTCATGTACGAGAGGGTACCCCACGCGGGCCAAAAACGGGTTATATACTTCACATACACCTTTTTCTCATTTTAAAACTACGCGTTGGATTGTAATGAAACTTTGCACATACAATGACACCGGACTGAAATCAATTAATATTGCTCCACCTTATAAAACAAACGTAATAGAGCAAAATAAATTTTGTATGATAATCTTAAATTCTCTGTATTTTTTTAGATCGTATCTGAGGCTACATTAACTAATTACAGACATACCTTATCCTGTTGTAAGTACAAAGTTTCAGAGCAGTCTAGCCAGTCGTTATCGTCGCATTTGTCGTCAAGCTCACCATACTTATTAACCTATCAAATGAGCTAATGCTTTTACGGATACTGGAAAGCGATATGTAAATGTACTACATACCTATACGAGGCCTGGATGTTAGTGAGATGACGATATGAGTTGTGCTGGTGTCCGACTTTATTACCTACATATAACATGAGTATCACATGATCCACCTGGTTTCTTGAGCTTAATAGTCGCCTCCAAACCTCCCCTTATAGCGACCCCATTCCTCACACAAAGTTTACCTTAAGTTCATATTAGCCTCACTGGATCACTGTTCACTCTGAGTACTGATAACGTGGGTCACAATATACCCGAGACACATAATTATTCTAATAACACCATAAGAACGTTCTTGACTTGATCTAAAAGCAAATATCACTGCCGCGTCGATTTGTTCGCACACAACCTCCTTTTTCCTACTGTCGTTCTCATCTACCCTCTCAACTTCCCTCAAAAAATCCCAATAACCTAGAAGCGGTTACTTAAGTTAAACGTGACTACTAGCGCCATCTACTCCATGACGTTGGCAAATATTAGCTGGTTCGCAATACGTTCGCGACACTCCCGCCCAGAAAGACAATGCTACTCTTAATTAAAATTAGATGTCTATAGGCAAACATATAAATAAATCAACAATCAGATAATAAGAACACTTGTGAATAACGATGTGTTTGAGCCGTCCATTCTCGAACCGCATGGTTCACCCTTTGCGTCGTGAATCGGCACGGCCTGACACTTTGTGCAATTTCTGATGACGTTACAGAAATGTGCTGAGACACTGCGTTTCTGATATCGATCCAATCGTGCATCTGGTCTGAGTTGAGTTGTGAGTGATCTGTCTTGAGCTGATAAAGAACAGGATTCTGAGTCTGGTCTGAGCATTCATCAATGTTTGTGCTGAGCCAACTAATAACAGGATCCTAAGACTGATCTGAATACTGATCAATTTCCGTACTAAACTGATTGAAAGCAGGATCCTGAAACTGGTGTGAGCGTCCATCGATGTCTGAGCTGAGCTGAGTGGGATCACGGCTGCGACCTGTCATATTTGGTCCATTACTGGTCTCTCCGTCAACCCACGACCAATGTTATTTCCTACACTCCCGCGCGTACGGTTCTAGATTGTTCCGAGCAGTCCCTAGTTGCAATTTAGGTCACAAGAAGAGACCGCGTCATGCGGCCCATGTGTCAGAGAGTGGCAATGCGATCTGATATCAAATATCGGTATTGTTAAACAGTGAGAACTCCGTTCGCGATAGGTCTATCCCATCTATAACTACCGTCTGTGATTCGCTCTGTCACTTTGTCACTTTGCTCCTTTGACATCGTTATTAACATAATAACCTATTTCACCACTTCAAGTGTCACAACTATTACTACAGTAGACACTGTAGTAATAGTTGAATGTTTTGAACACTGCGACGACCGCGTGATCGAAAAGAACATACGTTTTTATATGCAATGATAGTTACCACACAGACAATTGCGGCCGTCTTATCCGAAAGGGTGTATGTAACCTAAATTCCCACTACTTCTCTTTACTGAATATTACTCGCAGTAATCTACTATGTTAAGTATTCGCTTTAAATCTATTCGCTTATCCATTAAGGCCACTGTTGACATGTCCATCTCTGGGTGCACCCACTTCATGTCCGGCAGCCCTCCCCAGCCAAGGGAGAATCACGCTATTTTTATATAATCACAAATCAGAATGTAAAATAGAATCTATCTACAACTCGACCACACTCCTTTTTTTTTATGCTAATTGGACATTCAACAGACTTGTCAAATCAGGCTCCCACTTCGAACCGTCAAATCCAAAACAAGTGATGTGATATTCAAGGCACCTTTTCTTACCGTTCATTTCGATTTATCAAGCAGATATTGAGTCAAAATGAACTCTGTTTGTTTGTTTGTTTGTTTGTTTGCAAAGTGGTTTTTATTATTCTTATCAATCTCTGGTGCGTTTATATCGCGCCTGGTGTGAAATAATCTAGTTTAAATATGTTGGGACAGTCAAGCAACTGTTTTAAACTGTTTTATAGGCTTAAAGTATTATATCGCGTCCGTGATTTTATTCACGTCTATTTACGCATAAACATTTTTGCCACACTTTATTCTGTCTAAATTGAGCTACACTGATACCGCCTTTGGGGGGTGGATGCTGGCGAGTACCTCGGTATTAATTCAACGCATTCAAAATGCTTTTCTTTTCTGTTTCTTGCCGTTCTCACATCACACCATTTTTAAACCGTTATAACCTATTAAATATGTCTGCCAGACCTACCTTGCACTTTGCATCATTGCTTTTTGGAGTCATTGGTGATTAACAGCCGTCTTATCTATTTGAAAAACTTAAGATTTCGAAGGGTCATATACGTGGTGTCCTCAGGCTTAACGGCACGCAACACAGTAAGTCCGCTTTTCGTGGCAGCTTTGGATATGTTTACTCTTTGATTATCATCCCCGTGCACATGCTTCAGTCCTGCTAAGGATCGTAGAAACAGCAATACATATACTGTATATCCGAGGTACCGATCCATCTTCCTCATTCCGATCAGATCTTAAATTAAGCAAAATATCGCCAGCCTTCCGCACCACAGTGTTTTAACTGCTGTGTCCATCAAATTGACCCACTCTGTTTCTTTTATTCATGAATAATCACTTCACAACTTTAACAACCATGCGAGACATATAGATGGGTACTCAGTAGCAAATTCTCAACGTGTGCCAATTAATAAAGAATACAGTGGGTGCGGCGTCTGTATACTCTTTAAGGCTTTGCGCTTTATTGACTTCGCATTCGCAAAGGCTTTTGATTTCTTCAACTGGAGTAAAATGTTCAGAGTTATGAGAAACGGGGATACCGCAACACGTAATCCTTTTATAGTTGAACGAGGAGTGCAACTGTTCACTGAGATCTGTGAATAGACAATGAGTATTGGAAGGTTGTGAGGGTGATGTCCAAGTTGGTGGCTAACTAATCAATAAACTCAGTTTTGCAGATGACATGACTATATTAGGTTAAGTGTCTGTGGAAAATGAATTTCGGTTCTGCTACAAAAGATTGAGTATGCCAGTAATGAGTCCATTTTCAGGATCCAGATCCATACCTTATGATCAATAGAAATGAGACGAAGATGATGCATGTCGATCTTCCTGGTAAAATTAAGAGAATCAATGAATTGCACGATCTTGAGGCAAGTTGTTGGTTGACTTGGTATCTTAAATAAGTGACGATGGCATCTGCGACTAAAAGGTGATCAGAAGAGCTCATATGGTCAAAGCTGCGGTGAAACTACTCGCCAGGATATGCATATGGAATAACATAAAACAAGGATCAGACTAATGCGGGCGCCTTGGTTTCTCGATCATATTCTTTACATGTCCGAAACCAAGACCATTGAAACTGAAACCCATCATAGGACAGATGCATTTGAGATATGGTGCTGGCGAAGAATGCTTGAACGTTACTACGGTACAACTGCTTCAACTCTTGACAAACTCGACATCACCGAGGTTATCCACTGTTTATACCCATAGCGTTCTTAGTTTCTTCGGCTATCGAGGCCGAACCAAGAAAGGAAGAGCCAAGGAAGCGTAGGGATGGACGTATGGTCACACGTCGTTGGGCGAACAGAATAACATTAAAGATAAATCCACATTACAGGCTAGCATACACCGCCCAAGAAAGAGCGGCTTCGAGTGCACTGGTGAAGAACCACACAGGACTGGTGTCCACAGTGACTTATGACGATACGGCAACGAATAAATCTGTCTTGTGACTATTGCTACTGTAGGAGTCGTACATAAAACAATTACGGCTCCTCTTCCCGCAAAATACCGTAAAACTAAGTTATTCAGAACCATATTTTATATTAAAGATTGATACTTTCTGAGTAGCAAAAAATATTAAACAATCTACAAGATATGACCAACGATATATTTTTCTGGAAATCTATTTTAATTTACACAACTATATTTCTTTCAGTTAGATCGGTATTACTTCTGCAAAAATATGGAACTTTACAATCATTCTCACAAGACACAATAAAATGATTTGGTTTTCTTGCTTTTTGCAATTTCATAAAACTATGCCTCAATTCCTAAAAACAATAAGCCTAAATCCGCCTAGATTCCTACCATTACCCCCCTCTGCGGAGGCAGTGCGAGGCAAGTCGTATTGCTAGACGGACGTGTGCTGCATTTCACGCGCGAGCAAGCGATATTCTATTTCGAACGCATAGCTCTGCGCGCTCGATCTTTTGCAGCGGGTGGTGCGGTGAGGGGTATAAAGCTCCGCCCACACGCGCGAGGTCATTGGCGTCGAGTGCAGCCTTAACACTACGATATTTCACGGCAATATTAAAATGAGTCAAGAAAGATATCGAACTTCCTTATATGACATCTGATTCTAATTGTGATTATGATTCTTGGGATCATAGTGTAGCTCCAGTCTGCATTTCAATCCGATTAAATCTGATAAACAAGCTAACAAGCTGAGGTGTCCCGATCAATAATTATCAATAATTATTTGGCTTATGATTAATCTCTTCCTTTTAAAGGTTTAATGGTCTGAGCTTTTGCATACTAAAATAATTAACATTAAAGTCCTTTTTATTGTTTCTAAAGATGATATTATACAACATAGATGATATTATATCTGAATTACTTCTGTCATTACATTTATTAAAATAACACAATACTTGAGAAATTCTGATCTTATTCAGAAATGTATCCACCATGGTCTTCTACCGCCTTTGTAATTATTACTATGAGTATGAAGGTTGAATGTACTTAATATGTACATCTACGACGAGTAGACTCGATTGAGTTGGCGACATCAATTAACATCTACTGCTCGATTCCACTTTCATTTAACAAAATTAAAATAGTTATGCATGGCTAGTGACTATTCTTTAAATTATCTACCACTCCCTTACCTGTTTTTGTTCGAATAAAATAGATAATAAAGAAACCACTAGCCCATTCAATTAGTATGCCTTTCATTTGAAGTCTTCTCAATAATAATATATTTTAATATTCTTAACCCTAGGTTTGGGTCATCGCATGTACATGACACATGACATAGATACATACACAATTCAGAAGTTAAGTTAATATGTATCTAATTAGTTTATACCAAATCGCTAATCTGTGACTGTCCATACTATGAATCAATGGTTGAATAATAATAGGAAATCATACCTATAGGGTATGGATTAGGTGCAAACATATTATAATAGCCTGGTGGCTTATACTAAACAGTTTTGCCTTTGCAATTTACTGTTATACAAGTTGATATTTACTGATTCTGATACTGGTTGAAATGTTAATTGGGATTGAATCAAGATACTGTGCTGAGTTACATGAACAGAAAAAGTAAGTGAATATTATTTAAACATAATATATTCGGCAGTTCTTTATTCGTTTACAATCCTTTTAACCGTTTATTTTTCAGGACAGCAATATCATGCATGACAACTGTTAAATCTAGCGAGAGCCCCATTATTGGCAGTTTGCTGGTGCCATTGGAGTGGCTGCGCGATTCTAATTGGGTCTGATGGTCCTGGTCCTTTGAGTTGAGCCATGTACATACTGTGGCCCTAGTGAAAAAGGGTACAAGTCTCTGACAGCGCAGGTGTAAAGGGGTGTAAGTTCCACGTAATTATTATGACATCAAATTGTAATCTGATTTCAAGTGCCTCCTGCATTTTCACTAAGGCACGTTACAGGTTACTACATCTAAATGATACCTATAACTTCTAAGAAACCAACCCGTACCAATACCTTACAACTGTAACAACAAACAACAATGAGGCAAGACATTCCTTAACATCTCTTATGTTATGAGTGGTTCTAGTCCTTCAAACGAAGTGAAAGGGTTAATTTCGAATTTTGAATTACACGCAATGCGAATGCTTCTGATTTTAGCTTAGTGAAGATATGGATGCGCAAAGCATACGATTATAATAGCCTAGTTTGGTTGTTTGGAAGGTATTTCTCTTCAGCGATAAGACCGCTTGTTGTGCACCATAGTTTGAGTTATGTGCTTAATCTGTATGTTATTTTCGTTTTTATATTGGTGAGCAACAAAGAATATTTTTGTACTGTATTATTTTATTAATCTTGATAAAATAAATTTTGTTTCATTCTAAGAAAATATTTATGTATCATATAAGTATAACGAACGAATGTTAAATCTGGTTCCTACCTAATATGTTAAACATGATACATTCGTTTTCTAAAAAGACACGCAGTATAAATTGTTTCCATACACCACGCACACTTGCGCGCACGACGAGTCAAATCAGGGCTGAGCTGATAATTTGTGATAAAGTGGATATTCTGCAAGCAATGCGTGTTATACAAAAGCATCATGATTCATAAGAGATTATGGTGCTTTTCACAAAATATTATAAACACCAATATAACTAGATCCCGAAGTTACAGAAAATATACCAAATCGGAGGTCAGACCTAAACTGGTTTGTAAGCAACAACAGTCGGCAAGGCATTATATTATATCAACTACCCGCATGATAAATAAACTTTAAATTTGATACTATTAACTATAACAACTATTCCGCCAAACAGAACAATGAATGTGAGATTTTGATTCTTATTATATTAATATTAAAATGTTAATTATTTTGTTAATGAATTGTTGATCAACAGCATGATTTGAATCTGTGATAAAGTCGCTGTTTGAAAGGATGCATCCTGGGTCACAACACAAATTGACCAGCAAATTTTAATTCAAAATGTCGTAAATGTTTATTAGGTAGTGCATGATTTTATTTAATTTATATCAAAGATTGGTCAGGCAACTAAATCTAAACACGTAAGTAGGTAAAGTACCTTGTCCCCTACATAATCAAATATAAATATCAAAATTAACGTAGCGTATAGGTACCTAAATATAGATTATAGTTAAACCTCTTGTTCAACTTAAACTTAGGTTTGAGCAGTTTGACCTGTTAGGTATGAGCAGGTATGGTAATGGCACCATTCATAGGACGTTTAAGAGAACAACTGGATAATTGCTGACACTTCACTGATAATTGAAAAAATTTCTAACGCTTTGGGCGTTAAAATTTGAGTTGAATGTCCTTTCACCTTTTATTATTCAGTAGAGATAACTATATTTTCTGATGTGACAATCTTTGCCACTCTCTCATTCTTTTAACATAGAAATGTTGAATCTGTTTAGTAACGTCACATATAATCATGAGCGTAAAAGTAAAATCTTGAGCGTTGCGAGTGTTTCAAGGCACGTGAGTTGAAAACAAACTTTGCTGCTCTGGTAAAACACAAACATTTTTATCACATCAATTAGTGACAAATACTGGTTCTAAAACATAAAAATTTAAATATTTATATCATTCAAAACCATAACTTGAAATTCCATTCCACTGCTTATAGTTGCTATAGGGCTAATAAACACACTGTTTTCAAAGATTAAAGAGAGCTTTTTAATTCAGACTACCCTTTGTCGCAAAATATTAATAATCGTGAAAGTATGTATTTATATATCTGCTTTTTATAAACTATATTATGATACCTACTGACACTTTCAATCTCTTGTATATCAAAGAGCAAGAATGTTCAGTTAAAATGTATGTAGGTACTCACTCAATTGCCTATGTGCTCAGGTGAACCACTAACATTCGCCTGCTGAATACCTTTTTGGTAGAAATAATATAAATATGGGCTTCATGGTTGAAATAAAACATTAAATTGAATTAAATAAACCAAATATTGTAGCTCTTTAGTTGTACGCGCGTAAATAAATTAACTTTTCATATGTTAGAGATAAACATATGTTACTTTTGATGATGATAACAGTGCATGTGAATAAAAAATCCCAGCATCTCCACCATGTCGTCAAGCTCACCATACTTATTAACCTATCAAATGAGCTAATGCTTTTACGGATACTGGAAAGCGATATGTAAATGTACTACATACCTATACGAGGCCTGGATGTTAGTGAGATGACGATATGAGTTGTGCTGGTGTCCGACTTTATTACCTACATATAACATGAGTATCACATGATCCACCTGGTTTCTTGAGCTTAATAGTCGCCTCCAAACCTCCCCTTATAGCGACCCCATTCCTCACACAAAGTTTACCTTAAGTTCATATTAGCCTCACTGGATCACTGTTCACTCTGAGTACTGATAACGTGGGTCACAATATACCCGAGACACATAATTATTCTAATAACACCATAAGAACGTTCTTGACTTGATCTAAAAGCAAATATCACTGCCGCGTCGATTTGTTCGCACACAACCTCCTTTTTCCTACTGTCGTTCTCATCTACCCTCTCAACTTCCCTCAAAAAATCCCAATAACCTAGAAGCGGTTACTTAAGTTAAACGTGACTACTAGCGCCATCTACTCCATGACGTTGGCAAATATTAGCTGGTTCGCAATACGTTCGCGACAGCATTGTACCCATAGTACAAGCTTTGCTTAGTTTGGGGCTCTCAATCTGTGTTTGACGACCGATCTGGCCTAGTGGGTAGTGACCCTGCCTATGGAGCCGATGGTCCTGGGTTCAAATTTTGGTAAGGGTATTTATTCGTGTGATGAGCATGGATATTTGTTCCTGAGTCATGGGTGTTTTCTATGCATTTAAATATTTATATATATTATATATATCGTTGTCTAAGTACCCTCAACACAAGCCTTATTGAGCTTACTGTGGGACTTAGTCAAATTGTGTAATAATGTCCTATAATATGTCCTATGTTTTTTTTTTCTCTTGTCCTATGTTCTATAATATAAAGATTGTCCCCAGCTATGATACCAGTTAGCTTTAGATGATATAACGAGACCTGATTCGAATGACTTACGGGAAAAAAAACAATTTTTCCTCTCCTAACTTTAATTAAGATGTCGCCTAATACGGAAAATGTTAGAATTCTTTCAGTCTAACAAAACTGACACAGTTAAGCCATTATATACTTTATTTCCAATCAATGGCGTCTGTAGCTTAGTTACCTGCTTTAATATTTGCAAAGTTCTGGCCATTATATACTCTACCACATGGGAATAGAGTTTAAAGCTTTACCTGTCCGTTTTCAGTGTCCTGTCCAGTCGACATACAAGTCACGCGCGAAATGTCATGCTAGGCACGTAGGCGCGTTCTGGTCACAGCGGGAAGAACAGCTAAGGCATGTTAAAATAATGAGAAAATTGAACACAGCCCACACAAAATACTTGTCTAGTTGTAGAATTCAATATTGCCACCAAGAGATGGCGCGTCTGGCTATGCGTTTGGTTGAGTGACAAGTATTTTCGTCTGTGCATCGGTATAAAGTTAAATAAAGTGTTTTAATTGAAAATAACATGTTTCTCTGGAATCAAAGCCAATAATCCAAGTCTTTAAGGGTCTCTGTTCGGGAGCCTAGCCAAGATGCCAATCGTTTGTGCACAATGAAACGCTTTCCGTCTCTCTACCACTTTTACATATTAGTGTGTTAGAGACAGATAGCGTTTCGTTTCGTTTCACTGCCAACGATTGTCATCTCGGTTATAGTAAAATCAAACAATCGCTGTACGCGAATACGTATTGTGCGCCTGCAGTATGGATCAAACGATAGGGGCCTATGACCAAGAACTTTAAGAGTTATTACCAACCGACCCCGATGGACGAAAATAAATGTTTATAAACTTAATTGGCTCAATCTATCGCTTACAGTATTCTTGCAACATACCTACTCGTATTTAAAATGTTACATAATTGCTTTTACGGCTTTTAGTCATGGAATCCGAAGAACCCACCACTCGGCGTTGTGCTACCAAGTACACCACCACCGTTCGTTCTTTACAGCGAACTAAATTATCGCAACATTTGTAACCGTGACACGTGTCACTAGCGGCATCTAGAAAGTCAACTGTTTTTCAATGTTTAGTAAAACGTTTTAATTTTTTTTATATATTCACGTCAATAGCTGACGGTCTTTCCACCGCGATACAACCGGCTGGCGGTTTTTTTTTAATTTAAAAGAGCAATTACACTATCATCTGACAAAGTATCAGGCGGGAGGCGATGATTGACGATATATGTCTATTAGGAACGTGATAGCCACGATGAAAGACGACAAGAGCAACACCATCAGGGGCAGGAGACAAAGATTTACAGATCAATTTGACGTGCACCTGACATCAAATCGATGTTTTAATCATATCAGTTAGCGGTCACTGGCGCGGGCTTCTAGTTCGCACTACTTAATACATGTACGGATAAGTCAGAGCGAAATGAACGCGGCTATGACAGCTAACTGAAATGATTTCTTTGACGACCGGTTTGGCCTAGTGGGTAGTGACCCTGCCTACGAAGCTGATGGTCCCGGGATCAAATCCTGGTAAGGGCATTTATTCATGTGATGAGCATGGATATTTGTTCCTGAGTCATGGGTGTTTCTTAGGTATTTAAGTATTTATAAATAATTATATATTATATATATCGTTGTTTAAGTACCCTCTACACAAGGCTTATTGAGCTTACTGTGGGACTTAGTCAATTTGTGTAATAATGTCCTATATAATTTATTTATTTCTAAATTATTAACACTTTAAACGATTTATTTCGTAAACACGACAGCGTATTTCGGATCGGCTTGACTCCTTGGCGCTGCGTAGAGATGTGGCCTCGCTCTGCATTTTCTAACGCATGTACAACGGGGAGTGCTCCGAGGAATTGTTGTTGTTGTAATCCCTGCCCCTTCTTTTCGCCATCGCCCTGCGCGACAAAATTTCCATCCTCACCACTTAGATGGTTGGCAGTTCAAACTGTGCGTTTCCTCGGAAACTTCTTGCCTTGTACAGCTAAACTGTGGAATAAACTGTCGCCTGCAGTATTTCCGGAGGGATACGATCTTCAAACCTTCAAGAAAAGACCGTAGATACCTTAAATGCACTTACAAGGTCTGTTCGTTTGCCTCCTATATCATTGGAAGTGAAGGTTACTTTGACAGCGTCCGCCATAACACCTATAGGTGTCCTTGACGCTGTGGGCACGACTAGTAATGACGCCTTTAGGAGTAGGCTTTCAAAATGTTAAAATATATCGGTTTTAAGTGATGTAGCTGTTCTAAATAGTCTGTGGCATCCTAGCGCCCGAAGCCCTGATTATGATAAGTACTCTAACTAGCCATTATGGCGATTTCATCATAATTTACAATTTAACCTAATATTGAGGAACGAATATATTTCAATTCTGCCAGTGCCTTTCTGCGTTGTTAACTAGAATGACATGTACGCTTAAACAATTAGAAGTGTGCAAAATGGAAGCCATAACGTATACCTGGGCATTTTCATAAAAAAATCAATAAAAAAATTCAAGGCTAGAGTAAATAGGTATCTCATAGGCAAGCGTGCTCCACCGTAGACCGCATCATCACTTACCATCAGGTGTGATCGTGGTCAAACGCCTGTCTATCCTCCATAAAATAAAAAAAATATATATATATATATATTATAAAAAAATAAAAAACCCGACTGTACACTAAAAAGAGGAAAACAAGCCCCACAAGAATATTGTTGTTGATGGTAAGTATCGCAGGCGGGGACCAACTTGACCGCCACCAACGAAAATACCTACCTAAGTAAGATTCTGCTAAAAGGTGAACTTAACAACCAACAACAACAACAAGGACAACAACATAGACAAGCGTAGACCAAATTCACATTCAAGCGCATGTTGCGCAAGTATTTCCTTGACAAACTTTCATCTTCATCAACTTAATGATTCACACTTGGTAAAATTATGTATGTATTAATATATGTATCTTTATTTGTATTAAGTATATGTGTAAGTTTATCAATATATAGTTTATATTCATATATAGTCTCGGTTACAAATTCATTTATAATAAATATATTTACATATTTATACTTTAAAAGCCAATGCACCTACTTAATCTTTCTGGTTTAACCCATTGGTTGACTGGTAGTGAATGCCTTAAGGCATTAAGTCGGCCATTTGTACCTTCATGTATTGTGCAATAAAGATTAAATAAATAAATAAATAACAACCAAAATGACTATAAGTAACCCTCTGTTGGTCCCCGCCTGCGATACTTACCATCAACAACAATATTCTTGTGGGGCTTGTTTTACTGCACTTTTTTGTTTTTTTATAATATATTTTTTTTAATAACTTTTTAGTTACCCCCAATATCCTATGACACTCCCGTGATCAAGACGAATCTAACGATACCTCATACATCCATCAAGCCGTTCAGGCTACAGGACGCTACAAAGAAACAGACATACATACATACATACACTCGAAAAACATTTACCCTCCTCCCTTAAAAACTTAACTGATTTTAGGTTATTTTTATTCAGAATCACGAACACTATCGATTTAAGCAATAAAAAAAGTGACCCACTTTTAACTGTCGGTTTTGTAACGCAGTTAACGATACATGTTGTATGGACCGTTACAAAACTAATACATTTTGTATGGAAAATAAACATACATACATACATATAATCACGCCTATTTCCCGAAGGGGTAGGCAGAGACCACGGATTTCCACTTGCTACGATCCTGACATACCTCTTTCGCTTCCTTCACTTTCATGATATTCCTCATACACGCTCGTCGGTTTAGGGTGCTCTTGACCTGGCCTTTCTTCAGGATTTCCCCGATTTGATCAGAGAAAGTCCGCCGAGGTACCCCTTCCAGCTCCCTCTTCTACTTCTCCCTTATACACAAAAAAATTAAATAAAATAAAATTAAGGATAATTAGGGCAAATCGCGTACAGAAATAAGTTTTTGGCAAAAAAATCATTTTTGATACAAGCTTTTATCGCTGACTGTACTTTTCTTTCCACAGGCAACTAATAGTCATCGAGGCAATTCTAAAAACCCCAAACACAATTAGGTTGCGTTGTTTTATCACAGAGTTCCTATGTCCACATCCTGTCTGCATCATCAGATCAGCTTGATGGTATCATAATATTGCATTGTCACCCGACTTACATATGTATCCAAATTCTCAGCTTTATCGGAAACCCGCATGTGGATCAAATTTAACGAAAAACCGACAAAATGGCTATCCCATCGCCACCCCGCCGCGCCATATGCCATCCGACACCCCTGCCCTCTCTACATACTGGCCCAGTATGATGGCCTATCGTGTAGAGGACCTAATGGAGGTTTTACCAAGATTATATACATACATACAGATTTTTAAAATGCGGAGTTACAAATATCAAACATTTATTCAGCAAATAGGCCACAGGGGCACTTTTACATGTCCATTTTTACAAACAATAAAAATTACAGAAAACAATTACAAATATGGAATCGATGAAATAATAAATACTTTATTAGAGATGTATACTGTCTCTAAATGTCAAATTACACAAAAAAAACTATGATAAAAAAATAAAACCAACAAATACTAAAATTCTTTAGAGATGTATAAGTCTCTAAGTGTCAGAGATAAATTATAAAAAAAAAATTAAATTATTCTTAGAGATGTAGAGGGTCTCCAAGGCTTGAATTCTTATATAAATAATTAAAAGACAAAAAATTTAATCAGACAAGAACCGAATCATATACTTTATCAGTAATCAGGTTTTTGGACCCCCTGAGCTCGCCCCCGGGGGGCACTGCCCCACCCTGCTCTTTGGTAGCTACACCATGTCCTAAACCCAACACAAACCAGGACTGATAAATATTAAAACATTTAAACAGGTACTAATTTTCAAATAGTTGTATTAAGCCTGGATAACCTGGATTATGATAATGTTACAAGCCTTTGCGGAGATTTCAGCTCATAATCTAGCCTGAAATTGAGCCCGAATATATTCGAATAATAATTCGATACTAAATATTCTATAGCGTTCGATCTGGGCTTCTATTATCAAAACTAGACTGAATACTGTTGCAGTAAAACTACAAAATTATGCTGAGTCGAGCCCCTTTTTAGGGTTGCCTCCCCAAAAGGTAAAACGGGACCCTATATTAAGACTCCGCTGTCTGTCCTTCCGTCTGTCCGTCTGTCACCAGTATCGCATGAACCTTGATAGCTAAGACAGTTGAAATTTTAACAGACGATGTATTTCTGTTGCCGCTATTAGGTACAAGAAATACATAAAAAGTACGGAACCCTCAGACCTAAGTTTTGTTGAGTAGTTTTAAGATTTCATGTTTGACTTACTTAATGTGATGTTCCTGGTGTCCTGATTAATTGTTTCTCTTTTTTAACCGACTTCAAGATTTAAAAAGGAGGAGGTTATCAATTCGGGTGTTTGTTACTCCATAACTCCGTCAATTCTTAACCGATTATAAAAAATTTTTTTTTTGTTTGAATTTATATATAAACAGATTAGTCTCGTTTTTGTCAAAACTCAGTTCTGATGATGGGAACCATGAGGAATCGAGGGAACTCTTCAAATGTGAAAGGCATACATACAGTGATTTTTGTATTTTCTTGAACAAATCAAGCATTTACATATTTTTTTCTTGATTTTTCGTTTCTTTCTTAGACTTTATTTATCTTATACGGAGTTATATATCTTTGGTTAAACTGGCTAGAAATACAAAGTCGATACACTGTAAAATGAGAGTAGTAAACTAGTTTTGGCGCGCTAGGCGAGACGAGAGCTATGATGGTCTCGCTTATCGCGCGGAAATTGACGGGTGCTGCGGATATTGTCAAAGCCGTGCGCCGGCGACGGAACTGCTATCCAGATAGGTGTTCATATTGACGTAGGTACACTGAAAAAATATGATCTATCGAGCACACATTAAAGTGATTTTCATTATGATTAACTACTTTATACAATATCAACAAATGTTTGAAAAACAGTAAAATACAAAACAGTAACTTTAACAGTTTGAAACGATAAAAATAAACGAACAGTCACTACATTTTAGTCACTCAAAACAGTAAAATTTACTGTCTTTTCGGAACAGTAAAATATACTGTCTTTTCGGAACAGTAAAATTTACTGTCTTTTCGGAACAGTGAAATTTACCGTCTTTTCGGAACAGTAAAATTTACTGTTTCGTTCGATAGGCTCATATGGAACTATTTAAAGCATTAAACGTTAATGCAATTTCATTTGTTTTAAATGGTTTTTTTTCGCAGTGTTGCAGGTTAAAGTTTTAGACAAAAAGGGCGATTCTGATTTGGGTGAATCAATCAACTTTTTGACAGACACAAATCTAATATTTAAAACTTTTGCGTCTTGAATACATTTTAAAATATATCTAAACCGGGTCTATTGCCGGGTATACAGATATAGTGATTGATGCGGGTCGGTCTGTTGCCAATAAATTGTGACCTAACCCAAACTTTTTAATACAGTTTCCGCCGGGTAGTTAGGTAGTAACACAAATCTCTGTTTTGATATTTTTCTGGGACATCAGTTATCCGCCACCATGACCAGTGAAACCTGCGTCGAAACGTCAAAAATAAAGGTAACAAAAAAAATTCGCGATAGATAAAATATGTTTTTAAACGACACAAATCTGTCCACAACTTTGAAATCTCGTTGTCCATAATGGCTTTTCTGTTTCACTTTCGGCCCACTTTTGACAGAAGCAGCTCGATTCGGGGAACCAATGTCACTTTGACGTTTGAAATATCGTAAATAGATCTTATTGGGATCACAGCGGAATCGAAATAAACGTCAATTTTGAGATGTCGTTTAGTTATCGATCTTTTAAAGATCTTCCCAAGATCTTTAAAGTGTCTTAATCATTCTTGAAATCGGGCCGTTTATGTATTTTTTGGATTAGGCATATCTTGAGCCAGGCGGCGCACACTATTTCGTTCAGCGTCATATGCGCAAGAGCAAGTTAAAACTAGACATAGAACTACTTATTACTAACAATAAATTCAGTTTATGGCGTATGGTATGATAAGGTCGTATCAAAACCAGTTGTAAAGTGGATTTCAATAGAAATGGCAAGTAATGTAAAAGTTTTTTTTTTAGAAAACAGCCTTTTATAAATATATCTATAGTAAATGAACTAAAAATAGGCCTAAAGTTTCCTACGTTACTAAGAAAACTATTACATAGAAATGTAAATTACGCAATTATAAATTACCGGCTTAGTTGTGTACTACACGCAAGTAAAGTAACAAAGCGTACAAAACTATGAAAAATATGACTGCACCAAATTGATCAATTTCTAGGAAACAAAATTTGCCGAACTTTGTTCTTGGACACGGATAAACTATGAACAAAAATATCTATATCAAAAACGTTCTTACGGTAGATGTCGTTAGGGTCCCCTGGGCTGGGGTTAGGGCTTATGGATGAGGTCTCGGTGGCTCTGATGGCAGAGCGCTGGAGTATCAACCCAGAGGCCGTGAGTTCAAGTCTCATCCAAGGCAGTAATTTTTCCACTTTTAAATGTATTCTAATCTTAATAGCATCGTTCGCAGACGTTTCTGCTTGTTAAAAATTAATTTAGTATGGGTAGCACATCGTTACTGGTGAATTTCCAATATGACTTGGAACTCCGGTAGCCGTCTAAGAAAAATGTTCTTCCCCTAGACCCATATGGTGAAAAAAATTGCTGCTCGTGGATGAGGTCTTGGTGGCTCAGATGGCAGAGCGCTGGAGTATCGATCCAGAGGCCGTGAGTTCAAGTCTCACCCAAGACAGTAATTATTCCACTTTAAAAT